>NC_086156.1:10236692-10555264 GCF_035149785.1 Candoia aspera | reverse complement strand
TAGGCCATAATGCGGTTCATTGGATTTTGGTGTAGTATGATAGGCAAGGTGATGGATGAGGGTTCCCAGTTTCTCTCACGGTACTGATGTGCCTCTTGAGTCATCCTTGGAGCACCCAGCTTCACTCCCTTACTTCATAGTTTTTGTTTTTGTTTTTAAAGGGTGGGTGGATATGTCACAAAGCAAAATATCGGCTTCAAACATAATCATTATTTCTAAGAATACTTCTAGGTCCCACATATACTCTGGAGGCATTCTTAAAGTATAAAAATGGATGATGATGATGGTGGTGGTGATGATGACGACAACGACAACCCAGAGCTTTGTCTCCACCTGCACAGAAAGAAGAAAAAGGAAGTCAGGAGCTACTTAACTAGTTTTTCTTCTGGTAAATGGTGTTCTGTGCCAAACAATTTCTTTGCATGTCTGCCAGACTGAATGCCTTTGCCTTGTTCAACAAACCAAAGTTCAGTCAGATTAGGGCACAATATAATGTGTGAATATTAAAACAGAATCTCCGGTTCTCTCAGAGGGGTAATATCCTCACTCACTTTTAACTGTTGATAAGAGACAGAATGTTTATTTGCTCCCCTGTAAAATTCTTTTTGCTTGCACTTGTCCAACCGGTTGGGCTCTGCTTTCAGGTAGCTATTCATTTGTTCATTCATTCATTCATTCATTCATTCGATTTACGTAGCTTCCCATCTCACATACATGACTGTGGGCAGCTTACATTAAAAATAAAATACATACAGTACAAAAATAAGTATTTCATACTTGCATACATTAAGAATCATTGTCTAGGTTTTAGAAGGCTTGATATCAACGAATACATATATAGATGTATTTCTTACAAATGCCAAGTTAATATTTTTGCTTGGAAGAATGATTATGTTTGAGATATAACTATTACTCTGTTGTTTCCAGTTACTAATCTGTTTGCATCTTTTACTGTTAAAAACATTTTAAAATAACCAAAGTAAAGATTATGTCATGAAAACACAATAATGTAAGATAAATACAGTAAGCTTGGACAATTTTCTAACATAAAATAAAGTTTGGCCTGTTACATGTGTGTCATTCTTGTGGCTTTTGGATTCTGTTTAATTGCACCAAAGCTCAACATGTTTTGTTTTTCACAAAGACTTAAAGATTAAGTTTATGAAGGTAATTTTATATACATGTGGTTTGGCTCAGATTCAGTTACTGTTGCACAGGAATTTAGAGTAAATATTCTTTGAAGTTCACAGTGTGACTGATGCCGGTTTTATCTGTGGCATCATCACAAAGGAATACAAATAAATCTTGTTCACCTGGTCTTGTTGATTGCCAACTTTCTTCACTGTTAAAGTTGCTTGGAATTTGAACTTCTGGTGCTTTGAACCAGTGCCAAGAAATAGGGGCTATTGTTCAGTAGGAAATAGCAAAGCATTTGCCAAAAGGTCATCCTGCAGATTTCAACACCATTTGGGTTCCATTCTTTAACTTCCTAAAGGAAGGTACACTCCATAAAGATGACCAGCACTATAAGACATTCCAACAACATCAACATCAACACAAATAATTGTTCTGCCACTGACAAATAATATTGCGAGAAGTCATGACTGGGATTTAAATATCAAGAACAGTGATTAATTTAGGATTGGATAAAGTTAGAACTGTTGTATTGTAACAAGCAGGAAAGAAATCCCTCTAAATAGCATAGCACTTAAATGGGGAAAAGTTGTTGGTTGTACAGAATGTGCCCTACATGGCTATCTTGCTCTATGCTGAGTACTTAACAAAAAAGAGTTTAGAATGCTTTGTGCTACAAAACAAGATTCCCATGCAGTCCAGGAGATTCCAGGACTTCAGTCAGACTTAGACAAGGAGAAAAGAAGTAGTTTTTATTTTATTTTCTTACCCTTCGATCTATAAGAGAGGACTCAGTTACATTGACCAACCAGAGGCCCCATGTGACCAATTTTATCCTATTGGGACTCATCAGATGTGGGGTAGTCAGATGATATTCTGTGGGGTTCAAACTCTCTGCTGGGAATTGAACTCATGAGCCTTCACACTTTAGTTGACTATCTACAATACACAGAGAACTCAGGTGATCTTAAAAGAAGCTGCTCAGGCCCGGCACACTACTCTGGAACCCATGGGTGAAGTCCTAATATCCCAAACATTTGAATAGCATTTTATAGGTTGATCTTACTAAAAGTATGTGCCTGAAAAATATGCATCCCCTTTCAGTCACCATTAACGAGGCAGGATTACTCGTCTTACACATTTAGATTCTCTGATTTAGATTCACATTCATTGTTTGCGCTGGAGATGTTACAAACTGCTGCCGGTCACCCCAGGATCAACCATTTCCCACTCCCAGTGATGGGATTTAGGTTGACTTCAGGTGAAGATTTAATCCTAAATGATATATTCAAGTTCACTATGGGATTTTGATTTTTGCATCTATTCCTTCACACTACAGGTATACATATTATTTTTTGCAACCTAACCCAGTGCAATTCATTGCTGTTCTTCCATAATATGGAGGCAACAGTTGCCTCTTCTTCTGCCTTAATTATCCAGAGGAACAAGAAGTAAGCAACCCAAGTATTGCACATTCTGGTTGAAATGATTGCTGGGTTGGATTATATTGTTCCTAATAATTGAAGTTAATCTTCCTCTCAGGCCTAACAGTTTATGAGACAAATAACAATACATGGTAATTGAAGATGCCAAATCAGAATTTTGAGAAGTCCTAAAAGCTAGCTGTTGTCTGCAAGTTGGGGAAAAGAGAATTTAGCTGTGCATCTTCATTCTTCCTTTCTGCTAGGATAACCCTTTACTTTCTTTGTTACTATTTTGGATATTTATTCTGCTCCCAAGAAACGTCATAAAACTTAAAAAAAAACAACGGAATGCTCAATAGAGTTTCGCACATTACATCAAAAGACTGAATTTTATATTTCTATGAGAAGGTTGTCTTCTTTTTAACCGATGTGTAGTAATTATGCCCCTGGCAGCCTTGGACAATCTAGAACATCCATCTTACCACATGTTCAGAAAAGCCTGTCTTTCAGTTATTGTATAAATAAGTCCATGGTAGAAGCTGATTTTGTTCCTCCTCATTTCATCATAATAGGGAGTCTGTTTAATTCTGGCACAAAGTCAAACATTCCCATGAGCTTCAGATAGTTCTCTGGGAATTCATAGATCTTTTCGCTTTGAATAGTGCGCTACCACATGAAAGCAATAGACCATATAAGGCAACTGAACCTGTAATTTACTAGGTAGCCCAGATGAGCTTAGTCCAGCAACTGCATAATTTCTGTTTATTAATTGATCCAAGAATCTTTAATAGACTGGATACAATATGTTTGCCAAGAAAAGGAAAGATATGTCAGAAATCTGTCCTCTTTGGAAACAGCCTACTAACCCCCTAACCTAAACAATGGTTTTTGGAATTGTTCTAATGGTTGTCACAAGAAATTCCCTTTGTAATACTTTTCAAGCAAGTTCAGATAATCTAAAGTCTCTGTTCACATCCATGTGGTTTTCTTGACGATACCAGAGTGGTTTCACGTTGCTTTCTTCCAAGTTCTTTCTTTTTTTCCCTAGCCTTTGGATTTCCTGTGGTCTCTGTCAGGAGTGAAGCTGATGGGACTGAAGCAAGACAGCTTTAGAGAACCATTATGAAAATACCACCCACCTTGAGGAAAATGGCAAAATATCCATTCACTCAAAAAGAAGGGAGGAAGAAGGCTAGGATTCAAACATTGGTGTGTGGGGGCTGCAGTTGCTGTTAACTGCAATGGACAGATTTTCTGTTGTATGGTTATTCTAATTAGCAATCAAGGATTTAATCAAGCTGAGTCTGTTCTCAACCCTTCAGTCATGAAGCCAGAAGCTGGAGAAGGGACCAGCCTCTGAAGAGATGAAATGTTCAGTTGCACTGGGGTTGGCTGGTTGACTGATTGGGAGGAACCTGTAAGTTGGCTAAATCAATCAGTCAATCTTTGTTTTCCGCCAAAAGGCCAGAAAAAGTAAGTTGGCTAAAGTAACTGGGCTTAGATAATTTCTTCCTCTGTAGTCTGCCTTTTCATCTCAAAATTGCCCCACCCATTTCTTTTTCATATATTTTCAAATAACCCAATCAACAACATTTTTTACACCTAGTGTTTGACTGAAGTACCACAGAGAACAGCTGCATTAAAAGAAACATGCTTGCGACACATGTAATGTTTAACATACATTTTGCAGTTGTATGTGACTATATCTGAGATGCTTGTTTAATTAATTAAGTCTCTCATGTACCTTGGCATTTTTGTGGTAATTCATTTTAAAATACCAATCTAAAAATAGCCTGGTTACCAGCAGAAATGTAAAAAACAATGAGTCCTTCTGTGTGCTTATATCTCTTTGGTCATTGGTGAGGCACTAATGGATTTTAATTTCTTCTGAGTCATATCTCTAAGGCGGCAGGACAGACCCCACACAGCCGATCCTCTCCTGCCAACAATAAGGCTGCATGTCACATACTCCATAGAACCCCAATGAGCTTGAGGTCAATGCCTTATTAATTCTTTAGTCAACCACTTTTATTTTCTTACAAGATCTATAAACATAGTTTTCAATTAACGTGCTCCATTAAATCACCGATATGATGCAGTTGGGAAGAAAATAGAGATAAGTATGACCAAAGTTCAAGAAATGATTTCACAATATAGAAAGTGGTTGATGATAAATAAAAATGCTACCACCCCCAAGCAAGTTGTACAGAATACAGTATAAACTTATTGATGCCACCCCATAGCAGAGGCTGAGTAAATAATAAAATATGGTGGCAAGAATTCAGAAGAAAATATTTGGTAGCCAGCCAGCAGGAAACCTTAAAGTAGTAGAAAACAAAAGCCACTATGGTAACTTGCAAAGCTTCTTTAAAAGCTGTAAATCAAGAGTCTGATTAGATTGAGCCTATGTGTAAGTTTCATACTTAAATGAACTTGGAATAGTAGAATTGGAAGGGGCTATTTAGCTTGAGCCCAATCACCTGCTTCATGCAGGAATCCAAGGTAAAACACCCCCAATATATGGCCGTCTGTCCTCCACTTGATCAAATCTAGTAAAGGGGAGCCCACCATCTCTCCAGGTAACTGGTTGTACTTAGTACAGGATGAGACAAATTCCTCTTGAAAGAAGGAAAATAGAAACAGAACCTCTTTTGACTACACTCATACAATCGAGATGCTTGCAGACTCACTGACATGTTTAGGAGCTTTCCAGCAGATTGCTTGCAAAGTTTCTTAAAAAATGACCTTCACCAATTTTGCCCTGCATTTTTATAGAAGTGTCATATCTGGGCTGCAAAATACAAACTACCACTAGATGGCAGCAAGAGGTTAGAGATCTTTCTATCACTGTGCTGCCATCCAGTGGCTGATCAGAGTTTTGCAGCTCACGGATGGTAGCTTATTATCTGTCTCTGAGGTTCTTATTCTTTGTCTACAGTTCAGAAAGTTAGATTGGCAGGCATACATCAGGGGCGTCCACAGGATGTTGAAAAAATCAGGATGGCAAGTGCAACTGTGCGGTCAAAGCTCTGCCTGTTTCATCTGTGTGTTGCACATGCTCACACATTAAAATGGGTGGAATTCTGATTGCACTGCTGCCATCTTGACTTTTTTGACCAGACCCCGAGGACAACCCTGGAGAGGGTCTTTTTTGCAGTTGCCCCATGTGTTTGGAATGTGTCGCCAGCAGAATTTGCCATATCACTATAGGTGGATCTTTGGCCTCTTTTGTTGTGCTTTTTGGATATCGGAATGGCTGCTGTGGTTCAGTATTTCAGGGGCAGAATATTTGATTTATTATTACTGACTTTAATTTTGACCTTCACTGGTATATTATTTTGTTTTGTAAGCTGACTTAAGAGGCGTTAACACCCAGAAAGATAATCTACTGTAAATCAATGTTTCGCCACCTTGGCAGCTTTCAGATGTGTGGACTTCAACTCCCAGAATTCCCCAGCCATCATGGCTGGCTAGGGAATTCTGGGAGTTGAAGTCACACATCTGAAAGCTGCCAAGGTGGAGAAACACTGAACTAAATAAATAACTTGTTGGGTTTGTTGAATTCATATCCTGACTTAAAGCTTCTTAGAGTAGTAAAGAGTGCAGATCCTGCTCTTCTGTTTCCTGTCTCATGAGCAGACCTCCCTTGAGTAGAGACAAGATGCTTGTTCTTTAATGTGTTCCAAAATCATAATCAGGAGGGCTGAGCTTGCCTGGGCTGGGAAGCTAACCAGGGTTGGGTGGCCTGTTTAATACTTACATAGGAGACCTCTCAGGCTGTTGCTTAGATTGAGATATTAAAAAAAATTCTGGAAGAAAGCTATTGCAGATCACTTCTGGTGGAATAGCAAGAAAAGTACACGGATGTGTCCATCAGGTCATCCGGAATCAAGCTCTACTGGAACAAGAGTTAATCTTTACCTTTTAGGGGAAAAAAGCAGGACTCAAAAATTTATTAGTCAGGAAGATACAGTATTTCTTTTAAAAAGAATGTATTGCTGAAGAGTTTTAAAAAAATCCCACCAGGATTTTAAAAGCCTATGGATTTTTCAGCTGATTTACTGTCAATTCTTTCCAAAGGAACGGTTGAGCCATTTTTGATAAAGGAAGGCTTGCACAGAAATACAAATCAGTGTTGCATTTTTCCCTACCTTGCCCTTCATTGGCTGTATTCCACTGAAGAGAATGTATTTGTACTGTGGCTCCTAATCAGAACTTGAAAGCTTTTGTCTATAGGCAACTACAATAGGTAATATTGTATCTCTGGTAAGAGGAGATAGGTGGTGACAAATTTGATAAATAAATACATAAAAATAAATAAATACTATGAAACTTAATTTATGGAACAGAGCATAACTTTTCACACTTCTATTTGCTTTCAATTTAACCAGTACAATGACCCCTAGTTCCTACCTTCAGAAGGGGGTAGTATTGACCAGAAAAAACTATATTAACCACTGAATATTTCCAGTAATTTTTAGTGCTGTCATGATATTTAGCTTTCAGGTGGAGATTTTTTTTTTTTTTTGCAGTCTCCCTTTCTATCTGCAATCTTCTACCTCTGCATTATGCTCACAACATTCATAAGAGTCTGCCAAGAATCTTTATTTATTGTAGTGGGATAAAAATGCAATAAATAAACAAACATGTCAATAAATACATAAATGTCTCCTTGTCCCTGTAGATTTTATGAAGCAAAGATGCTGCATATAGAAGGGAATAATGGGAAAGCTCTTTTTGTTCTTTGAAAGAAATTGATATACAATTGGCTAGTGGTCTAGCAACCACAGGGGCCTGGCTTGCACAGAACACTAAGGCATAATGGGTGGGCCAGATGTGAACATCCTGGCTTAACCAATGGGATCCCAGCTCACTTCTTATGTCAAGCCAAATCATGCTTTGAATCACTTATAGTTTAGAATTCAAACAACAGTTTGGGCTTCCAAAATAGCCTCACCCAACTTGCAAACAACCACCACATACTTACTGTTCATAGTTGTATCAATGGGTAGCTTGACTTGTTATATTTTTATCCTTATATAAATATAAATTTATATGGATATGGGGGGTAAACTCACGGCAGCAAACATACCTCCTGCCTCCTATTTCTGCCTCCTATTTTCCCCACAACCCCAAACCTGTGATGTGGATTGGGTTGAGAGAGCATGGCTGCCCCAAAGTCACCCAGCTGCTTTCATGCCTAAGGGAGGCCTAGAACTCACAATCTCCTGGTTTCCAGGGCAGCACCTTCACCACTACACCAGAGTGGCCCTTTGGGTTATCCTGGGTTTCCTGTTAAAAAATGGGTAGACGGCTCATTTCTTCCACTTTACGTGTGCGTGTGAAACTCAGAAGCATTAGCTTTGTATAGCATCTGAAGCTTAGATTTAGATGGTCACTCTAAGCTGATATTTCCTAGTTCATTTTATCTGCTTGCCTGAAGTGAAATAGAATATGCCCAGAATACTTGATGGGAATAGGTCTCTCAGTCAAAAATACTGACCCATCATGTAACTGTGATCTACTAGCACCCACCAATGGAACATCTGGTGTCTATTGTGGTCTGTGGTCCACTTAAAAAAAGAATGGGTGCTACTGTTAAGTGCAAAGGGGGCTGAATTTTCAATGAATTGAGTATTCCAAATATCTCTTGTCCCCCCCCTCCAAATTTTTAGAAATGTGAGTTATCCAATTTTGTATTATTCACATACTTGGCAGAATTCAGATATTCTTGATGTAATGCTATTCAATTTACTTTGATGCAGAATGTTACTAGCACCCAGCATACAAGCTTTGCAACAATAGGATCCAATGAACTTTTAAAATGCATACTATAATGGTATATTTTAAAATGCTCTTGTGCCTTAATGTGCATAGTGATTGCTGTTAAAAAAAAAACCCTACAGTATTATGAGGCTTTTGAAGTATGCTGGTATCCATTAACAAGTCAGCATTTGCCAATCTAGCATTCTCTCAGAAACTACCACATATTATCAACCACAGTTGTTTGACTTCTTTTCAGTTTGGAGTGAAAAAATGAGTTTCGTTTAGTGTTTAGAACAGATTGTTGCTGAGTGCAGATTTCTAATTGCAGATTTGAAAGAGGGATAGTATCCATTTGGGACAATCAAAGTGTCTCAGTGTTTATTTAACCATTTCTGTAATTTGATATATGACTCTTAATGGAATCTAACTTTTACTTGGGACAGCATACTTCCAGGATCAAAATGTCTCAATTGTGATTATTAAAAATCTGCTATAGAAATCTAACCAGGCCACATTTAATAAAACATTTGTATCATCCTTCCATTTTCACATGAGACTTGTACAAAAACCACCTTTAAACTTTGCACGTGCCATGCTGATTGTGTGATTTTTAGGCATCTGTCAAGAGTCTAATGCAGAAATACCAATTGAAAGAGAAGCCACGTCATATAAGTAGATATACACTAATATTTCAATTAAAATACAGTACATGATATCTTCCTAGATGTAACTGAAAAGGTAAAGTTGGTTTTGCTATTGTAAACATGATCTTCTTAGCAAATAATCATATCTAAAAGGTGGCTCTGAAAGCTTTCAGCTTCATGTCAACTTAGTTTTCTTAGTTACCAAATAATGCTAGAGAAAGTTTTATTGTTACTATCATTGTAAACATACAGTACGACATTCTGTCAGATTAGTGTATTCAAGATTGTTGTGGCTTTCTATGTAAAAATAAATGTCACAGTATTTATTTATTCTAGCAGTACCTGGAGTTTTGCATAAACAAATGGAACAGTAGGAATTCATTCTATGAAGGCATCAGTGCCAGAATGGCATTTTTGTCACTTTTTCTAGTGTGTAGGTTAAAAGAGGCCACCACCACAACCCTTTTTATACATACACAAAGCTGAGTCAGTTTCCAGTAGAAAAATATATTTGTCGCCAAATGAATGTTGATCAAGCAGTGATTTGAAATATTCTCACTTTGCATGGCCACTTTTCCATGTGCTGTTTGCATTTTGTAATTTCTGTGTGTGTTTCTTTTTTCCTTTGTTTTCTTTTTTCAGATATTTTTAAATGCCTTCAAAAATTATTAATTAATTAATATTCCCACAAAAATCATACAGAAAAAAACATGCCTAGAAAAGGGTATTTGATTAATTTGGTGATCCCAGCCTTTTCTGAATCCCTGATGGCAGAAAGTGTGAGAAACACTAGCTTGTTTACTAAACCATGATTAAAAGCGTGACTTACCAAGAAGATGGATTTGATTAACAGATTTGGTTAACCAACAGAGTAATGGATGTGTTTATTTTACTCAGTCCTTACTAACTGGCTGGAATGGGTAGAGGTGGCCAGTGGTAAACTAGAAGCCACTGTTGATGGAGTAGGCATTACAGGTCTGTTTCCTCAGTTGCACAGTGGACAGAAATCTTGCAAGTAAAACTTTGTTCAGAGTGGCAATATGCTAAAACAAACAAGTTCTGCTCAGTGTCTTTGCAACTGCTAAAAGCCATAGGAATCCTGCTGGGAGCAAAATCTGGCAGCTTCAGGAGAAATGCAAATCAATCTCACAATCAGATGCACTGTAAAATTCCTTCCATTGACCAAAGTGGTACTACATTAATGGTTTATTACATTCATAGTATAAGCATGTTAGAGCGGAGGTTGACTTGCTCATGTAAATTCATCTATGCATGGTCACTCTTCAGAGCTTTTAATAACTTGGTTCAAACCATAGAATTATTCATTTTTCTCGTGAACTCAAGCATAATTCAGAGGAGGAGAAAAATTGAGTGCATGAAAAACAATGCATAACTTATATTGTAAAGAAACATGATTACAGTCTTCATATATTAGAGAGGCTGACATGACTATTCCCTTGCTCTGAGTAAATGATAAGATGTAATGAGTTTAATTTACAGCTGTGTACATTTCAGCTAGAGGTTAAAAGTACCTTTCTAGCTGGAGATAACAGAAGGTGGAACAAATCGTCTGTACACCACCAATCACCGGAAGCTGTTCTTCCAGGAATGCTACTGAAATATCTATGTCCTTCCTCCCCAAAGACAGTGCTTAACTTAGCTGTCCACATTGGGTCATTGTAGCATACATTTTCCTAGGTCACAAAATTTCTCTGCTTGTCTTTCAGTGAAATTCTTTAGATACCTAGGCTTGCCATTGACTATAATGTAGCCAGAATATATCTTATCTTCCATATATGGGTAGATACTGGCTTGGGAGGATTATGGACTTCCTATGAAGCAAGCATATTGAATACCTAGGGCAAAGATTCTGTAAATTAAAAAAAAAAGTTCACACAATTTGTGGTTTGGGTCTGCTTCCCAACCAGCATCCTTCAAGATGATTTGAATTACCATTCCCATGAGTACCCACCAACCATTAGGCAAAGATGATGGAAGTTGTAATCTAAAATGTCTGTGGAGAATAAAGGTTGGGGAAGACCTATATAGTGTGTTCTTTAAGTATTCAATATAGTTCACAAATTTGCATCTCTTTGTACGAAGAAGACAGAATTTACTGGAAGAGCAGACACATCCCAGGATTTCTAATACTGTACATATGGAGGATGCAAGGTTGGTGAAAGTTGCTTGGAGGCTCCTACCTGGCCTTGCTGTATTTTATTGACACTTATTTGCAAGTTGGGGACACTTCTTAAGCCATAGTCAGTCTTAGCCAATCTCAAACTACCATCTCTACTGCCACCTGAATCTTCAGACATTGCCACATGAACTGCCTAAGCTATTTGAATAACTAAGCTGAGAATTATGCTTGTCTTCATTTTAAGTATTTTTAGAGCTGAGTATAACAAATGCTTAATCCCAAGAGGAAAAGAACCACAATCTGTAAAACACAGAGATGTTACAGTAAAATGAGTACTCACACCATCTCTGCTGAAAGAGTATGCCATACATAGAATGCCACGTCCATGGCTGGGATGGCTGTATTAAACTTGTTGGTTGGTTTTTAGTGCCCCCAATTTAGCAGTAGCTCATTATTGCAGATTGTGAGCAGTTACCAATATTACAGTTAATATTGTTTGAAGGAGAGCAAGTTTGGTGTGGTTTTTAAAGGGCTGCATTAGAAACTGGGGGACTTACCAAGTTCAGTCCCACCTTAGACACAGAAGCCAGTGACTGAAGGTGAGTTAGTTCTCTCAGCCCTAGGAAGAAAGGCAGTGGCCAGCCACTTCCAAAGACGTTGCCAAGACAACTGAGAGGACTTGCCCATGCATTTGCCAGGAGTCAAAACTGATTCAAAGGTGCAGAAACAAGAAGTGTTTGAATAACCGTTTGATTTAATTTAACAACTTAAGAACTTCTGTTTGAATGAATAGTATTTCCTAGCTTGGTGCTGTCCAAAATGTACTGGAATTACAACTCATAGAATTCTGGAGTAATAGTTCCAATATGCCTTGAGATTTTCAGGTTGAAGGAAAGGTTGTTCATTGTCCTCATCTCTCCGCCCCTTCTGCCCCCTTTGCGCTATGTCTTTATGATTGCAAAGCTCCATGCAAGGAATGTATTTTTCTTACTACTGACCTTATCCAGTCCTTTTGAGATGAATTGTTAGGTAAACACGTATAATGAATACTGTGTTTACCAAATATTACTGCTGCATATATCTGTACATTCTCTCCTCTGACATTACATCTCTTATGTCTATAGACTTCTCATGTGATCTTTATTAAAATCACAAATGCTTGTGAATTAACTGGCAATATTTAGCTTTGTGCTGGAGATGGCCTTTCGGATGTGAGATGTGGTTAGGGTTCAGAAGTATGTGGACCTACTATTGATCCCCCCCCCCAATATGCACATTATCAAGCATTTCACTGGAATTTATAAAGATTTTCCTTTCTCCTTCTGTTGACATGGGCAAAGTGCAGAAAGGATAGAAAAAAATATAGTGGCTTGGGGAAACATTCTTTTTAAGTATGCACTATTGAAAATTATCTATCAACAGCATACTTCTTTTGTTTTTAAAATTTGAATGGTTGCCACGTGAAATCTTTACACTGGATATAGCATTTTATATAGTAGGCAGCTGTTTTAACTGGAATAATATTTCATTTGAATTGCAGGCATCAGCCCTTTCTGATCTGTAATTCCTGTCTGTACACTGCACTGTTAATGTATTTGCTGTGTTTTGAATGTGTTTTTCCTTACGTTTATGTGTGTGGCTATTAATTTTTAATTTGTAGCTTTGCCAGTGGAACAATGATCAGTATTTAAGGAGCTATAAAAAGAGATAGATCCCTCTCTGGAAAATTCACAATTGAAAACAGATGCTTAAATCCCCAAAGGCCGATCAGCATGGTCATGGAAGGGTTAGAGGACACACCAGCCAGGAAGTGCAGGAAGAATGTAATTGTTTTTCCTAAAATAGAGCACATCAGCAACGTAAAATCTTGACCTCACCCAAATGTCAGTAAGTTTAGGGCTAGCTAGTGATTAAACTACAGTATATAATCAGGCTCTCCACCCAAGCACCCGGCACAGTAAACACACATCATTAACAATTGATATGCCCTCCCCAAAGATTAAGAGAAAGGTAAATGGTAGGGAGTGAAAACTGATGGAAGTTGAGATTTTATATCTGGCTGGTTTTTGTTATTGTTCTCTGTGAAGATTTTTTTTTCCTTCGTGGATGAAGGGCAAGAAAGATGCACTTCCGCATGAGCCCTGCATTGTGGCTCAAAAACTTCAGATTGCAACATAAATGGGGAGTTAATTGAATAATTGTCCACAGCCAGAAGTATGTACAGTACATAGCCATTAGAACAGATGGGTTCGGCAATCGGCAGAACATTTAAGTGTCTTTTGGAAGGCAGGATGTGATTGCTGGTGCTGCCAGCAAGCTAGCTCAGCCATCACCAAGAAATCACATTGAAAGCTGCCAGGAAAGCCAACAGGAGGGGCAGAAGATTTAGATTCAGGCCCATTTGCAAACTGATAGGGAAAGGCAGTCGTGATGAGCATGTCAGAAAAGAGTTAAAATGCAGTATCATCTTTTCCTTTTACATCAGGTCCCTGAAATATCAGATTTTATATGAGGCTGATCAGAGGTGTGAACTAAAAACAGAAATACTGCTTTAATGTATTGTAAAATCCAGGACTGTATTACTGGAACATCTTCTTTGACCGAGCAAAACCTAGGTGGAATCCAGCTAGGCAAAACCCATCCTGAATCTAAGGTTTAGGGCAAGTGTGACTGTTTTTAATTTTGTTATTTTTATTGCAGAGAATGGGTTTTTGTGTTCTTTCTCCAGCCCAAGAGTAGCAGCGAGGGCAGGACTGTGATTTTTGAGATATTCCTGTTTTTTTAAAAACCACTTAGAACAGTGTTTCCCAACCTCAGCAACGTCCTGTTGTTGTGGACTTCAGCTCCCAGAATTCTCATCAATGGCCATGCTGGCTGGGGAATTCTGGGATTTGAAGTCCACACACACCTGGAAATGGCTAAAGTTGGGGACTGGCTTAGAACAATAAAGTAGTTATTAAAATGGCAGCCAACCACATTTTTTAATTTCCTTTGCATCATTGCTGAATTTTGACAGCTCAAAGGGCTCCTGGACAGCTGCAAAGGACTTTGGGGCTATATTCAGCTTTTGGTCTTGGGCTGCTTACCTGTGGGGTTGGGCACAATGAGAATATGTGAACATAAGAAGTACTTTGCTGAAGGAGATTATGGCTCCTTGTATTTCAACCATCCCCATTTCTTGTCCTCTGTGATTTACCAAATGGGAGGGGAAAATGGATGGTCTTTGAACATTTGATGCTGAGACCTGAAGGCGTGGTTTGGTGTACAGTAGTGGTTAAAGCCACCAGGCTAGAAGCCAGGAGACCATGAGTTCTACTCCTGCCTAAAGCACAAAGCCAGCTGGGTGACTTTTGGCCAGTCGCTCCCTAAGAAGAAGGCAGTGACAAACCACTTCTGAAAATGTTGCCCCCCAAAAGCTGCATGGACTTGGTTTTCCAGTTGCCAGGAATCAAGGCAGACTTGGACACATGCACCAGATGCTCTAAAGCAGCGATTCCCAACCTTTTTGGCACCGGGGACCAGTTTCGTGGAAGACAATTTTTCCACGGATTGGGGGTGGTGGTTTCGGGATGATTCAAGCGCTTCCTCTTTTTCCCGACCATTTATTCTTTTTTCTTTGCGCTGTTTGGAGATAGCAGCCAATGGGCTGGCTTTCTTTGACAGGAGGCGGAGCTCAGGCGGTAATGCGAGCGATGGGGAGCGGCTGTAAATACTCAGGCTGTAAATTTGCTTGCTTGCCCACTTCTCACCTCCTGCTGTGCGGCCCAGTTCCTAACAGGCCACGGACTGGTACTGGTCTGTGGCCCAGGGGTTGGGGACCCCTGCTCTAAAGGCTTTTTTTCCTAATCTCTTTTTATTTTAAATAACTAAAATTAAAAGAATAAACCATAAACTGAAGCTTTTAAACAGTCCCTTGTTTAATCAACTCATGCCAATAAAAAATCTCCCTTTTGTATGTTTTACTATATTTTTATCTTGCCTTTCTCTCACCGTGAAATTCACCATGAAATTCAAGAGCCCTTTCAGTAATGTGCTCCCCAGATCTGTTTAGCTTCAGAAAGGTTACCACCTCATAGGCCTTCAAACTATATTCTGGGACCTAGATATGACCAGGAATCTGTGAATCTTTGAAATTCAAAGTTGGTAGGTTTTCCCTTTCTCTTGGGTCTACTGTTGTGCTAAGACGGAGGGCAACTTGGTTAGTAGAAGTTCTCATGGGCTAATAACTTTGGGGACTCTTGTGTATTAATATAGATTTTTACTCTGGATAAAATCTCTGTAGTGAAATAATGTCTGAACAGGAGTGTCCCAATAGTAATTAAATAAATGAATTTGGAGGATTTCCTGCTTATGTGTTTTTTGAGGAATGTAGTCTCTGGGCATCTGAAAGGAAGCAAGTTATGAGATTTTAGATAGAATTTTAAAATCAATTTGCTAGAAGCTATGGTATGTTAGTCTCTCTGGGACTTTCAAGTAATGTAGAAGTAAATTCTGTTTTAGACTTATTTTTCAAAAGTTTCATCATTCATTACATCTGCTGAGGAGTTCTTCTGTTTCTACCTCAAGGAATTTCTTCTAAAAATACATGAGAAATACTATTAACTTCTTTATAACTCTCATTCTTCCCACAGAACATCTATAGTAACCCCGAGAGAGAGACAGTTTAATATATTCATCACAGGGCCACCAGACTGAAAAGACCAATGGTATATTTTAAAATATGTTTTAGAACTTCCTAAAAAACAAATACTAAATATTTTTCTGCTCTAATGTGGTTTCCTTAATTGCATCTTATGTGGCTTTTTGCAAATGTACAGCATGGAATAATTAGCACTGGGCACATCTGAGATTTTTTTCCCACGCAACTACATATACATAATATTATTTCAATTATCAGTGGTCTTACTGTAGTGTGTTAGGCAAGCTTTTAAGAAGAGGAGAACTATCCAATAGCAATAGTTTCAAACCTGTTATCTGTTGGACTCTGTTCTGTAAACAGTTGCCCTCGTACAGGCAGTTCCGGTAAACCGTATTGCATGATAAATATACGTTGATGGTGTGATGGGATACGATTGCATAAGGGATAACCATCTGAAGGCTTTTATGCAATTGATAGTTGCATCTTTCATTTACTCAGAGACTGGAGTGAAGCAAATGGGAAATTTGGATGTAGTCCATGGAGTTCTTGAGTTTCTGCAACTGCCTAGGAAGTCTTGAGCATCAAATGCATCTTACCTCCTTTGGGGGGAAAGGGTGAACCATCCTTAGCTTTGATATTTTTAAACGAATGGATTTTTAAGGAGTTGCTTCTCTTTATAATAAAAAGTGAACTTTGTAAGGACCCCCAAGAACTCAATAGGAGAACAGTTCCTTTCAGTTTTTTTGTTTTCTTTTTTAAGACTAGTGAAGTATCAAAATGCTGGACCAGACCTGTGAGATTCTGGAGAGCTGTTGCCAGCCCGAGTAGGCAAAGTGAAGGAGTTCATACATCACACAAAGCCATGATGTCATGAGTACTGATGGTGAGCAGGAGGGGGCCCCTATCCAGGGGGGAAAACGCATGGGTAGTACTGAGGAGTTAAACAGCCATTCAAAGAGACACAGATCAGACCCGCCTTGACTTTTGAGGTTTATCTGTCTGGGTTTTTCCCACGCTTCTTCAGTTTGTTAGGATTTTCTGTCTAATGTAGCAGTAATAAAACACTAGAGACCTATTCCTTGTCTCAGCATGGTTCCTGACTGTTAGGACACATAATGTGGTTTGTTTGGTTTTGGTTAGAATTGGAACGGAAAGATTGGAAGGGAATTTGGAGGTCATTAGTCCAAACCTCTGCCCAGTGCAGGAAGTTACTACTACGCTATCCTTGACAGATGGCTATCCAGCCTCTGTTTAAACAACACCAACAAAGAATAGTCCACCACCAGCTAAGGAAGCTTGATCCTTTTTTGAAAACCACTTTATTGTTCTCTTTTCCAAACTAAGCATAAAGCATATTCCAGTGCTTTATACCATTCCTCCTAAGTTTTTCCTTCCAGGTGCCTTATCAGCGGCTGTTCTCTGGACAACCTCCAGCGTTTCAACATCTTACCTAAAATGTTTCAGAACCAGTACTTCAGGTATGGTCTGACCAACCCAGAATCAAGAGGAAGATCTGGATTTTGATCTTAACATAGCCCTTCTTTTGAGGCAGTTTAGGATTCCTTTTTTTACAGTTGTATCATACTGCTGATTTAGGTTCAGTTGACCCCTTTCCCAAGTCCTGTATTCACGCCTTGGATATTTCCTACCCAAATCTAGGACTTTGCACTTGTCCCTGTTGAAATTCATCTTCTTGGTTTCTGTTGTTCAAGCTTGTCGAGATCCTTCTGAATATTAATGGTGTCCCCTTAAGAGTTTGCTATCCATATTTTGTATTTTTACTTGGTATATGCTTTTATTTGGTCTAAGCACAGTACAAGATTTATTTTTCCCCACAACAACAACCTTGTGAGATACTTTGGGCTAAGAGTGGGAGAGGTTGGCTACCAAAGTCACCCAGTGAGTCTCTGCAGCTTAAGTTGGACTAGGACCTAGGTCTTCCCATGTGTAGTCCAACACCTCCACCACAACACCACTCTGGCTCTCATTCTGTCCTTCCATCCTTGTGCTGTCTGCAAATTTGATAATCAAATTTTCTAACCCTTCATCCAAATCACTTAAAAAAACTATTGAATGCTCTGCCGCCCAGGACAGTATGTGGGAGATGTACAGACTATGAAACCTATATGGATTTGATTTTGTGTTTTCTATTTTTTTTTTAATCTTTTGTGTTTAGGGGGAGTTCACGATTTTAGGTACACTTGCTTTGGGCATAGAACTTCTTCTAATTTGCAGTCTTCCTTTATTTCCTCAAATAAAGCGCCCAGCATCCCCGACCAGGGACACATGACGCTTGGTGGTGGTGAAAAGCTAAAGCTGAAAATAAATTAACTGATTTAACTATAGAGGTATAAAGATGCCAGAAGCATCCAGTGCCCCCTGAAATTAAACCCATACTCTTGTAGGATACAACAGTCTAAAACAGTATTCAAATCACATTCATCTCATGCCAACACACCTACACCTCTGTGTGTGTGTGTGTGTGTATGTGTGTGTATCCCGTTTCCATTTAACCGTGCCTACTTCGTATTTCTGATTTGGCCATCAATGCTGAATTATTGTGTTCTGTGCTTGTTTAACCTATGAATTTTAGCTCTCCCTTGGTGATTCCTTGATATAAAAAGGGGATTGTTAGCCATTCTCCTACACAACAAGGATGCTGTGAGGAAGATTATTATTTTCTATGTGCTCCTGACAGCCCTTTTAGAATATAAAAAACCCAGGTGAGCTCAAAAAAGTGTAATGGAGAGAAATAAGCAATTCATCCAAGAAGCCGTTATTGGCTGCCGGAAGCAGCAGGGGGAGGGGGATCCTTTCTATTCTTCCGGAGATTGCAAATCCCCCCCACCGCATGTATCAAAGTGATAATTGAAGCATAACAAAGCAAACTTCTGAAAGAGAATCTCTGCAGGAAAGAACTTGGAGAGAAAAAGAATCTAGGATGTGGGGGAGGGGATCCCACATCAAACATAGTTGAGTTTGCATTTTGCGAATGGAATAACTATGGGTATAATTCCCTTAAACCTTTGCTGCCCAAGGGTTAGAAGCTGTGAAAGCTGAGTATTGGGACTGTTTCTGCATGAAAATCCATCCCATGTGATGGGTTTCTTGAGGCTGCAGACTGAAATATTCCTATTTGTTGCTATTGTTTCACATTTCATTTTAATACATGGTTTGTTATTTGTTTTTTTTCTTCTTCCAGTAATGGTTTTATTTCATTATAAGATGCAAATATTTCATTATAAAATACAAATATTAGCTAGGTGCAGTGGTATTTATACAATGTAAACTAGAAATTGTTAACACTATGATTGTTTAGATAAGCTGAACCTTTAAAGATAAGAAGAAAAGCAAATTATATCAGTGTTGAATATAACTTCTAAGATGTTAATAAACTTAAGGTTGCTTGAATTGTACAATTCAAGCTGAATCTAGCTTTGATAGACAATTGCAAAATACCCTGAAATCCAATACAGAGGTAAACCAAAGTGAAAAAAAACAAGCAACAGTTAATAAAGTCACCCTCACTTAACTTGTGATGACTTACATGGACATATCCATGCAGTTTTCTTGGCATTATATGGAAGTTGTTTGCTGTTGTCTACTTTGGGAATGCTTTTTGGACTTCCCAAGCTAGTCTACAGCTCTGGACTGTCTTGGTGGTCTCCCATTCAAGTATAGACTTGAGCCAATCCTGATTAGCTTTCTTGATCTGTCAACACTGAGTAGATGCTACCACCTTCTGAAGCTCATTATAAAATACCTAACACATAAAATGTGTCAATTTGACAGTGAGAGGCCTTGATGCAGTTTGATGTAACAGTGCTCTGAAGAGGGCCATGTGTATTGCTTCACTTATTTTGAAATGTAGAAAACTAATCTTGATCTATTTGGAGCTCCTTATTCTACTGAGTGGGCCATAGGCTGGTGCCTGAAATTCCCACTGGGTTGATTCTACAGATGAAACGTACCCAGCAAAATGTTCTAGCAAGCTTTCCTGGGAAGAAAATTCCATAGGGGAGGGATGACCCTGCTTTCTATACTATGTCCAGTTTAATGGATCCCAAAATAATAGCAGACTTGTCTTGATGTCACAAGTAAATAAAGAGCCAGTCTGTGCTCCTGCACAGCATAAAGCTCCAGAACATTATGACATTATTTGAAGACGTAACCAGCATTTCAAGTTGAGCAAACTGTTGACAGAAATGGTCCCCCTTTCTCCAGTTTTACCCATGTGTGCACACATGCTCACAAATACAGAGATCATCATTTTAAATGCAAAGCCCAAGCTAACAATTAATTACACTGCACTTGCAAACTATCTGGAAGGCACATTGTTAACAACTTCTAGTTGAAGCACTCTGGTATCTCAGTTCCCAATTTTTAATTGGGGTGGGGGGATGGGGAGGGAAGAGATAATTTCATTTTTTGATAAATTTTTGATGCCTTTGTTAAAAAAAAAATCAGGCTTGAGAGCTATTTTCAAAATAGAGCTGTTTTCTTTTGTTCAGGTGTGTTGATAGCATAAATTTTGAGTCATTCCTGATGTAATCTTCACATGGTTGTGCGTCTGGAATTTAAATGGGATGGGTAATAGGTCCAAGAATGAAAATATCTTTTTAGCTTAGGCATTCTCTGGTTTAGTATTAAAAAACCCACACTCAAGTTTTTATTGGAGAAGAGAGTTCTGTTGTGATGCAAGAAAATTGTTTAGCACTTGGTATGGATCTTAAGAGGCTCTTAACTTTCTTTTCACTTGGATTAGACAATGATAATCCTGTCCACTGATTGCAAGCATAACATGAGTTGGCCAAATTGATGCATAGTTATTTTATTTATCCTGGAATCCTACAAAACATGACTAATTCATATATTCGTTCCTAAAGACAGATAAATGAATTGGAGTGGTGGTGACAACTTCTGAAAAAATGAGGACTATTGTGATTTTATTTGAACTCATGCTGGGATCAATGTAAAGTTGGCCTGTATTATTGCTTTTGGGTACAAGCCAGGGGAAGATGGACACTCTTAAATCCTCTTTGTTTCAATGGGACTTTTCACTATTTACATAGCAAAAGTTAACAGGGAACTAACCAACATGTAAATACCAGACAAAGTTGGCTGGTATTTCTGTGGCTGAGCAATCTTCCAGGCAAACATTTGCTTCCTAAATCTGTGGGTGCCATTCTCACATTACATAGCCAAGACAATCAGGATACTGGAGGAAGGGGCCATCTGAGGGTCAGGTATTGATTTACAGTGATAAAGAACAGATTTTGAGTGATGACAGTTCATTATTGAGTAGCTGTTAATTACTGTTTTTCAATGCTGGCAGCATCAAATATACAGGATGAGCCAGATGGGCAGATTTTTCCAATGTGTAATTATTACTCCAGTGCCATTTTCAGATATAGTTAATGGGTGGACCTCCCCCTTTTAAGCCAATAACAATCTTTGGGAATGATCAGAAGAATAATATACAATTCTTTGGTTCATTTCTTATGAAACACTGCTAATTTTTTAGTGATCATTTGTTTTCCTATGTCATTAATACTGTATTTCTTAATTAATGTTTCATTTAGATGGATGTTATGCAACACATTTTCCCAGTGGCCAGCGTTTGTTAGATTGTGTGCAAGCTCAGATTTGCCAAAGGCACCAAAAGCATTCAATTTTGGGCACAGAACTTAGAACCCACCAAGCCGAATATGCAGATCCTAATGTCATGTGGGACCTAAGCGTGTGTTAATATCCTATTTCACTTCCTCTGCTGAAAACTACCTAATTGCGTTTTGCCAAGATGCTATATGGGAAAAATAACACCAACTAAATTTTACAGGGTTGTTGTAAACATACATGAGATAATCTTCCTGAGGGTGGGGGGCGTGGTAGCACTCCAGAACTTCCTGAGTTAGCAAAGCCAGCTAGCATGGTCACTGGTGAAGAAAACTGGGTGAAATGCAATGCGGCAACATTAGGAGGGCTTCCAATATTCCTGAAGTGCTTTGAATGCCCCAAAAGCATCCCCACAATGTTTATAATAATTTCTAGCACAAAGATAGCAACCAGCACGTCAGAACCAAGTTTCTAATTAGAATTGTAAGACCAGTTATCTTTTTGGATTGGTTTGATGAATTACAGACCAAAAGTTGCAGTTTAGTCGTTACAGGAGCTAGTGACTAGTAGAATGTTTTAATCAACATTGAATTATAATACCTTATTTTAATACACACTATAGGTCTCTTCTTTTGACATAGAGTGCAGACTCATACTAACTTTAAAGTGAGTTCGTTTTGCATCATTGACATTTTTGAAACAGTAAAATGTGTTTAGAAGATTAAGTGCCAGATTCAAGTGAGTGCAGTTAGCATGTGGTGGTTCTGGTTCTCAGTCATTGAATTCATAGAGGCAATATACTCCTCATCAATAAAAAGGTCAAATTTCCTTAGAGTAAAGTAAAGATAAATCTTGAAGCAGTTTTTTTGGGCAGCAATACGGGTGTGTTTTGCTTCTGGATGGAAGCAAGATAGATGTTAATTTTTTTGACTTCCCAGTCTAGTCTAAGACTTTCTGCATCCAAATACTAATCAGGAGTCTCCCACCCAGGTGGTGACCAAGTGCCACATTATTTAACTTCCAAAAGAATATTGTAATGGTAGAATCTTCTTCCTATCCCTTGGGGGAAACAATCTTAAATCTTTGGTTCTGCTTTCTTCAGAAGAACAGTGGCATCACTTTGGTTCCTGTTGACAGAACAGATACAAAAACAAAACAAGAGGAGCAGAAAGTAAAATGAGAGAGAGATTCAGACTGCAGAAGAGCAGCAAACAAAAGAAGGATGCATAAACAAGTGGTTGCTCCTCTCTCTGACCTCATGGCTGGCCACCAAGCATTTGGGAACAAACTGTGCAGGAACGGGCGATCTCCTTATAACATTCAGGCCACACTGATTGCTGGTTCCTTCAGCAGACCCCCCAGAGAGCTGGAAAGCTCAAAACATAACAAGTGGCTAAAGGCCCACCAAGCATATTGCTCACAAGAGGGGCCACAGCACTACCTAGATGTTGTGTGAAACCATTCAGTGGCAGCTCTCAACGGTTTGCTCACCCTACTTTATGGTAACATACCAACATAGTGTTGATGGGTGGGACAAGACTCTAAAGTGGGAAGGGCTACATTTTCGCCTCTTCTCCCTGACCCCACACCAGTATTCTTTCCCTCCTTGGGAAGGAGACTGCTGGGGAAGAGACGTGCCTTTGTTGAGAATCTCAACTGATCGTTTGCAAAGACCGTTTGAAATTAGGCCGTATATTGCTTAAAATTAGGCGGGCAGACTGATCCCCCCGCCCCATAATATTAAAAGCTGGCATTTTGTCTTTGCCTTCAAGATACCAGGCATCTCTCATTAATTTGGGGGTGGGGAAGGAGATCTGAATGTGTTTAGTCTTCAGTTAAATAATTTACTGCTACTGATTTTGGGTTGATTTTTATTGTGTGCATGAGTTACACACATTTTATTGTACATTATCTTAGGTGGTGGAATAATAGTTTTTCTTGTCTTCCTATTTATTTCAGTTTCAGACAGGAACATTTATCAACCAACGTCCATTCATTTCTGCTCTAAAATATATTACTGGGTTCTCGGGAAGAATCTTGTGGGGAGGGAAATCTAACAAGACTATTGCATTTTTCTGACATGTCTTCGAATGGAAAGTGTACTGGAGTCTTATGGCTGAAAACACAGGGAAGTAATAAAACCTTCTGAAACTTCTCTGGCTTTTGCTATCTGGAGGGCCTGAAAAATTACCTGGGAGATGCTTTCCGCGTCTTCTGCAATCAAGAGAGTGAGACTAAAACCAGAGAGTGCTACTTATTCAGATGGTCTTAATTCCTGGTGGGAGGATAAATAGTGTAAAGTGCTTTTTGGCTGGCAGGGAAGCTCAGGCAAATAAAATACATTCCATCTAATGCCCAATTTAAAAATGACTGGAGACCGAGAAGCCATTTAGCTTCGATTGGTCACTCTTGTTCAGTTTGTGATATGCTTTGGATACGATCAGGGGCTAAGCCTCTATTTTTCAGAAGGGGAGCTAGCCTCTCCATAGAGGTATAAGGAATTTGCTGTAAGTAGATATGGGGCAGGGATCTGCCTTGACCTTTTGCTTGCTGACTTTTGGTATATTAGGATTATTTTAGAGCTAAAAAAGACTGTGCATGACCCCAGTCATTGTGAGCAACTTGATTTACTGATTATATTTTTGTCCTAGCCTTTATCCAGTTAGCTCAAGAACATATAGATGGGATTCTCCATGATACCCTTCTAGCAGTCTTATGGGTTTGTTTGTGGAATATCCATTAGCTGCTACGTGGATTTCAACCTAAGGGTTCATCCATCCTGTGGCTTTCCTTTTATCCCGCAGCCAGGAGGAAACCACATCAATGTAAGTCACATCCCTCCCATGGCTTACCCTAATCACACATCCAGAACAGGGCCATGCTGTGCTACGGTGTGTACAGCTCCTCTGTGTGATGTTGTTGGGCAGCAGTTGGTGGTTTTCTCTGGCAGAAATTCAGATGTCACCAAACATGGGAAAAGCCATCACCAGTCACCACACAGAGTATATGATGGAGTGGTTCTTGTAAGATCCGGGCACTCTGCCTGGTAATTTTTTTTCCTATTTTTTCCCCAAAGGATTATTGATCTGTTAATCTGTCAAGTTTCTTGAATCTCTTGGCTGCTCTCTGGTGGTCATCCAGATGTGTGCAGCTGAGATGCAGCTGCTGAATAAGTCTTGCTGAAGAGCTGGAGCTTAAAACTGTTGTCTCAAATCACAGCATAAATACAACTCTGATCATCCCAAAAGGCAGGTGATTAAAAAAAACGTGGCTGTAAGTTGAAGCCATATCTGTACCAGTTTAGATTCTGTGGCAAAAAAGGAGGAGTCAGGATTCTCTGAGAACAACACCCATTGGGGAGAGAATTCCCTAAGAGCAAAGGCCTTTCAATTAAGCCAAGAATGGGCTAGCTATTTCAGGAGTTCACATTCTTCAGGACAACCATAAACCTTCAGCCAACCTGTGAGGGGAGGGGAGGGGAGGGGAGGGGAGAGGAGAGGAGGACCCCAGTCTCCCAAACAGTACTACAAAACAGGCACCAAGCCACAGACCAGTCAGAAGGGGATGGTCCCATAGCAGATCAGTCAGGCCAATTGTAGTCAAGCAAATTAGTGCCCTTGGCTGGGTCACCTCAAGCCTTCTTCATGCATCATGGATTGTCCAGATGGGAAGTCTTCTTCCATTTTCCCAGGAATAACACTAGGTTCATGCTGGAACACCTTGAACCAGCTTCAGCCTGCCTAGCAGGGGTCATCCTAGAGATGGAGGCTTGGTTGTAAGGATATGTCCTCAGCAAATGATAGATGGGCTCTTCATGATACAGAAATCATGCTGGTTGGATGAGCCCTTTATCCCTTGTACTTAATTTTCAGATTGATTATTTCTATTACTGCTAATTCCTTTTTTTCATTTTAAACCATTCTCTGCATCTAGGTAAACTTTATTCTTTCTTTTTCCCACCCACTTAAAATTAATTTGATTTATTTAAAGTAAATTTAATTTTGTCATATTTATATTCTGCCTTTTCATTGAGAGTTCAGGGCAATGTTCTTGTGAATCTTTTCTTCCTTTATCCCAACAATAATATGTGTGTGAGATAGATTGAGCTGAGAAAGAGAAGCTGGCCAAAAGTAATCCAGAAAGCTCCATGCTTAGGTGTGTTTTCAGATCCCTCTTTTACCATTTTACTCTTCCTAATTGTGGATGAAAGTAAGAGCTCAGCTGAGATGAGTTTCTTCAGGTATGAAATTGTATAAAACCAACTACATAGTTATTTCTTCCAGTATCAGAGGTAGTTCCCACATCTTGCTAAACTGGAATATGATTTGGTTTGATTTTATTTGTTGTGTGAATCCAGCCAACTGTGGCTTATTTTACAAACCATGGATAAACAACCCAGGACCGAGTTATGTAGGAACTTAGATGTAATATGTTTCTCAGTACCATTTGTTATGAAAAATAAGTAAGAAGATAATGTTTTGCTTGTTCCTGCTTCCCAGAGATCTTGTTTAGTCACTGTGGAACGGAATGTTGGCTTAGATAAGCAGTTCCAATAGAGCTTTCTGATGTAATGTGGATTCCAAGGAGATAAACCCATGGAAAGTAAGCTGCATAAAATTACTCCTGATAAAATAATCAAGGAGGAAATCTGTTCTTGATCTGTTGGATATTTTACGTAAATACTAGCTGGAGACTCCCTAGAGTAAGCATGAAGCCTCTGCAGCACACAAAATCTGATAGAATTGTGGTTGGGTATGTAGTTTGTGTTTGTAAAAAATGGGTCAGTACATTAAAAAAATGTGGAGAGCCTGGCACCAGTGAAATATTTGCTTGGTCCAGATGGTGTTAAGTAGAAAATGTGGTCACAGCACATTAGTTTTTGTCTCCATAGTAATGCTAGTTTGACAGGTTTAGATATTTAGATCTGCAGTGCAGTGCTCACCACGGTATAATCTTTTATACAGCCTTAAAGAAACCTTATTTATGCAGTTGTTTGGTGAAAAGTACATCACCAACATTTGCCCAAGGAAGTGGAAACTCTGCAAGTCATATTTCTGTGATGTATATAAATTCTAGCAAAATGAGTCGGACGTACTGTATGTACAGCGGTACATACTTTTGCCACACACAAATATGTAGCTTTGGACCATTTTCCTCACTAAATCAATGAACGAGTATAATGTTTTTGATACATTTGTTTAATCGTGTTCTCTTTGTCTAGTTTTAGGACTTGAGAACAGATCACATTTTAGGTCATATTTATGCAGAAATATTGAAAATTCGAAAGGGTTCATAAACTTTTAAGCACCACTGTATCTGTTATTCAGGACCAGATTGCAGCCCTAATTGAATGGCAATAACTTTTGATAAGAAGGAACCTTCAACACACTATATTACTTCCTCGTGTGCAGTAAGAGGGGAGAGGAGAACCACTGAAATCACATTCTGGTATTCTCATTTCCTAAATGTGAAGGTTTCCTTGCCTCTCTGTTAAGCAAAAAGCTGATAAGTATTTTCTTTATTTGACCTCTATGCAAAATCCTTATCTAACATACAAAATAGTTACTGGAATTCTAGCTTCTGACATAGTCTTTAATTTATAAATGGCCAGCTTGATACTGAATTTCCCAAGAGGTGGTTAAAGGTCATTGTATGTAATTTGAATTACAGATATGTAGAGTGGGTATGTATTTAGGTCCATATGTGCAAATGGTTCATAGATTTACTTGCTGAGTCATTAAATCCTATTTCCAGCCTGGGAACTGAATGGGTTGAAGTCCATGATGGATATAATAGGTACTGGATTGGGAGGTATAGAGATGTAAATTTTGTACAGATCAGCCCTGAATTATATAGATGTACAGTATGGTCTTATGCATGCTTATTGCTAAAAGCAAGGCTGGTTGTTTTCAGTGCAGCTTGCTCTTAAATAAGGCTGCTAAGAATGGTAGCTCTCACTTAATTCTCTTTGGTTGGCTTAGTTATTGTGAAGCAATATAAGATTGACATAATTCAGCCCGAGAATTTTAACCAGTTATTCTAAGGGCTTAAAAAGCCTGTTATTCAAACATTGCTTAGTTCTAAAAGAAAGTATAATACTGAAATAGGAATTTTAAAAATCTAGAAAGTCAGCTGTCCTGATCCTGAGAAATTTAATACTCTGTTTTCCCTGTGATTTTTTGCAGGATATTTAATCCTTTGTGGCTGAATTGTTTTTAAGTAGTATTCTGTAGTGCAAATTGCAGTTCAACTACATCTAGTTTTTCTGTCTTAATGCTGGCCCTAGCCACTTTTTGGAGGGCATCCTTGGCACGCCACTCCAGACCATGTGTGACCTTTGGCTTGAAATAGATTGTGTACCTTTGCAGTGGTACCATCTGCGTGCTAATAAATGTAGTCTGACACTGTCATCACACAGAAGGCGTAGGGGAAAGGCAGTTCATGAAGTCGCAAGGCTTGGATGAGATTAATTGGTTGCAGAAAAAGAAGTGGGATTTGAGGAGGGAGTTTGAAACAGCTGTACATCATCAAGAGAGAGTAAGCATGAGGGTGGTAGATGAGAACAAATGTGCCTTCTAAAACTCTATTGGAAGTGATTTAAGCATGCAGTTGTTGTGTTGGGCTTTTTTGTGCCATGCAATAAATGTACTTTCAAGCTGCATTCATTGCATGTAGAATGTTTTCCTCCTTTTCATCTTGAGTGACACTTTAAAAGCAACTTGTGATGCAAGGCACAATCTGTGGTGGTAGACGAGTGTTTTACCATTATGTGCTCTGGGATGTGTCAAACAGCAGTCGCACTGAGAATCATTGATTTTAGAATAGCTGATTGATTTTTGAGCAAAATGGCTAGAGTGTGCTCATACCATATTCATGTTGTTTTGTTTGTCTTATTTGATGCATTAATCGAAGCCCCAGTTTAGCACCTGAAAGAAGTGAGACACTGTGTTTCAGTATTATGTTTCAGAGGACTGTCTTGGGGTTTCTGTGAACCAAGTTTTGTGCGACTAAACTGGAAGTTTGGAGATAACTGTGAATTAACAGCATAGGTGTTACTTGTTAATCACCACATGAAATGTTCATGACCCTTCTGGGTTGTTTTGTTTTAATTTTTTGTCTTCTCTCCTTTCCAGCAGAGAGACTTTTCTGTCTACTTGAATCTTTCTCCAACCATGTGCCCTTCTGATGTGTGGATCTATAGCTTCCCAGCATTGTCACCCACATGATTGACCCAGATCAGCCTTCCCCAGAAGGATGTCCTCAGATGTGTCTTCCCAAAATTCCAAGTCAGAATAGCCACTGATGAGAATTACACCTGAAAAAAGGCACCAGTTGGGAAAAGTAAATCTCAGTAGAACAGTGGGATCTTGACATTATCTGCCTAAGGATACAGACAGATGAAATAAAAGCAAGATGTTTGAAGTATTGCTAGCCCTCTATTATGTCTTCCAGAAGTTTCACTATATTCTCTCTCTTCCCCGTTATGTCCAAATCTCAGCTGTTCTACTTTTATTCCACCTGTTTGGCATCATCTACCCCTTGAGTCCTAACAGAAGATCTTACCGCAGGCTTTGTAGCTCAGTACTGGAGTTCATGCGTTGCATGTTGAAGGTCCCATGTTCAATCCCTGGCATCTCCTGTTCCAAGGAACAGTAGGAGCAAATCATAGCAAATAACGGGAATGCCAAGCTATTGCCAGCCAGAATAGATTAGTCTTGACTAAAGGGACAAAATAAGGGACTTGGTATAATAAACTGCCTTTGTACCTATCTCAGGCAGAATCCACTGATGAAAAATAAAAATGGAATATGCCATGTTCATATTTAATATGCTTGGGACAAAGTAACAAAGCAGAATGATCAAAGAAGGCAGTATAATTATAATAGTTTAATAGCTGATGATCCAAATCCATGATCATATTTCATGCAGTGCAGGAAGAGACAATTCTGCCTTTTCTGTTGGCAGTTCTTTGCAACAGAAATGTAGTTTCTAAGAGAAGGCCATGGATGCTTTTCCTGGATGGCTTATGAGAACTGAAGTCAAGCCATGGCATGAAAGCTGGCTGGGTGACCTTGGGCCAGTCCCTCTTTCTCAGCCCAAGAGCCAATCAGGCGTGGTATGAGAGTTCTAGTCCCGCCTTAGGCATGAAAGCCTGCTGGGTGACCTTGGTCCAGTCACTCTCTCTCAGCCCAACTCACCTCACAGGGGTGTTGTTGTGGGGAAACTAGGAGGAGGAAGGAGTATTTGGTATGTTCGCTGCCTTGAGTTATTTATAAAAATAATAAAGGCGGGAGCAGAAAATAAATAAATCTGGAAGATAATCACGATGGAGAAGGCTGGACGTTCATGTTTCTCAGCGAGTTTTACCTTTCCGGTCCTCAACACTTACCATTTTTTCTTTATAGCTAAGTTTTACCATGTGATAGTGTTGCACGAACTCCCATTTTTATACAAGATAAAACAAGGCTGGACGGCTGTTTACTCTCTGAATAGCTGCTAACACCTTTATTCCTGCTGACACGGCATATCTAATCAGACGAGGTGACAAAATGCAATGCAGTAGCATGTGATGCACCACAGCAAATGATTAGAGCATTTACTACAATCTCCTCACATTGTACACACCTTGTAGTTAGCCTCAGCTGATGGCATTTATGCTGGCAAATGGATTGCATGCTTTGAAAAAATCTTGGCTTTTCAGAAATGTAAATGTTAATCACTAAACATGCTGAAAAGTGTGGAAGTAATGGAAATATTGAATGTTGTCATGTCATCCAAGGGTGACTGTTTTTCTGCAGTATTAAACAAGAAATTATTTTGAGTAACTTCCATTCTAAAGAAAGAGATAAAGGAGGGGCAAAACTTTTTGGGTCAAGACTAGCAGAGGATTTAAAGAAAAACTCCATAAATAAATAATTACGTGTGATAACTGAACAAATGGTCATACCACTTTGTATACATCTCATAAAATTCCTGTGTGTGCTGTCTGCAAATGCTTACATGCTGGTGATATACTATTTTATTACAAAGAATTCTTAAAGTATGGGGGAAAGCCATTTTATATTTTGCTTTTCTTCCATAATAGAACTGAAGGTGGTGCGTGTGGTTTTCCTGGTAGTGTCTCAACATGCACTGACATAAGGCAGTCCCATTCAAAGTCAGTGAGATTACTGCACTGTAGGCAGTGCTAGCCAAAATTAGGGAATGATTGATTATTGTGCCATCAAGTCACTGTCAGCTCCCAGTGACCACTTCATAGCCCTTCTCCAGGATGATCTGTCCCCAACTTGACCCTTCAGATTTCCAACAGTGTATTCATTGCTGCTGTAATCAAGTCTATCCACCTTGCTGCTGGTCATCCACTTTTTCTTTCCTTCCACCATTGACAGCATTATAGACTCCCTTGAGAGAGCTAGGCCTTTGCATAATGTTTCCAAAATATGATAATTTGAACAGGGTCATTTGTGCCTTGAGTGAGAACTGATTCATTCTGTGATCAATTTGTTTGTTTTCTTGACAATGGTATTTTCAGGAGTCTTCTTTGTTTATGAAAGCAATGTCACAGCCTGTGTAGTAAACAGTGTGTTCTTCTGACCGAAAGTGTTCAATCCCAGTCCATTTCAATTCACTGATGCCTAAAATATCAATGTGTAGTCAATTCATTTCATCTTTCACTGTGTTGAGCTTTCCCATATCCATGCTTCTTCTGTTCCATGTTCCCACTGTAATTCTGTCTTTGCAGCTTCAGAGTTTCTTTTCCTGCATAGCGGTTTTAACAACTAGATACCCCAAAGGAGTTATTTATCTAGCCACTTCATAAAGACTATTAGTACTCCAAAATATTCTCAGTAGCTTGTTGAGTGCCATTTGACCTGAGGGGGCTATTATCCAGTGCTATATCGTCAATCACTTTATTTTGTCTTTTCATGTGATTTTTTTTTTTTTTTTGGTAAAATACAGGAGTGGTTGATCATTGCCATCTCCCACACAGTATGAAATGATGCTTTCGGTATTGTCATTAAAGTGATAATCTGTCTCCAGTATCTTTCTATATTGCTTCTGCCTGATACAAGTGTATATTTACTTTAGCTGGGCAGTGGGGTGATCTTCATAGTTTGGGTGACCCCGCAGGGGGTATATATTCTTGGTGTACACTCCCCATGTTCTTTGCTTATTTCTCCAAGGAACACCCTCACGCCACAATGAGGCAGCATAGCAGGACCTGAGAGGGGCCAGAATTGGTGCAAATATGAAAAGTATGGTATTTATCTCTGAAGACAGACACATTTCCAAAGCAAGCATTGGGCTATACTGCTGTTATTTTCTGTGAGTGGCTGTAGGAAAATGTGAGCAAGTCATGTTTTCTCTGAATGCTTCTGATTCTAGGCTAAAAAAGAAAATGACAATGTCAAGTGGAACAGATAGTCTGACTATAGTAAAGGAAGTGTCAGCACACATGTTCATGGCCAACACCACACTCATGCCCCGATGAAGAGCTATAACCTCAGTTGTTATTTCAGAATATTCCATTTCCCACTCTCATTGCAACTACTACTAGTTTTTCTGTCCTCCACATCGAATCATTAAGATTTTACTATTGAGCATCCACAGTGAATGGACTTCCCTTTCCTCTTTTTTTACAGCTTCATCCTGTAAAAATATTGTAAAACAACCTGTTGGCTGAAGTCAAATTAGACACCTGCATCTTATTTGCATCTTTTCAAAATAGCCAGTGGTAATTTATGCCTTCTGTTCCTAATCCTGATAAGATTTGGCCAATCAGAATTAACTCTTACCTTTCCCCATTCCCATTCAAGGAATGGAAAAAAAATGGGGGATAGAAGATAACCAACTACTTCTCCAAATCTTTTATAAACCCTTGAAATTTTGCTTTTGTTCCTCTTTCCACGTGCAGCTAAACTTAGGGCTAATATTCTAAAACTAGCTTTCTTTTTATCCTGTTTTATGCTTCTCGTATCATTTGAATGAATCTATATTTTGCTTTAAACCACAAGAAGAGGTCTTTGACATTGCCAAGTTAAGTGCAATTAATCATCTTCCAGCAGTCTTCAACAGTAAATCAATAAATGAAGTAAATGTACAACTCTAACAAATATTTTGATTGGCAATCCATACATGTTGTAATTCCCAAAGATATATTAAAAAGTTGACTGTAAATTCTGTAGTTTGCTACAGATCTAAAAGGGGACATAGGAATTTTTGCTATTCTGGATTTATGAAGAGGTGCCAGTACTGAAACTGTCTCAGGTTTCAGTGAGAACAGTCTCAAGATTGCTTTCTTTCCTTCCAAATTAATTTGTTCTATAATTCTTAAGTATTTTTGGCAGTTTTTACTGACTCCATGCTTCGAATGAATCCATACAAGTAGCTGGTAAACCCTTCAGGTGGGCCTATACAAACATTCTTGTCTCGTATCCTTTCATCTTACATTGGTCAGATTGCTGTCTTGAGCTTTTCAGCTAAAAGGCCTATACTCAGCCCATTAGCTTCCTGTCAGTGTAAGGTAGTTAGATCCCAGGAGCATAACATATTGATGTTCATCATTTTCCTGTTCCCTGCATAGCATGAAATATTACTTTACTTTGTTATATTCTTGGTGGAAGTTTTCTAATAGGATCCACTTTCCCTTTAATAGAGTTTGCAATGTTATTTATAACTTCAGCTTTTAGCTTGTTTAGTTCATGGTTAGACCTTCTTATACAACTATTTGCACATAAAATATTTATGGTAAAAATAATGACCCACTCTTGATTTACCATGATTATGAGAAGAAATGCAAAAATGAAAAAACAAAGCAACCCAGTGCTGATGTATTAAATTTGTTTCATAGAGATGCATGTTGGGTGGATGCTTTTATAAGTTAAATTGTTGGCTGTACATATATATCATCAACCGGATAAAAGTCCTTCCTGTAACTCCAAGGTGGAAAAACTGTGACCTTCCAGATGTTACTGAAGTACAACTCCCAGAATGGTTCACCTTTGACTATTATCGCTAGCATTGCTGGGAGTTGTAGCCTGGTATTTCCCATACTTAGTGTTACAGGAAGAGTTCTCATCATGGCATATTGAATGGCTCTAGTCTGCATATTGAGTGACTCTAGGTTGGTTTTTCAACTTAAGTAATTACCTGATTGATGTAGGCTTGTTTATCATTCTGATTTCCCCAAAATGAATATTTTAAATCAGATGCCACATGAATTCTAAAAGAGTTTTATAACTACTAGTTGGATTGATGCTTCTCTTCTCAATTTTATTTCCTAAGGCTTCTTACTTACAACTAATAATTGTGTGGATTAAATTTAGTTAATGAAGTGATACAGACACATGAATTCAGGCAGGGCTTTTGGTTACAGAGATGACTAATTGTATGTGAGCCTGTGGCAAATATTTTAAGCCTTCTTGACTGAATAAAACAAAATGGATTTATCACTGATAGTATATCAAACCCTTCGTGTGGCAAAGGTTTGAATTTGTGTGATTGCTGAGAACAGTCAGTTGCTCAGAGTGCAAAATGATTTGTAGGCAGCTTCTGTAATAGAAGAGAAAATTGTTTGTTTCATATTAAAACCATACCATAGGTTCAGGACAATGTTCCATGTGTTAACTGCAAACATTGGAAAGAAAGATGTGAATAATTAAAGGTTGGAGGATTGGGAAATCAAAAACTGTGGAGAACTGAAACTGTAGGAAATGGATACTGGTCTATTGTAGTTATTTCTAAAAAGTGCTTACAATCTGTGAAAAGGAAGGCAAAGTGGATTATTTTTTACAATGGCAACAATAATAGTATACTCCAGAAAGGCAAGTCACAATGCTGCAGTTGAAATGTAATGTTTTCAGTAAAATGGAATTAAAAATGATAATAGTTTTGTTTGTTATTTCAGTCAGGGTTGCACAGAAACATTGATAATGGAAATGATAATTTAGTTTAAAAAACACAATAATGGAGCACAAGTTGAAAATAGACTGGTTTTTAGAAAGAGAGTATATGTTTTTAAAATAAATACTGTTAAATATAGCCCCACTGTAGTATCAGGTGTTCCCCTGGTTATTTAAAAAAATATTATATGCCGCTATCAAGTTTTAAGGAACTTAAACATAAAAGGGAACTTTAAAAAATATGCAAAAAAGAGAAGGGAAAAAATAAACAAAACTGGCAGTTAACAGTAGGGAAAAAGGTCAATTAAGCAGGCAAACAAGATATATACTGTCTAAATTTCTAAATGAACTACAAATAATGCCTCCTGTCAATAAAAAGCTGGTTCTAATATTGAAAGAAGGATGAAGCCATACAGGTCTTCAAGCTATTATATAGTTAGCAGAGACTCTAAAAGGGAAAGTTGGTCTCTCATGGTAGTAGTAATGTTGTCCAAAATTTAGTAAATGTAAAGAAAAGGATGCACTGCTCAGCAAATTGCCTTAGTATTGGAGAGATCAATAGGTAAATAATGTTTTTGCCATTCAAAATATAGTATGTTTTGAAAACAAAACAACAAAAACTGGATAATTCATCAATACTATTGTCAGGCCTGGTATCATGGCATTATACTTACCCATAATCACACAGCATGAATGGACAACTTTTATTTATTAATTAATGTATTACGATTTTCATGCTTTTTTTAAATAAGAAAGTTAAACATTAGAGGGGGCAAAAATAATCTACCAGCATCATCCAGCTAGTATGAAATTGTGCAGAGCAGATGAATAGTGATGGTAGATCTCAACTAAGATAAGTTTGTTATGCTTGCTGAAGTTCTCTTCCACACTGGTGTGTCTCCAGATTTAGGCAAGGATAGTCTTTCCAGAGTCTACTGTGTAGTGGCATATCACCAGAGATGGTGATAGTGACTTGATATAGCTACTTCAGTGAAAGCTGATGGATGAATTTGATCTTCAGTTGGAAATCTGAGAGACTAAAAACAAAGCTTGCAGGCAGTTCAAGGGTCTCAGATACTTCTATATGGGATACATATAACTAGAAAGAGCAAAACAATACTGAATTGTCATTCATTGTTTGATTGTTCCCAGTTTCCTGTGGGAGGGATTGGGAGATCCCCAAATTCTTTCCAAACAATCAGAAACTCCCTGTGTGAGCTAGACATACCTTAGAATGGGAGGGAACAGAAAAGAATGCTGCAGTTTCACTAATAATGCCCAGGAGGAAGAGTGGTACTTGAGGTGGAACAGATCTTCATATCTGAAGGCACCTACGTTGGAGAAAGCTGACCTAAACCATGGGTTTCTGATAATTCTTGTTTAAGCCTCTTTGGTTTTAAAGGCCAGTCTGTAATCCCAGATTAGATTTCTCCAAATCCTTGCTGATGAAATCCTTAAAAAGATGACTAGAATGCCAATGGAGAAAGGTAGATCTGATTAAAAGATTAAAAGCCATGTTAAGATTTCCTCAGGGGCCATGATAGCAGCTAAGAAATTCTGCTTGTTTACTAGACAGGAAGAAGAAATTGTTTCAGAAAGTGAATGAATACTTACATTCTAGATCTCATAGTATGGAGGGAGAACTATTAGGGTTATGAACTCTTGATACAGACCTTGGAAAGAAGGAAGAACTTGCTCCTCAGAAGGAAAAGGAAATCATAAGGCTGAGCAATTCTGCTTGTCTGATTTGTGCATTGAGCAGCACAAGCTTGCAGGACTCTTAGTCCGAAAATGTGTTTCAGGCATCCCAGTACAGTGGGATGCCTAATTCTTTGCCCCCTTCCAAAAACGTGAACTGGTGGGAATGGGGAGGGGGAAGCATAGGCACAGAAACTTCGAAAACAGAACAGGTGTCAAGTTGTTTTGATCCTCATTGCGACTGCTTTTGTCTTCTAGAAATTTCAGACGATTTCATTTCACATTTTTTGGTCCATGAACACTCGTGATGAAAAACCTTTCATGGCTCGAGGAGCAAATTAAAAAAAAAATCAATGGCAAATCAATGGAAGAATATGGAGCTGAGATAGAAGAGCTAGTTTTGAGAGAAAAACATCACAGAGAGATAATTATGTTTTATAACTCTAGAGCAAATGGTGTTTGGTTTGGCAAAAAATAGTATTCCATACTTGCCTTTATCACTGATTATGTGTATGGGCCTTTGCATTGTTCGCCAGAAGCCTAAATTATTCACATACAGAACAAAATATAGTCAGTACCTTTAATGAAGGCCTGTTATCAAGTCTTCCTTGTTTTCAAATTGAGGTGTCAGAGCTGCAGTGCAGTTGGGGGTTCAGATTATTTGAATTCTCTGGACTCGCATCTTCTAAATATCCAAGGACTCCAAATACTAAATTATTCTCTCAGATGACTATGTTGACTACAGTTAGCATCATTTAATGTGTAAGATCTTGCTGTCTCACTCTGCAAAAGCTGACAATGTCTTGTAGCATGTAACTGCCTATTATTACAAGCAAAGCGACTTATGCTCTAGCTTCCTACTGAAATATACTAAGGCTTTTTCTTGGCCCAGCAGGAATGGGAAGGAGTTTGAGGAGGAAAAAGAAAAAAAGAAGGAACAAAAAAAGGTTATTTTCTCTCATAAATTTATTGTTTACAATTACATTATGAACACGCAGGGAAGTTCTACCTCAGATTGATCTGAAAGCATCAAGTCAGGGTGTATGTGTTGGTACCATGGAGGACAGACTATACATAAGCAAGTATCTTGGATTCTGATCAGGCTGTTATTTGAATATTTGACCTAGGTGGCAGTCAAGCATGCTAAACTGCAGATGTGAGCACATAATCGGTGTCAAGGTCCCTATTCCAGCCTGAGAAACCATAATGAGAATGGGAGCACTGGGATTAAAATACACAACACTGACAAATTACCTTACACATGTTCTCTTTATGTTATTTTATTGCAAGATAATTTGTTTTCCTTTCTGTTGGAGTGCTTCATGGGAGAGAAGTGTTGGCTGATGTGAACTTTCACCCTTGCAGTGAGCCATGAGTGTCTAGTCTGAATGCAGCCTGATGTGGTTTGGGTAGCAGATCTGCTGAAGCATTGCAGAAGCATTTGTTTTAGAAAGGTGAAAAATCTTTGGAATGTTAGCCCTCAAAATAGTTGCTAATTAAGCAGTAGGTTGCAACATATGAACATTTTTTAAAATCATTTTATGTATCACTTAAAAATATGCAAATAATATTTTATAATCCATTTTTAATTTTTTTCTTTTGGGGGGACGAAAGAAAAAAAATGTTGAAACCCCCAGTTTTCCCTACCCTCAGTTTTCCCTAACTTTTAACCAACTTCACATCTCTAGATTTCAGATTTTTTTTAAAAAAAAGCATATTTTCACATGATGTTGATACTACATTAAGATTTATTTATTTATTTATTAATTAATTAATTAATTAATTATGTTTCACCAAGTCAGTATTGACTCTTAGCAATCAGATTTTCTCCACATAGATTTTCTCCAGGACAAAGTAGGATGATTTGAACCTGGCCATTTGTGCCTCAAGTGAGAACTCTGGGTTGATTTGTTTGATTATTCATTTGTTCGTTTTCTTGGTTGTCCATGGTGTCCTCAGGAGTCTGTCCAATACCAAAGTTGAAAAGCATCAATACTCTTCTTATCCTGCCTCTTTGAAATCCAACTTTTGCTTCCATAGTTTCATAGGGAAAACTATTGCCTGCACTATTCTGATCTTTGTAGACACATCATGGCATCTGAATATCTTTTCCAAGGCCTTCATGGCAACTCTACTAGTTTGTGATGTATCTCTTGACTGCTTGTTCCTTTACTATTGAGCATTAAGAGTAAAGTCTCCTTCAAACTGAGTTCAACATCTGGACTTCATGGACTCTTCCATAGTTTTCTTGTTAACTATATTGATTAACTTGCCATTGCCATCTTCTGAGTTGTTTGTTGATCTACAGCCCTGAAATTTTTTGGTGGTCTCCCATTCAGATCTGTTCTTGCTTAGTGTCTGAGCCTGACAAGGTCAGGTTAGTGTTTACTGAAACTGTGTTAACTTTTCTGTGGATGAATAACAGCAGATCTGTGGTTTAGCAATCATGTTAATCACTCCTCCAAGAGAATAGGGAATACTTGAGAGGTAGGAAAATGTACTTAGCTGTTGTGATGTGATGCTTAACTAAAGGTGATACAGGGAGAACAGCTTTCAGCATAATTCTGATCGAACTGGCAGCCTACATTGGGTCCTTTAATTACTTAACAAGAAATAATGTGCTGAAATGCCATTTTACAGCATAACACTTCAGTTATTCTAATTTAATATATTTAAATATTCTACACAATCAGTCTTTTTATATTGGATGTAGCCTGAAAGTTTGACGCTGTTTTACTGGAGTTCTGGTGAATTAATAATATATTTTGCAAGTCTTCTTGTTATTGTCTGGATAGCATTTTGAAACAATAGAACTAAGTTAAAGAACAAAATAAAATTAAGTAATTATACTAGGGAAATACAGTTTTGAAACACTAGTGTGTGTATGTGTGTGTGTGTGTGTGTGTACTGGAGAGAGAGGGAGAGAGAGGGAGAGAGAGAGAAGCCAGTTTGGTGTAGTGGTTAAGGTAGCACCAGGCTAGAAACCGGGAGACCGTAAGTTCTAGTCCTGCCTTAGGCATGAAGCCAGCTAGGTGATCTTGGGGCAGTTACTCTCAGCCCTAGGAAGCAGGCAATGGCAAACCACTTCTGAAAAACCTTGCCAAGAAAACTGCACGGACTTGTCCAAGCAGTCACCAGGAGTCAACACTCAAAGGCACAAAAGTATATGCAAACATGGATATATATGCATGTGTATATACTGTATATAAACATATATATGCAACCATGGAACTGAAGAAGTCTTAAGGGGAAAGCTAATTTTAGAGCATGGTTGAGACAACTGCATGCAAATAATTATGTATTCTATATTTGATTTCCATTCTTTTTGGGTAACTTTCTCAATATATGTGAGATATTACTGTGTAGACATAATATACCTTGATTTAAGCAAAGTGCTTGACAGAATACCATTTGACATTCTGATTAGCAGAATAGAGAAATGTGAGATGGATGACCTGACAATTTAAGGGAAGGAGTGCAGAAGCAGGTGAAGTGAGGATGCAGGACGGGAGTAGACCCTATAAAAGAAAGGTATTTGCCTGGCGATGTTTTATGATGTAAAAATTGCAGTTTTGTTGTACATATTAAAAGAGATTTTAAAAGGCAATACTGAATAACACTTTGGTATTTTGTGTTGGACTGTTTAATATGGATTGGAGTTTGTATGATGAGGTGGCTCCATTTCGCAATATCTGATGCTCTCTCCTAGCCATTTAATAATAATTTTAATTTTTGTATTCGTTGAATTTTTTAAAAATTGTTTTTATGGATTAATTGTACACCACCCAGAGTCAGGTTTTGTGAGATGGGCAGCCATATAAATATGATTGATTGATTGATTGATTGATTGATTGATAAATAGGGTGGATAGGTGGCTTGTAAATATTTTCAAAGAGTGCCTATCAATGACTGTCTTAGTAAACTCTAGTGAATTATCAAGTGGAGTGCCATAAGGTTCAATCCTGAGTCCTGTACTCCTCAGTATTTTTATTAATCACTTGGATGAAGAAGTGGTGGGAAACTCTGCAGGGGGCACAAAATGGAGGAGGATGGCTAATACCGTAGAAGACGTATCAAATTCAAACCAATCACATTAAGCTAGAGTAATAGGCTGAAAAGAAGAGAACAAAATTAAATAGGGACAAATTCAAACTTCTTTACTTAGAAAGGGAAATATATAAGGAAAACCAATCCTGGTAATAGACTTATTGGTCCAATTTAAAATGTGGTTTTATTTATAAGGCATTACCCAGCTTCAGCCCTTGTTATCTTTGGGAATATCTTCCCTAGGTAGAGTCTGCTTTCCTATACAATCTATCTAGGAAAGGATGCTGTTGGTAACCCACCTGTAGAGAGATCAGACAGGTGGAAATCTGGAAAGTGGCTTTCTCAGTGGCAGCTCCCTCCCAGTGGTACAGCAGCAGATTTTCAATATTTGGATTTTATTGAAGTTTTTGATATGTTATTATAAGATGCCTAGGATATGTGGCATATGCAGTAATTGTAAAATAAATATCATAGTACTTGTGAAAGAGATTTTAGTTGATTTCAAACTGAATAAGAGTTAATACATGCAGTTCTAGGCTGCGTCACATTTCCATATCAAGAGAAATGGAAATCCCACTGACTTGGTTAAACCCACCTCATTCATTTTGTCCAGTTCTGCGCAACACGCTCTAAGAAGGATCCAGACAAACTGGGATAATGAGGAAGAGCAGGGGACTGGAAACTTGAAGCAAGTCTAAGAAGAGCTTGCAGGAGTTCAGTATGTTTAGCCTTGAAAAAAGAAAACTGGCGGAAAATTTCTTAGCACTTTTCAAATACACAGAAGAAGGCCTGGATGTGTTCTCTGTTATCCCAGAGTAAAGAATATTGAATAACGAGTTTAAGTTACAAAGCAGTAGTTTGCAGTTGGAGTTCTAGAAAAAGTTCCTAACAGTAGGTGAAGGTTGACAGTGCAGCAGAACATGTAGGAAATAGGCTCTCATTTGATGTCCGCGCACAAGATGAGGTGGATAGCCAACAGTTTCATTTTGATATACACTGAGCAGGGAGTTGAATTTAGTACATAAATGGCCCCTTCCAACTATAAATCTGTGACTTTATAGTACCTCCTGGTTTCTAACTTCTATCCAGAATTGCTAAAAACATCGCTCAAGGGCATCAGTACATATTGATTGATATTGGAATTGCCCATAATCCCATCTGAACAGATCTGAAGCATCAATATATGCCTATTGCGTTTTGAATATTCTTTTGCCCTTTTTTTTGTATTATCATCATCAACTCAATCATTTCTGGCTTTTGTTGCTGATGTGGCTGGTCAGTGCTGATCATCCAATGGAGAGATGAAAGATGATTTTTCCAGCGGCTGGAAAAAAATAGGTTTTTTTTAAAAAAAATCTACACTTCAAAGATAACCCATTGGCCATATAAAGAAATTGGGGGGGGGGACAACATTAGGAGTGATCCTAAAGGCTGTAAAATTCCAAAAATGGAAATGATTTGCTTTCATTACATAAAGTGTCTGTTTAAGCTTCAAATAATGAAATAAACATTGAGAATGGAAAGCTTCCCTGTTAAACTAGGTTCTGTTTATATTACTGTAATCCAGGCCATGTGCATGAAAACCATGTGGTACAAATGCTTCTTTCTTAGGGAAACTCTCAAAGGACCAATGGACCACACAGAGATCATGGTAGAGAGTATTTACATTTGAAGAAATGCATCTGTTGTTCTGGCTTTCAGCCAGGACCATGGCAACTTAGTCTGTCATCTGGTTGTCCAAATATTAGAATCTTTCACCAGAGAACCTAGATAGATGGATGGATGATCCTCCCCATATCTCAGTTCAGTGAAGTTTCTACATGGTGGCAGTAGGATTCATATGTTAGATGTCCTGAAGCAATGGTGTATTTAAGACAAGGAGAAACATTGGATAATTTGAGAATCTGGAATTGAGTGGGAGGTTGGCCAGGGTATAGGAACCTCCCCTACTATTATCCTCCAATTGGTGGCGTATAACACTCTAACTCTGGGGAAATAATAAGAAATGTAGGGAGTTTTGAGCTATGGTAAATTCTCTTTCAAAGGAGTTAAGAGAAATCTGTATTATATATTGTTATTATTTAAACTGGTTTTGTTGTTAATTCGTTTAGTCGCTTCCGACTCTTCGTGACTTCATGGACCAGCCCACGCCAGAGCTTCCTGTCAGTCGTCAACACCCGCAGCTCCCCCAGGGACAAGTCCGTCACCTCTAGAATATCATCCATCCACCTTGCCCTTGGTCGGCCCCTCTTCCTTTTGCCATCCACTCTCCCCAGCATCAGCATCTTCTCCAGGGTGTCCTGTCTTCTCATTATGTGGCCAAAGTATTTCAGTTTTGCCTTTGATATCATTCCCTCAAGTGAGCAGTCTGGCTTTATTTCCTGGAGTATGGACTGGTTTGATCTTCTTGCAGTCCAAGGCACTCTCAGAATTTTCCTCCAACACCACAGTTCAAAAGCATCGATCTTCCTTCTCTCAGCCTTCCTTATGGTCCAGCTCTCGCAGCCCTATGTTACTATGGGGAACAGCATTGCTTTAACTATGCAGACCTTTGTTGTCAGTGTGATGTCTCTGCTCTTGACTATTTTATCGAGATTGGTCATTGCTCTTCTCCCAAGGATTAAGCATCTTCTGATTTCCTGACTGCAGTCAGCATCTGCAGTAATCTTTGCACCTAGAAATACAAAGTCTTTCACTGCTTCTACATTTTCTCCCTCTATTTGCCAGTTATCAATCAAGCTGGTTGCCATAATCTTGGTTTTTTTGAGGTTTAGCTGCAAGCCAGCTTTTGCACTTTCTTCTTTCACCTTCATCATAAGGCTCCTCAGTTCCTCTTCGCTTTCAGCCATCAAAGTGGTATCATCTGCATATCTGAGATCGTTAATGTTTCCTCCAGCAATTTTAACTCCAGCCTTGCATTCCTCAAGCCCAGCATGTCGCATGATGTGTTCTGCATACAAGTTGAATAGGTAGGGTGAGAGTATACAGCCCTGCCGTACTTCTTTCCCAATCTTAAACCAGTCCGTTGTTCCGTGGTCTGTTCTTACTGTTGCTACTTGGTCGTTATACAGATTCTTCAGGAGGCATACAAGATGACTTGGTGTCCCCATACCACTAAGAACTTGCCACAATTTGTTATGGTCCACACAGTCAAAGGCTTTAGAATAGTCAATAAAACAGAAATAGATGTTTTTCTGAAACTCCCTGGCTTTTTCCATGATCCATCGGATATTGGCAATTTGGTCCCTAGTTCCTCTGCCTTTTCTAAACCCATCTTGTACATCTGGCAATTCTCGCTCCATGAATTGCTGAAGTCTACCTTGCAGGATCTTGAGCATTACCTTACTGGCATGTGAAATGAGTGCCACTGTGCGATAGTTTGAACATTCTTTAATGTTTCCCTTTTTTGGTATGGGGATATAAGTTGATTTTTTTCCCATTCTGATGGCCATTCTTGTGTTTTCCAAATTTGCTGGCATATAGCATGCATTACCTTGACAGCATCATCTTGCAAGATTTTGAACAGTTCAGCTGGGATGCCGTCGTCTCCTGCTGCCTTGTTATTAGCAATGCTTTTTAAGGCCCATTCAACCTCATTCTTCAGGATATCTGGCTCTAGCTCACTGACCATCTAAAGTGGTATTATTCTCTTATTCTGATTTCTTCATTTATTTGGCAGATAATTTGGTATTCAGATTATACTGGAGAAGAACTATGGCACTGGATTATTTTCCAGTTTTAAGGCTGGAATCCAAAGAACCAGTTCAGTCATACCTGTAGTTTTATGTATGTTCTGAATATTGGTATAACAGTAACAACCATCTAACGTTGCTCTTGAAACCCTTCCTGACGTATCGTTTACTTACTGGGTAGCTTTCAGATGGCTGTTTTATTAGTACAAAGGCCCCTTAAAGCTGTAGAATTCAGTCTGGTTGCTGAACCAAACGTTGGTTAGGCTGCAAAATGCATCTCTCTTGGTTTGGGTGTGTTTTTTTCCTCCCCTTGCGCTTCTGCAGCTTGCTTCCTTCAAGATGTAATCCCTTGTCTCCTTGTGTATTTTTGGAAGGGCAGACGGAGAGACTCTGCATCATCAGTGGGAGAAATCAGTGAGTCATGGCACTCATTTATGAGGAGCGGCTGTTTCATCCGAATCTCTCTTGTCAAGATGCTGACAGTAAATTTGAGTCACTGGCAGCAAACAAGCTGTATAGCAACTTGAATATTAGGAGAATAAAAATAGATTGGGGCGATGGAAGCTGACATTTGTCTGTAATCCTCAGAGTTTGGGATATAAGATTTTTTTTTTGGTATTTTGATTTCATGGTCTACAAACGCTTGAGTCTTGATTAAAACCAGTTTCTGTTTTCAAACTGAGTCTGTTTGCCTTTAGTTGGTTCCTTATCTGGAACTATTCGGCTACACTAGGGCCAGTTCTAGGGTGGTGTCTTCCAGATTTCTTACAGTTGACAACATTTTTATGTTTGAATTATTACTGGAGGCTTTTGTTTTCATTCTGCCAAACTAAACACTTTTGGGGGAATATGAGTTAGAATGCTCTAATGGGAGAGTGTGTCTTCTACAAATTTGGATTATTTTGTCCATTTGGCTGAGAGTGTTTTTCTTTGACTGGTGCTAGCCCTGTGAAATCTCTGGTGGAGATCCTTCATACCATTTCCCCACTAGCATTCTCCAAACATAGAGAATATCAGCTCCCATAATTTTCAGCCAGCTCAGTGGGAATTATGGGAGCTTGAAGTCCACCCCCATATGGAGGTTGGAGAAGATCTCCCTAGGGACTGAACCTGGGGTATTCCAAAAGCAAAGTAGGTCCTGTACTGTTAACCTTCCTATTTTAACCTCCCTCCCTCCCTCTCTCTCTCTCTCTCTCTCTCCTGCCTTTATTATTTTTACAAATAACTCAAGGCGACAAACATACCTAATTAATACTCTTTCCTCCTATTTTCCCCACAACAGCAACCCTGTGAAGTGAGTTGGGCTGAGAGAGAGAGACTGGCCCAAGGTCACCCAGCCGGCTTTCATGCCTAAGGTGGGACTACAACTCTCCTATCACGCCTGATTGGCTCTTGGGCTGAGAGAGAAGGACTGGCCCAAGATCACCCAGCTGGCTTTCATGCCTCAGGCGGGACTAGAACTCTCAGTCTCCTGGTTTCTAGCCCAGCACCTTAACCACTAGACCAAACTGGCTCTCCTATTAAATATGTTGCGTTATTAGTATTAAAGAGTGTTAACTGTTTGCTATGCACATTATGCCTAGAGAATTTGCAGAGAGCATTTTCCTACAAGCAAGCAGCCCCCAGTTATCTGTGCTGTTCACTTTTTAGTTTTGCTTGAAATATGGTTGCCAAGAAATTGATAATATTCTCTACCCCACGATAAGGCTCTTCCACAGGTCCACATCTCTACCATTAGAGAAAAACTGAAACGCCTGTCATTACAAACTTAAAAAAACCCCATAATCTATTTTTCCACTATTTTGTTTCTAAACATCATGGGCTTCCAAATATGACTTAATGTTTGTTATTTGTTAGTCTTCAAAATGTCACAATACCCTTACTGCAGAGTATTCCTTTAGAAATTATTACTTTTTTATGTTTGTCAGAGAAACCTATTCAGATGAACCAAAATCCAGTGAGACTTTTCAAGTATATGTGCAGAGGATTGTTGGTTGAACCTGCTGAGCCTACAAAGTGTCCACAGAGTGTGGAGAAAAAAATCAAAATGGTGGCCACAGTGGTACGATGAAAAGTTCACCTGCGTCATATGCACATGAAAATTAAGTGTAGGAGCATTTTTTTCATGTTCATACCCACATAGCTACATCCATTTGCAAACTGAAAAACTATTAGTAGCCATGATGGTGGGCCTTCTCTGTTGCCATCCCACACCTATGAAAGAGTGTCCCATCTTCTTCCCACCCCTTGGGATTAGGACAGCTCCAAACCTTTTGGGATTTATGGAGGCCAGTTTTTTTTTCTCCCTAGGAGCCCTTTGGACTGAAGTGGATGTCCCCCTGCTTCTTGTGGTTTTTTATACCTAGAGAGTGTTTCCTTGGTGCAGTTGGGTTAATGGTTATTAACTACTGGGTTAAGTTATGGACTGTGTTCACTCTTGGTATGGATATGGCGAGTCTCTGCTTAGAGCAGTTGAAGCAGCTAATAAACCCAAACAAAGAAGTAAAAATAATAAAATTGGATTTTTAAGTTTTGAAGCAGTTTGCCACCGAATGGAAATTACTGGAAGCTACAGTTGGGGAAAGCTATTTGTGTTCATTCAGAGTAAATTATTTACCCCATCGCCCCATCGTTTTATAAATAAATTTGTCATCCTCTAAAAGTATTGGGACTGTAGTTTCCAGAATTTCCACTCACCTTAGGATCAGCATCTGGAGGATGCCAGGAAGAGCTGCTAGTGATCAAAGCCTGCCAGAGTGCCAAAATAAAACCATATAAAGCTTTGTGATTCACTAGAACAACCAGTAAATTAATGCCCCCATCTTCAGTTTTGCTTTTGGTGCATCTCAGGACATAGCATTTGGTCTGTCACAAAAATTCATCTCAACTGTGTATTGCTGAAGGGGTAGAAATAGTATCTTTTTATAGCTTTGTCCTGGGAAGTTTGATGCAACTGATGGTTTGCATTTTTTGTCTTCAAGTAGCTCTTAAAAGCTTAGCCAAATGTTTATACAGGACTGTTATTTGAATAGTGTACCAACAGTTCCAAATCTTTTGTGCATCCTTCATGCTTGATTAAAGAATCCCATTAATACTGGAGAAAATGCTAATTGGCAATGTCTTTTGCCAGCTATTACCGGCCCAAATATCCTATATAATCCACTGTTGATTAATATAATGAAAGCTGATGTAGTTTTATAAGACAGAATATCACAGTGACAATGCAGCCTTCTGATTCTTGGACTCTCAACAACCGGTGGAAAACTACACTGAGTGTTTAGTCACCAATAATGGCTCCAGCGTAAATTATCTTTTCCAGGCTGAATGGACATAATGTATTTTCAATTGTTCATTCATTATGATCATCAAAACAAACAGTGACGCAATGGGAAGGCGCACACTACCTCAACTTGAGTGGGTGAACTCTTTCTTCGTTTAAGCTTGTCTTGATGTTCTTTGCTTTCTTTGGCAGGTGACATCACACAGAAGGGTTATGAAAAGAAGAGATCAAAATTAATTGGGGCCTACTTGCCACAACCTCCAGGTACGTAGAAGTGTAGAATCAGTGCATGGATCTATCAGGTGTATTAATCATTACAACAATCCGTTAATGTGCATCTTAGAGAAAAAATATCTGGAGGCACAAAAGAATCTGTCACTATTGTGTAATGTGTGTCAGTTGCTCCCACTAGCTGGTTCTTGTGGACAAATGTGTGTCTCCTTGTATAAATATATGGCGTATGTACCCAACGTTCCTTGCACTCCTCACCCCACCCCAGATTCATAGTAATATGAATGGCATGGTAAATGGAGCTGGATGACATTGTTGAAAACTGTAGCTAATTTCAGCTAAAATTATGGAAGTAAATAATGCCTGATCCCATTTTAATTTATTTCCAATTTAAAACCAACAAGAAGATGCTTTCCTAGCAAATTGAATATTTCCAGAAATAGCCATTGTGAGCAGAATATGCTGTTGTCTATGGATTGCGTCAAAAGGTTGTAAACTCCTGAATTTTAGTAACTTTAAGTTGGGAACTGAGGGAAATCCCTAAGATATGCACCTTTGGAGGGAATGCTACCTCATTCATAACAAGCAACCTTCCAAATTACTGGCCTGGGAAACATCTATCCACAGTATCTCTCTCTTATCTGGATCCAGCTTTAGTTAATTGGCCCTCACTTAGTCTATCACTACCTCCAAGCAGCTGTCAGCAGCTGCAAAGCCTTTCCTGATTTAGGAGAAAATGAGGAAGAAGAGATAGGTTGAGTCTCAGTTCCATTCTGTGGACACGACCCTCCACATTTATGCATGGCCATGCCTAACAACTCCATGTAGGTATTGAACAGCACAAGAGAAAGACTAGAACCCTTCCATACACCACACTGCAAGCAACCTGGGGCCAAAGAGAAATTTCCCATTGCCCTTCTCTGGTGGTGGTCCTACAGATAGGAATCAAACTCCTATAACCCAGTGTTTCCAAGTTCAGTATGTCTCAAACCAACTGTGCTCTAATTATTCCTTCCTAATCTGTTGGATCTACTTCTTCCAGAACTGCCCAGCTGCTTAGGGTGGCTGAGGAATCCTGGAAGATGTATTTAAAATTCACCTGGAAGGTATCAGGTTGGACAAGTCTATCTCCAATATCAGTACTTGGGACATTCCCCTTTGCCCACTTCCCTGTGGTACACATAACAGTAGCAGAAATGGAATGGTGAGCTAGGTGATTATTTCATTCTTAATGCAGTGAAATTTCTTTGTTTGGATCTATGGTATGGAACACCCAGAACACCTATCAAAAGTCAAAGTAAGCCAGGTGCACGTTTTAAAAAAATAGCCCAAGGGATCTGGCTGGGCAGTAGAAAGGTCTTAAATCTTTGATGCCTGCTGGCCAATCAGTTTCTTTCTGTGCTTGCTATTATAGGCTGTTTAGGGTCAGGAAGGTGGCAGGGGGCCAGGTAAGACAGAGGAGGAATTTCACCTGGTGCCATAGCAGAGCATAAAAACTTGGTGTACCACCAATGACTTAATGGTCCACTGCAGGCAGTGAGTCATTGACAGCACAGAACTGCAGCTGGCATAGTAATTGCTTGACTTCACTGTTGTTCAGCGATCGGGTGGCATGATGGATAGGAAGTTCTCCAGCTGTACCAGTACCATTTTTTCTTAAAGAGCAAATAACAAATGCAGAATCCCAACCCAGGTAAGGACGGTAGCAGGGAAGAATAGTTGGTGTGTGTCTTCCCCTTCTCTCTGTGATTCCCGATATCTAGTAGACCCCCATGCATATACGCTATTCAGAATAGCGTAGTTGATAAACGATGTCTCATTAGATTTGGTCCTCATTTCTTTCTCTTTCCTTCTCCCTTAATGAGACAAAGAAAAATCCAGTAACTGAGCAAGTTATTTTATACAAGCATGTATTTATAACTTAAAGGTTATAATAATATAAATAGATTTCTGTTTGTCACATTAGAGAACAGAAGCAAGAGACAGCTACACTTTGGTTATTTTCATATACGGTACCCACAGAAGCCAAGGCTAGCTGGCCTGTTTCTTCCTGCTTTATCCTCTTATTTTTCCACTCAGGCCAGCAAGTGAATGAGTCAGGCCAGCTGAATACTGTATGGCATCTGAATCCAGATGATGTTTTATTGCACCCTGGCAAGCAGGATTATTAGCTGGTTTTAAAGGAGCTTTGTTATTTACTTACAAAACCAGGCTTGCATGGGCATAATATAATCTGGAATTTGAATGTCACACTTAACTAATCAACATGTAGTTCTGTATGGGTGAGGGAAGCAAAATCTGGGGCCAAAGAGACTGCATGGACTCACATTGTGGATTTTGTATTTAATGTGTTACAGGGACTCTGCCATCAGTCTCCACGGTTTCACTAAGTTTTCCCAAACAAGGCAGTATCATGATTTTATTTTAGTCCTTCTCCAAATATTTAAGAAGGCTTTTTAGATACATGTTTTCCCCAGAACCTGTGACACCATCGTGTATAAGCCAGGGGCTGGAAAAGGAGGTTCTTGAATCCAAACTGTCCTTCCGAGGGATGCTGTGTCCCCCTTTCCATAAGAGAATAAAGAGAGACAGATGATTAACAAGGCATTTTACGGGAGATGGGCGTTGGTTTTAAGTGGATGGTGCTCGCTTCAGTCTCAGAGTTTCCCTCTGGCAAAACTAGTTTTGGATTAGGAGTTTCAAATTTACATTGATGTTTCTAATCTTCAAGGCCAATAAGCTTTTAGATTATGACTCTCTGTTTCCCAGAAGGGGAAAAAAAACCCAATATAGTGCCCTCCAGATGTGTTGGTACTAAAATTGGAGTGCAACAGATTGGGAAAGGCGGACTAGAGTAACTTTAAAATATACATGTAGATTAGAAGAATTAGAATTGTGCACGTTTGTTGTGTAGGCATGCACAATGCAAACAGACATATTGTCCACACATACATAAAATAATAATATGAATGTGCGTATGTTCCCAGATTTGTTGGCCTCAATATATATTACAGGTAGTCCTCGCTTAATGACCACAATTGGGACTGGCACCTCCATTGCTAAGTGATGCAGTCATTAAGCAAAACATCATGTGACCCATGCCAAACTTACATCACTTCCACTGTGGTCGTTAAGCAAGTGACTGCAAAACGTTAAGTAAGACATCAGGTGACTGCAACTTGTGATTTTACTGCCGGCTTCTCCATCGATTCTGCTTGTTGAAATCCGGCTGTGAAGTGTGCAAATGGTGATCATGTGACCTCAGGATGCTGCGACAGTCATAAATGCCCACCGATTGCGAAGCACTCGAATCTCAATCATATGACTGTGGGGACACAGCGATGGTCATTAAGTGCGAGGACCAGTCATAGAGTTACATTTGCAGCACCATCGTAACTTCAATGAGCCGCTAAATAGGACAGTCTTTAAGAGAGGACTACCTGTATTTGCTGAGTTATAGTGAGGAAGATCCTGGCAGTATATTCTTGTGTAGTGTCATGAAGCATTTACAGCCTAGTCTCCATATCATTTAGTGACAAATAATAGGCTCTAGAACAACTTCCACTTAAGTATAGAAAGTTCCCGGAGTGTAGCCTGGAAGATCACAAGTGGGTATCCACAAATTGTGTGTGCTTCCCAATCAAATACAAAGAATATAACATTTTTAGCATTATCCACACAGAAATTAACTTAGAAAAGGCCATTCCATATACAAAACCATTTAATTATTTGAGCCCCATATTTCTCATTTAAAAATTTAAGCCATGAACAGAATATACAAAGGTCAAAATCTGTCCTACAGCAGAGTCCAGATATCTACTGGCAACTATTTTTTTAGCTGAAATAGTCCACACTTTGTCCCATTATATTTAGAAAAATGTATTTTATTTGCCAAGGAATTCAAAATCCTACTCTAAGAAAAGAGAGTATAGTTTACCTCTTTCCATCAGGCAAGTAAAGCAAGTATTTTCTTTATTTTTGCATAATTTATTTTGCGGTTTTTGTTTGTTTGGCCACTACATGCATGCACTTTTGCCAGTCTGAGGCAGAATGATGAAAAACTTGACTGACCATATTTTTTCTGAGATCAGAAATCTGGCTGATAAACTATTGAAACATCTTCTCACTATAAGAGTTAGCACTTTTACTCTCTTGAAGAAAACAGTGTGATTGCTAGAATGCTGAGTTCAACCTCTGTTAACACACTCTGCGGAGTTCGTAGGATTCCCTGCCAGAATGATGGAACTTGTCCCGCATTAGCTATTTCTGCTAAAGCAAAGTTTGCTTGGGAAGAATATATAGGAGACACCCCTGTGCAGATCTCTTATTTTATTATGCCAACAGAATGAGCAGCTGTTAAAGTTGCACACCATTGCTTCCTAGAACCAGGAGATTATGTATTTGTCATAGTCTTTGTTTCTATATTTCTGTCTTCAGTATTTTCCAGACAAAATTGGTGTTTTCTCCTGATGGAACTGGCGTCCTTCTAGATTATTCCAAAGGGGAATTGCTCCGCCCCACTTGGGGAAGACGTTGTTTTATAAAGAGTTGCACTTGAGGCTGCTTCCTGCAGCCCCTTTTAATCCCTGATATGCTATGATCTACCAGGAAACGCAACGTCAACTGTTGGGATCGTTTGGTGTTTTACATCCTTAAACCAAAATGATTGAATTCTGTATGTAACACTTTGGGTAAGGTGCCTTTACCTTTTGGGCAAACATACCCAAAATACTGGCTGTAAACTGCAAGGCAGCTCTTGAGTATTTCAACATCCAGTCCTCTGGCTGCTGCTTTGTTGACATTACAAACACCAATGTTGGCGTAGTGGGAAATTAATTATGTGGCTCTGTATTACAGTGTTTGTATATGCGTGTGCCTTTGTGTGTGTGTGTGTGTGTGTGTGTGTTCGTGCAGGTACACCTGCTTTGGGGCTTGTGTGTGGACCTGCTTCAACTGCATGGGGGCTGAAACTCCATCCGTGGCTGTAACAAATGTAAAAAAACTAAACATGATTTAATTAGTTTTTTTCAACTTGTTACAGCGGCGAATGGAGCTGCCGCGGTACGGTGTAGACTGCAGCACAGTGAAGGGCCCGCGAGGAGGATGCACCGCACTAGCAACATTGGGGTCTGTGACATCCGGGAAGCAGCAGCTAGAGAGCGCACAGCACCGCACAGCACAGCAGCAAACCGGCCCCTCTTTTACTTTCGTTTTGGTGAGCGCAACAACTGTACTTATGTTTATATATCTGTATATTTTGACAAGCATTTTGACAAGCACTTTGTTGGAAGATGGTTGGATTTCATGGACATGGCATGTGAGGAAGTTATGGCACAGAAGAGCAACATTTGCAGTCCCAGAATTGCACACCATTTGTGTGTTGTCTCACAATGTGTGTTGCGTACAGAAATATATTCTCCAGCTGCATTTGTGGGACTATTAGAGTAGCAACATTCTTTGGCAAAGTTACAAGGTTCTGAGAGCTGGATTTTCCTTGATATTCCAAAGCCATCTCTGAAAGACAAGTGTTGACTTAGTCAAGGTCATTACTGCCAGCTCACTTGCTAGTTTGGGAAAAGAGGCTAGAAGAACATGTGTCTCTGACATAAAGATCTGATCCTCACATTGTGGTTTAGTGAATTGTGTGAACCAAAGAATAGTAGTTTACTTAAAAACTACCGTTTAGCAAACTATAAGTTTGTTTGTGAACCTCATTATTGCCTGTGAACCTCACTATTGCCTCTCTGCTCAGTCTTCTGAAAGCAAGTACTATATCCCAGTGTAGATCTCTCTGCTGTTTTCTATGAAACACCTTCTGAAGGACAATTCTGCACGGTCCCGCTTGCTGGCTCTGTGACCTGTAATGAAGTATTCTTCTTCTACATAGTCCCTTCTCTGGTTATATTTGAGATGGCATTGAAACATGTCTATTTTGAGAGTGTCCTTTCCATGGATTTGATGCTGATACAGTGATGGAGACATAAACAAGTGCATTCTCACCCTGGTTTGTTGAAGCACCATGCAAAATTTCAGTGGTATGGCAGAAAGATGATTTTTCAGCCATGTTGCCTGTGGGAGGAGGCCCTAGGTATGTTTACAGCCTAAATTATGATTGGTGGTAGGCCTAGTTCAGAATCTATGTATAGATCTCTGAGTTGCCAGTCATTTAGAAATGCTTCTGATCTCCAGCTGTCCAATAAAAGCAATAAATGAAACATTTTTTCTCCTAAATTGGGCTGCTGCTGCAAAATAAATGCATAAATTAAAAGTTTGGGAGGAAAACAGGAATGAATCGATATGTGAAAGGACATACATAGTTGTTGCTGATACTGAGCACACAATTCTATCTTGTTCCTTAATTTTTAGAGTATTGAACCTGCCCTAAGTGACTATTTTCATCTGGCTGAAGTTGGTGGACCTGATATCCACCAAACAATAAAAGCAAAAAACAAAACAAAAACAACCTAAAACCAAAACAGATATTCTGTTAAAAGTGATGCTGTCTTATGCTAAAGCAGATTATTTTATACTCCCTGCTACTATTCCATGGAAAGGATTGTGGAAGTTAGAATTCTGTATCACTGGAAAATGTCAGATTTGGGAAGGCTAGTCTAGGAATTCTGTCTGGGACCTTCTGCATTCAACCACTTGTTTTACTAATCAGCAACCTTCCCATGACATCAAAGGCAAAAACAAGATTTCTTTTAATTCCATTTTCCACCACTACAATTGGTTCATTGGGATGAAAGTACAAAAATAGTGTATCAGGTCTGAATAATGCATGCAAGCCTCCTAATTCAGGATTCTCTCAGTGTATGACCATGGGCATTCTGTTTTGATTATGTACATTGCAAGCTTATGTGACTTGATATAGAAAACAGCATAGAGTTCACTGGCAAAATCCAGGAAAAATAGTAGGGAAAAAAGTTGTGTGTTTTCTAAGGTTGTACAGCACTTAAATTTGATTCTGAAAAGGTGCTTTGGAAAGTGCATGGCAGCTCTTCAAAACAGCAGTGCCTTTTCCCAGGATGCACTTTTCTGAGTAGTCCAAAAGTGGTCCAACACAGGCTTGTTCTGAAAGTTCATTTCCAAGTGTCCCAGACCATTCCAGGAGCACTTGGAAGGCCCCATATGAAATTGGAACATTTGATTGACCCAATTGTCTTTAATATAAATTTGTTCTGTTCAAAAATTTTAAATTGGACTTTAGGGTATTTTAATGTGGTTGGGCATGGAATCAGCAGCACACACACATATGCACATTTAAAATGAACTTAATTAGAAAAAGAGAGTATTATTTTCCCATACTGCAGAGTTAGGTAAAGCATTCTAACAGGGAGCAGTTAATAGAGAAAAGGAGAGGCAAAGGACATCAAAAATCTGAGCAAGTTCAGAGGAGGGCTACCAAGATGGTGAGGGGTCTGGAAACCAGCAGAACTGTGGCAACCACTTAAAAGACCTGGGGATGTTTAATCTGCAGAAGACTGAGGGGAGACATGATGGCAGGCAGTCTTTATATATTTAAAGGGTCATCAGATAGACAAGGGATTGGACTTGTTCTCTGTTCCTCAAAGAGCAGGACAAGAGCCAGTGGGTTGAAAATACAAGGAAGTAGATTTATGTTAGATATTAGGAGGAATAACCGAACCTTGAAAACCTATTAGAATTTCTCTCTCCCTCTCTCTTATGGCAAAAAGAGTCGAGGGGCAACAATCTCGACTTTTTTCCTTATCCTCTCCTGTCTTTGTGGGCTAAGCTGATGTTTTCATAATGGCTTCTTCAAGGCTATCTCTATACCCTTTCACAGTGGTATATTCTCCATCACTGAAGGCCTTCAGTCAAATGCTGGAAATGCTTGAGTAGAGATTAGATGAAATCTCTTCCAACTCTGATTCTGTAAGAATTAAGATGCTGGAAAAGATGGGTGTAAATATGTTAAGTAGTACTGTTCTCCACTCTTGAATCTAATTAAATTGGTTCCTTACTCCAATTTCCATAAGAATCAAAATGATGTATCTTTCCTTGAACTAAAGCACTCTTCGATTAATGGAGGGGCAGCATTAAAATACTGGAATGAATGAATGAATAAATAAATAAAGATTGCTGTCTTTGTCGTATTCAGAGCAAGTTTTTGTGATTCTTTTAAATCTTAATTTTGTTTTTCCTGGGTTTGATCCCAACAAACTGTTGTAGGTGCTGATTGTTCATTGCCTTCATTTCAAAAGAACAGACATTGGCAAAAGCATAAATCTTCCTCATAACTCATTGGGGAGGGAACATTGGTTGCTCACTGGTTATTTCTTAAGAGTCTTGCTTATAGGTAAGACAAAGAGCTCAGAACTAGAACCTAAGGCGTGACAATTCAGATTAGGATATCCTTGGTTCAGTCTGCCTTGAGCGCCATTAGGTCAGCCTTCCTCATGTGGGGCTTTTCCGATATGTTGCAGATCCCAGAATTCAACAAATGTGACTCCAAAATACCTAGTTGCATTAGGTGCTCTAAAGCAAATACAAGAAGAGCTATCTGGGAATTGTTGGGCTCCCCCTAAAGGATAGGAGGGACGCGGTGGCGCTGCGGGTTAAACCGCTGAGCTGCCGATCGGAAGGTCGGTGGTTCGAAACCGCGCGGCGGGGTGAGCTCCCGTTGCTAGTCCCAGCTCCTGCTCACCTAGCAGTTCGAAAACATGCAAATGTGAGTAGATCAATAGGTACCGCTTCAGCGGGAAGGTAACGGCGTTCCGTGTCGTCATGCTGGCCACATGACCCGGAAGTGTCTACGGACAACACCGGCTCTAAGGCTTAGAAACGGAGATGAGCACCACCCCCTAGAGTCGGACACGACTAGACTTTACGTCAAGGGAAACCTTTACCTTTACCTTTTACCCTAAAGGATTCTCATTGTACGTGGCTCTTAAGTTTGGATTTGGCTCTTGGACACAGATCAATTAGATAAGAATCTTTATTGTAAACAAGAATGAAGCCAGTTGGTTGCCTATTGCCAGTGGCAGCCTCCTTCTTATACCCACTATGATTTAAACTTGCATTTTCTTCTGGCCTTTCCCACAAATCAACAGGTTTCCTGACACTTGGTGGCCTTCTAGTCAAGTGGTTGTTAAATATTTACACAGTTGCCAACTCTGGCTTCAGACCAGATGGCCCTCACATTAACTATCAGCATTCTGTGTTACATAATAGCCAGCCAAGTGCATCTGGGAAGCTAACATATATGGACAGAGAGCAAAATATTTTTTCTACAGTTACTTTTCAGTAGCAGTCAGGGATTCAAAATATAGCCTTCAGTTATCAAACCTTGGAGCCACTGATATCCCAATCCACTGAATCTATCAAATCCAAATTGGTGGCCATCACCATGTATGATGGAGGTTTTTCTTTTCTGTTCTTTTTGACCTTCCTTGTAGATGAAAAAATAGCCTTCAGAAGAGAATTCCTTTCCTGTAACTGAACATTGGCCGCACTACACTACCAGTTTATTGATTTAATTTACATATTTATTTTCATCATGCATATTCCAAACAAAGAGCAAGTTTACTGCAGCTCCCACCTATATTCTGTTACATCCTCATTGAGAGACGTGATGATTCACATTTTTCTAGATGGGCTGACCACCATGGAGTTATTCCTGGAAAACAGACCAAAAGAGATTTCAAGGGAATATCAGTACATGATTTTGCAATATATGATCCTCCATGCAAGGCAATAGCAAGGAATCTATAAGTCACCTACAAATTGCCCTGTGCATTATGTATTTTCACAAATTTCATTTTGGAAAAGCCACATTCCATCTGACTGCAGGTTGCAGCATTATGCGTGCCAGACAGGTGAGTGATGTTCCTCTTAAGGCAACCTTCCTCTTGAAGTCTTCACTCCACCGGAGTCTTGGCATTTAATATTCTGTGAGGGTTTTGTGTCTTATACAAAAGGGTCTGCATGCCAGAGGCTTAATATTTTGTGTTCTATATTTACCCTGCAAGAAAAAGTAGGCTGTTTTTAAAAATTGGAACTGACTGGTCCTGCTGAGTACCTAATAGTAGCTTGTGCTGTGCTTCCATTGTTTGAAGAAAACTTGGGAACCAGCCATGGAGTCATATTTATATCCCTTGTAAGGGGGGGAGAAAGGAAGAAGGTCCTATCTTGACCTTTAATGAAGGCAGCAAATTGAATTAGACATTTTCTATTTAAGGCTTCCTACCAGAGAAATGTGCCCATGTCATTGTTTGGGGGGAAAAAACACGAATGAACCATCAACTGACCATTGCATTAACAGGATGCAAGAAGAAGAGCCAGTTCCAAGGAGAATAAAAACTGAGACTCATCAGTTAATTAGGTAGTTTCAATAGCTGCAGATTTATAGGACCGTAAGAATACCATAACATAAAAGAAAGCTCATTAGCAGTTCTGTTTGGTAGTATTGACGCAGGCCTCCAAGGTTTCACAGTTGGAAATAGGAGCTGAAATTGTACAAGGAAAAGAGATGTTGGGGCTCGGATGCAGAAGATGGTCCAGCTCATGGATTATCAGCCCGCTTCAACCAATACTCTGCCCATCTTTGCCTTATTTGAAAATTATAGTGTTCTAGTATTATAGAACATATTCTATTCTCATCGGCTTATAAACCAGGTCAAGCTATTGCAGCATGAATAAAAATATTATACATAAGTACAGAAACATCCTGCATTATACAGTAAGTAAGAAAAGGGAACTCCAATGGGAAACTAAGGCGTGTGTGGCAAATAGCCCTTTTTTCACTGGTGCAAAGTTGGAGGGTATATAAACTACCTACCTTTCGAATAAGCGGAGTTGCTTTTTTTGTCCCCTGTGGTTCCTATCACCATAGTATCTAATTTGTAGACCTAAAATAGAGCTGTCGCCTGCTCCAAGCACAACCGCATGATGCTCTTTGGAAAGGACTGCTGAACTGATTATTTCAATTAGCTCGTATTTATTTTTAACCATTTGCCAGGACAGTACGGAGCACATAATCCATCACAGAGCTGTTTCTTGTTTCATCTCCTTACCTGCTCGTTTTGTGTAACGTATATCCTAAATGCTGTTTCTTTGGAGATACCACTGAATAAGAAATAAAATCTCTATCTCCGTATTCTTTCTCCTTTGGTCCTATACACTGGGATCCATCCTCCTAAGGAATCAAGAGACAGTAACATCTGGAGATAGCAGATGGGGTTCACTGAGCTAAAGAGCTGGGAAAACCTTGTTCTGGAAAGGCTCTGTGGGTATATTTTGATTTCATGCATAAAATCAACAGAAGTGCCTAGTGACTCGCCAGAGCTGCAGACCAGATGCAGTCCACAAGAACTCTGCACCTGGTCCATCCACATTTCATTCCCTTTTTCAGTACAGAAGAGGGAGGGCAGATCATTTATTTTCTATGTGTTCACAGAGAGACAGATTGAAGGTTGTCCAATACTCCTTCAATGGAGAAAGAATTGCCTTTCTCTGCTTAGGTAGAGCATAGGAGCAATTGTTCGCATCTTTCTGCTGCCCAAAGAAAGAGTTCCTTCCATTCATTCTGAGGAAAGCAGGGGTGGAATGTCATGGGAAAGGCCCCTCTTCTATTCAGAGCTTCACCCTATCCAGTGAAGGTTCAATCTTTGGTCTAGGTTTCACTTCTGGAGGCATCTGAATTAGCTTGCGTTTTCCAGTAATATGGACATTCATATGAAAACTGTTACTGTACTTTCACTTTGCAGCATCAAAATTGAGTAGCAAACGTTGGTTTACTTGACTCATAAGATTTTTAATTATGTACCCATGGAAGGTGGGCCTTTCAGAGTTACTGTACTTGATGCTGCTATTTTGTCATTCTGATTCCACCAGACATTTCCTGGATCCACTTCTGATTTGTGCAGTTCTAGCATGACGATATCCACAAAGGTGTATTCCCCAGACTTGTTGCGGTTCTGTACCATTTTGCATGCTTTTGCTGCAATTGATGGCAATAACGTACATGTGCAGTTCACACTTTTGATCATGGACAGTAAGTTATAGAATCCTATGTTACAATTTATTCTTTGCTTTATACCAGCTCTAGCATACAGCTGCTGACAGCTTAAGCAGCTGAAATTTTTATCTGCATCCACTGTAGGCCACAATTACCCCGATCCTGAAAAATAATGCAGCAGAATCTGATTTTTTTTTCCTCCTTGTTTTCCACAAATGCAGGAGTGGATCAAGCCCTGCCACAAGAACGCCGAACGCCAGTTACTCCATCCTCCTCTCGATACCATCGCCGCAGATCCTCAGGGTCACGAGATGAGCGCTATCGGTCAGGTGTGTAGAACAGAAGAAACGTAAAGAGCAGTAGGGAGGGATAGCCTTCTTGGTTAAACATTTGACTGCAACTTCACTTATCTTTTAACCTTAGCTGAAAGACTCATGAAAAACAGGGCATATATAATATTCATTTATGAATTAGATCAGTGTTTCTCAACCTTGGCAACTTTAGGATGCGTGGCCTTCAACTCCCAGAATTCCCCAGCCAGCAGTTGAAGTCCACGCATCTTAAAGTTGCCAAGGTTGAGAAACACTGAGTTAGATGCATATTACTTTAACTATAAGAGAGCAAGACAGCCTTCAGACTGCTCCCTTTTCCATCCTCCCCCTACCTCTAGTTACTCCTTGACGGGAAGGTTCAGATGAGAGAGTATGACTGCTCCAATATCACCCAGTGAGTGTCAGAGGCTAAGGGTGGGGTTGAGCCTGGGTCTCCCCAGTCTTAACGGAGTCCCACGATCGCTGTAGGATTGGTTCAAATCTATTTTGGAGATATGGCTGTTAATCATATTGCCAGAATAAGGGCATATCTACTTCACATAATGGTAAGGGAATCTGATCAATGCTACATAAATAAGGCTCTTACACTGAAAACACCAAGTTCTCTTGAAAGTCTTTAAAAAAAAAATGGGGAGAATAATTCGGGCACTAAACACAATGGATTGCACTGAAACTCTTTGTAATACAAACAAACATTGGAAAACCAAAGTATATGTTTTGTTGGATCAGTGGTGTTTATACGTGTGGAAAATTACTTCTGGCTAAAAACTTAACACAAAAGAATATTGAAAAACAATATTGAACTATGAAGGACAAATTCAGTCAAATTGGGTCATCGTTTATTAGCAATATTAATCATGTTTTTCAATATTGTCTGTATGGGACTGCATAGAAATGTTTCAAATATTTGTATCTTCCATCTAGATTATATTGTGTATGTGTGTGTATGTGTGTGCGTGCACGCATATGTGTTTCTGGTTTCATTCTGATATATACCATTGATTGATATACATTTCTGGTTTCATTCCGAGTTGTTTTACTTTCAACTTTGTATTGTTGTTATTATTTGTAAGTTTCTTTTATTTTGTAAAAATAAAGGAAGTTAAATAAATTATAAAAAACCCTATTTTGAATGTTCAGAAAAGAATGATTCTCTATATATAGCTCAAATCACACTATTCACAGTGGAGAGGAGGAGATTATCTTTTGGCTCAAGGAAACGTCAAGGTCTGCTGAAATATAAACATGGAAATTGGAACAACAATATTTCAACCCTGCCACATTTCATTCCAAGTTCTACTTGTTTGTTCTGAATGCTTTCCCCCAGTCCCATCAGGAAAAACAACCTCCCCAAAAAACCTAATTTTTTCATGTCACAGAAGCAGAAAAATAAGAACCATGAATTTTCCCTCACATGTCTCCCCCTTTTCCCTTGCAAGCTGTAGCATAGGTAGACCATATGAGAACCTGCTCCTGTGCCCTTATGGAAGGTTAACTTGTTTTATATGGCATTGAGATAACATCACCTGGTTCATACATCACAGTAAGCCAATCCGGTTTCTCTGAACCAGCCACTGTACCTGCTGAAGTATAGCTTATGCTCTGGGGTTGTGTGAACCAGCATCATTCATGCTTACTCAATAAAGCTTGCATTAATATGGTGTCTAAACCAGATCTGTGCTTCCCAAGAGCAAAACTCTCCAGGTCTGTGAACACTGAAAATAAATTAACAGATTTAGTAGAAGAATTTAGCTTACTGTTCTGGCTTTGGATGCATTATATTTTTTTTATCCATAGAATCAGTAACTGTACCCAGAATAAAAGCTTGTGCTCTGGGTGAGGCTCCATTTCACAGGGGCTGATTGTTAACGGCATCAGCATATCCATTTCTGTGTTATTGCCGTCCGCCGCGCTCCATGATAACAGCAGGCTAATGACAATGGCGATACAAGAGGCTACACAATCCTGTAATTCAGCCACTTTGATCATAGCACATTAACTGCTTTATCACCTGTCACTTCCAATTAGCACATACCCTTATCCAGTTGCTAATAGACATTTGGCAGCAAAATTAATTATATAGTCCTAATTCCAAAATTTGAGCTTTCAGACATTTTTTGCTAAGCACATCCATGGTTTCTCTAGCAGCAGTGGCTGTATACCGAGTAAGATTAACATAGGTTTGGTGGAGGGAGAATGAAGTGCTTAAACTAATTTATGAATAATAAAAATTAGCATTATTATTGTCTGCAAATATATAACATTAATACAGTCTCTTACAAGGAAGCAAGTTTTACTGAAGTCTGCTCTCACACTTGAGGGGCCTCCTACTACGCTATAATGCTTCTGTTGCTTGCTTTGGGGTAGAGCAGTGAGGTCTAGTTCTCTGGAGGCCTCACTGCTCTACCCCAAGCAGTAACCGTAAGGTGAGCCACGTCACTTTTAAGCTAATTTCCAGGGTAGGAACAGGGCTGGGTAAGTTGCAGTACTAATGCAAGTTTCAGGAGATGGCTTGATCTGAAGGTAATACACAATTGTCACAAGTACATTCCGCTTTATTAATAAAGTAAATAAACTATTGATATTAATTACCTCACTGCTATCAGGTTTTAATGTCTAGTTAAATTCTTGCTCCCCTAATAATAATAATAATAATAATAATAATAATAATAATATCTGCCAGGGAGTCTGCAACAATGGTCACTGGCTTCAAAGAGTGGGTACCACTGGGCGATCAAAGCCCTGCCACTTTTAATCGCACACATTGACCTGATTTATAAGCCAATGAGAGAGCATGTTTTATACTAGACCAGCCTTTCTCAACCTTTTGATCCTGGAGGAACCCTAGAAAAAAATTTTCAGGCCTCAGGGAACCCCTGCACATTCAGGCTCAAATATAGGCCAGAAGTTACCAAATTATTATATTCATTTCACTAAAAATAAAGAATGAAACTTACCTCTTTAATGTGAGGTTGCCCAAATTTGATGTATTTTTTAAATCAGTCATGATCTCCCAGGGAACCCCTAGTGACCTCTTGTGGAACCCTGGGGTGCCATGGAACCCTGGTTCAGAAACTCTGTACTAGTATGTTAAAAGGCGGGGGGGGGGGGAACGGCTCTGGTCTCCGGGTCACACCCACCATTTTGAAGCCAGTGACTGTCGCTGCGGATGCCCCTGTCTTTGTCCCCAGGCTTGCAAATACTTTTTCTCTTGCACAAAGATAATACCAACTGGCTCTGCGTTCGTTGGCATTCAGAGAATGAGCTCGCTTTTAGATTGTTCGGCCATCACATATGGCATACATGAGGTTTTCTCACTTCCCACTGATTTATCCCACTTCCAAACTCCCAAACTTATGGGAACATCTAAGGAAGAGACAGGATTGAGGCCAAGAAACTGAGCTGCAGATGGAGTTGGGGAAGGAGAAGCAGGCTTGAATGGACTTCCTTCTGTTCTGTTATCTCACCTGCTATTAACAACGGTGGGTCTTGCTCATCTGGTCCTTGCTACTTAGTTGGGAAGGAAGAAGGGAGGTGTAGGACCAAGGCCAGTCCAGATATTCCTGCCTGACTCTTCATTCACCTGTGTTCTCTGGCTACAATACAGAGACACACTGTACACTAATTTCTTTTAAATAACCAAGGACTGTGAGGCAAAAGACATAGTGACTTTGTTTTCTCCAGACCGTTTAGATTCTGTACATACCAGATTGGAATGCAAAATAAAATTATAACAATAAATAATACCTTTAAAATGAAATACAAACATATACTTCCTCAGCATTTCAGCTCAGGCCTTTAGATTGAGATTGTCATAATATGCAAATTGGTTTACATTTAATTGGTTTAAAGGGAGACAGTTAATCAGCAAAAATGTATTCAGTGGGTTGACAGATGATGGTGGGTAGAAGATTTCCTTGCTATGGAGCCAGAATGAGAGAAATCATCCACAGTCTTTAAGTAGAAACAGCATCAACACCAATCAGAGATAATTTAGCAAATCCCTAAGATGCAGAGTTGAACTTGATGACTTTAAATATCCTATCAAGCCCTGATACATTTCTGTGAAAATGTAAAAGAAGAAGAGGAGGAGGACACAACATTCCCTGGACTTGAACAAACATTAAAAAGGGGGCTGAAAAATGTTGGGTTCTCCCACTCTGAGGCCACAAAAGAGTACTAGACTTTGATATTCCTACGCATGGCCAAGGCTCAGCCACTAAGTTTCATTGCTTGATAGGAATTCATATCTAGTTAAACCCCAACATTATTTCCATTATTCAACATGTAGTTTTCATGGTAAATAAGATTAACTAGTATGAATGTGCACTTTCAGTTAAAACAGTGAATGAATAACTGCATGAAGCAGGACTGCAGCATTGTGATCACATGAGATTCTTCATGAGAAGGATGAAAGAATCTTGGCTTACTAACATGGAAACTTAAAATATTTACTTGGTAACACTTGATTGCACTGTACTAAGAAAGGCATGTGGTGCTCTAAGCCAAGGTGGATGTAATAAATCACCTTTGGGCTGCAGCATGTTAGCCCTTTCTGGGTCTTAGGAACTATGGAAGTCAGTATGATTGCCTTTTCTGTGAGAGGAAAATCTTAATAGCCTTTTTTTTGTACTAACAAGGTACACAAAGAAGATTCATTCCATTCAATTTCTTCTAGGAAGTTGCAGTTTTACAAGGGATCACCTAAACCAGGAGAGAGCAACCTGGGACGTCAGAGGCCCAAACCTAATTTCTATGACTCTGAGAACGCTCTCTGACCACAGTTACCTAAAATGTTTTCCTACCTTTTGATGTGAGAATTAGAACTTGGATCTGGTTTTGTTTTCCTTTTCCCATTTGGCTTGCTTTTGCATACTTTAATTGAAGGTGGCTCTTCATATTCTTTGGCAGAGAATCAGTTGACATCACCTGTTGCCTCTATTGCCTATATCACCAGATAACTGAACCTGAAGCTATGAGTAATTAAACTATGGACTTGACCATTGAATTGTTGCAAATATGGTCAAGAATGCTGAACAGTGAATATTTGTTTTAGGTACACACTGATTAGATTTCTATTGTTTTAAAAGAGAAGCAGATGGATCCACAGTTTCTCCACACAATGCCACTGTCCCTTCTGGCCAAACGTGATTGCGTAACATTTTATCATCACCAGTTCACTTAACCATCACTTCATTTATGGTGATCCTCACATTGAGGGCAATCATTTTTTTCCATGTAACTATGCGCATAGCTAAGAACAATTGAATATTTGGCTAGAAAACAGCTGGGAAAACCAACTTGATCTCCAAAGTTGGAGATATTGCTCTGTGCTGTATAGTGTAGAAATACAAAACAAATGTAAATAATTGCTTGAAGTAACTGTTGCAGTACAATTATTGTACTCTAATAGAAGAGAATATTTGTAGCTCAGGGTTGAACTGTGGAGTCCTTGGTGCTCTCTGAGCTTGGTTGTTTGCTTGCAGACATTTCATTACCCAGGTAGGTGACATCATCAGTGCGAGTCATGTTGTGATGATGTTACCTAGTTGGGTAATGAAACAGCTGCAAGCAAACAACCAAGCTCAGAGAGTACCAAGAACTCCAGTTATTATACTTTATGTTGAAGTAAACATCATAACTTGCTTCCTGAATATACAATAATAATGATGTCTAACTCCAATGAGACCGCATCACGTTACAAGATCAGCATTGGCGAGAAACATAATTAAATCCCATTTTTGTTATTTATGGTGGTCTTTGAAAACTGTTACTTTGAAGTGTGTGAGGATATGACTGAGTTGATTGTAGGGGATATAACATCAAGCCACCAGTTCTAGGAATGAAGGGAAGAATGGTGAGTGCAAGAAAGATTCCATTCTCTGTGCCTCTTCGTTAGCTTCTATCCTACATTGTAAAATAAATTCTGAAATTAAACATCGATAGTCCAGTTAATACAATACACTGAGCCATAATGAACTTGTTTGGTTATGACCTAGCATGTTGTACAAACCCAACCACTGTGGTTTATAAACCATAGATGATAGGTTAAACAGGTTATGGGAAAGCAGTCACTTGTGTTTATTTGATAAAGCATGGTTAAGTAAACCATTGCTTAGTGCAGCAAACAATTACACTTGATTTGCTAAAGCTTGATATTGGTTTCTAAACCACAACATTGACACAACAAATTAAGCCAAAACCAGCCAAACCACATGCTTGATATCTGAGCTCAGCCACAGCTGATGAACTCTGAGTGTGAAAAGATTTCACTCAAATTTCTATTGAGCCATGAGACTGGCAAGATGACTACAGTATGTACCGATAAAATGGGAGGGAGCAGAACTGAAATTGTAATAACTTGCTCCATATTGTCTCATCTAATTTGGTCCCACATTTTACTGTTTATTATCAGGCTATTTAGAGGGACTAACAGTTTGAGTAATGAATCTTGCACAGATGGCTGGAGCACAAGTCAAGCAAATATCCTTCTAGTCATGTCATCACTTATTCTGAAGCATTTATGTTGATTCTCTAAGAATAACAAAAAGCATGAGTTGAATCTAGCGTACCAGCCAGCCAATCAAGAAAGGAAGAAGAGGAAATGGAAGGTTAATATGCAGAGTTGTTTATTCAGTGCTTCATGTTTTTGATAATTTGGGATGAAGTAAACCCCTTTCCCAAATCTGTTTAAAAATGTAATAATCTCAAAAAAAAATTCACAGTGCTTAAACCAGATAATACAGCAAGTCTAGTCTGAGGAAGACTTAAAGTAATCATTCAAGTTCCTGAAAGTTAGAAATGCTAAAAAATTACCAAGGGGCTATATTAAAATAAATAGCTACAGTTTTATAATATATCAGTTCTAAAGAGCTTTGAAGTCTTCAAGTCTAAGTATATTTGCTAGGAAGTAAAATTCAGTTTTAGTTACAAGGGAACAGGTCTTTGAAAGCATGTCACTCTTCTTTAATATAAAGTGTGCACAAAACAACTATGCAGTACATTTGCTGGGAACTGCTGATGTCTATCTAACTAGGGGCATAAAGGCAGAAGAGGCAAGATAGCATCCACCTTGGTGTCCGCAGATACAGGATGCTAGATGGGCCTTCAGTCCTTAAAAAAGCCAAAGCATGTTATGGGCCCCTATAAGGCTGGCTTGTGCCCATAGAAAAGCTAGGCATTTGCTTAAGATGGCATGATGAGTGGAGGCAGAGGGAGGCTGTTGGTAAGTGCAGCAACCAGCTTCAGTGCACTGACTAGAGCAACCACTAGATGGCAACAAAGAGACACACAGTGTCTAACTCACTACTGCCATCTAATGTTTGTTCATAATCTTGCAGCCCAGATCTGGCAGCCTTAATACAGGTAGTCCTCACTTAATAACCATTTGTTTATTGACGGTTCAGACTTAAATGGTGTGGAAAAAACCAACTTACAATCGATGCTCATACTTACAACTGCCGCAGCATCCCCGCAATCATGTGATCACAATTTGGGCACTTGGCAACCAGTTCACATTTATGACTGTTGCAGCATCCCATGGTCATGAGATCACCATTTTTGACCTTCCCAACCAGCTTCTGGTAAGCAAAACCAATGGGAAATCATGTGATTTGTTTAACAACCATTTGGCTTGCTTAATGACTGCCACAAAAAGGTCATAAAATCGGGTCAAATTCACTTAATGACTGCTTCACTTAGCAACCAAAATTTTGGTCTCAGTTGTGATCATTAATTGAGGACTACCTGTACTGATGTAAATGCTAGTGCTGCTTCATGTTGGACTGGAGCCAATTTGGATCTTTGTCCCCAGTGGGTACACCAATCAAAGGAAGCAACAGAATGCTTTTCAACAACAGTTGTGTAAGCTACTGATTCACAGTTCCAATATAATTGCTCCTTTAATACAGTTCTCCATTCCAGAGCAAACTGCCCAGAGTTGATCATACTGATTTCTCAATGGGAGAAACAGGGAGGCATCAGTGTCTGACTTGGGACAACTAAGAATATGTCCTGTTGCCCTCCCATTCTAGGGAAGCTGCGTGCTCAGGTTAGCGTAGGTTATTGCAGGAAAGGGTGGCCACGGAATTGTAATTCAGAATAACAGAAGAGAATTATTTAATCTTATTTGTCAGCATTCATTCATTCATTCATTCACACCCTCCACTTTGTGTTTCTACTCATATGGTGTTTGAACGAATGTAGTTTGTCACTGGAGGGATGGACCATAACACCATTCCTGCTTATTACACCACAGAACCAGTGTCAAAAAGCCACTTCTGATACCTGAGCAGGACTACAATAGTTCCTCTGACACAAAGCATATCTTTGGTTCATTTATCTTTATGTGGAATGAGGCTCAATATCCCCAGTTCTCATGCATGCACTACATGCATCACTCACACCAGCAAGACACACCTTAAAATAGTTAATTAGTAATTGTTTGATTACAGATTACACCCACACCCACACAAACAGATTTATAATCCTGAATTTCCTGCCTGATGATTCCTATCAAAAATCTCTCAGTACCTCTCTTATTGATCAAGTTGGCTAGGGCTACCAATAATTGTAGTTCAGCTATCTGAGTAGCCCATACTTGACCCAAGTGGTTTGGTATTGGCTGGGGATGATGTGAGACAGTTAAACAAGAAAATACAGGTGTCACATCACTAAAACCCACTTATGAGACCCACCCTGTAGTTTGTGAGATGCTAATTCCAACTAAATAGCAGGGTGATCCTAGGATTCAAAGAAAGTACCTTTGTCACTAGTGTAAATGTCTTTGTTCATAAAATATAAGTGGGAAGCAAGAATTTCCAGCATTCTATACCGTTGCTTGGGGTCGCTGGGAGTAGACAGGGGTTCCCCGTAAAGGAGATAAGATTTGTAATCCTTTCAAGATTAGAGCAGTTATGTGCTTGCTTGGGAGAAAGTTCCCGGTTAATTTAATTTTGAGGAAGCATACCAGGGAGAAAGCTTTTCTTCTGCTTTTAAATAGGTGTGTGTATCCTTTGAAGAACCAAGCATGCTCTACTTTGCTGTATTAGAATTGGACAGGCAGAGGAAACTGTACCTTGGGATTCTAGTGAGCTCTCTCAGACACCTCTTTCCTTTATTAAGATTCCTTTAATTAAAAAATAAAATAGGAAACTGACATGCGAAGCAAAGAACCAGATTTCAGCCACCACTTTTGCTAAACGGGTGTTTTTCTACTGGCTGTATCTACCATGGTAGCCATTTTGTGAATATGCCGTCTACAAAACTCCAAATAGGACCCCAGCCCAGAAGATTGCCTATGGTGTAGAGTCTGTTTAAGGTAGAAAGTCTAAGCAAAAGAATATGGATCCGTGACAGCAGTTTGCATGTTATAGTTTAGAGAGAGATTGCTAAAAGGACTGCGAGTTTTGTTTTGTTTTTAATTCTTGAAGGATGATAGCTAAAGCCAAGAAAAATGTCTTACATTTATTTTATGGTTTAGCACCATAGTTCTAAGGACCAAGAGTAGATCATGGAGGGACATGGTCTTATCATACATATTTGGCTTTCAGCAAAATCAGCCTGAATCCATGAGCTCCAGCAATCCAGCACCCAGATCCATGGATGGATGGGTGGATGAAGATGGATGGATGGATGGATGGATGGATAGATAGGCATCAATCCTGGGTTATGCTCCATAACAATTATTCCTCTTTCTTCCCATTCTTCCTCTTCTCATTTTTCATCATTACTATTATCCATCCATTCCTTCACACAGTCTACTCTCAAGCTTGCTGTCCAAGACTCTTGCCCCTCTACCACTTAAAGCAAACGGCAGCTGGAGTCTGGAGTTCATTGCCAGCCAAACATTGGCAGCCCTACAGGGCTTCCAAGCTGAGTTCAGGTTCATCCTTCACTTCCATAAGGCACTCGAGGTAGAGTTATATGGAGGTAAACATTTATTATTAGGTGAGGTAAATATAGAAGTATTTGCTGTTTAAAATATAAAATCAATCAAAAATGAGGTTATAGAGTTAAACTGTTGGGATTCCTTCCTTCCTTCCTTCCTTCCTTCCTTCCTTCCTTCCTTCCTTCCTTCCTTCCTTCCATCCATCCATCCATCCATGTACACATGTGCACACAGGAACACATCTTTCTCAGAATATCCATTAATTTCATACATAAATGCATTCCAGGCCAAGTTCTATAGCACGGATGGGACTTTTCTGATATCCTTTTACTGTTTACATTGGTGCTTTTGCTGAAAAACCTTAAATGTGGAACACCACGCTTTATGCACTTGGTCCTTTCTATTTGTATTGACTTGGAAGCAAGACTAACGTATATAATACAAACTGGAATGACAGTGCTGACAAACATCATGCCTTCAATACGTGACAGACATTCAGAATGGGAAAAACCAGACATCTTTAATTTCAGCCTGATAATGGGAAAAAAGAATTACAAATAAAGAAGAGCAAACCACCCTGAACTAAATACAGTCTGAAGGTTTGTGAAAACAATAGTGTTATTTAAACAATACTGCATAGTTGGGTGGGGATCATGGGAGTTGTTTTACAACCCATCTGGACTATACATCTGGAAGACATCAAAAGAGACAGCTATATAATAATGTTCTTTAGATCAATGTACAGTATTGAAATTATCTCTGTGTTCTGCCGTTTTGTGTTCACTTTTCCCATCGTTTGTTCATACACTAATATAGACAGTCTAAAAAAATATTAAGAATTAAAAGCAATCTAGAGAAAACCCCAAACAGCAAATCAGATTAAGAATGAGCCACCAAAGATGCAGAAAATAAGAAAAGGTTTTAATTAGAACTGATCCAGATGCAGATCCTGCGGAAGCTGTTGGCCTAAAATAACCATTTTTGCCTATTGTTACCATTAGAATGTATTTCCAAGGAATTATATTTTGGGCTGCAGCTTTTGTTCTTCTAGAATCACGTAGAGTTGAAATGTGTCCTTATCTTCACTGGAGTGCATAGCTTACTGCTTTTTCACTAAGAGAACCTCTGCAGAATTGACCCCTCGAACATGTTTCTAAGGAATTTACAAGGTCAATTGTCTTCTAGAAGCTACCTGTGTTTATGACCTCTTCTGTTGGAATTCCAAACTGATATTTAGGTTTTTGATTCTAGATGTTCACACAGAAGCAGTCCAGGCAGCTCTTGCAAAACATAAAGAACGGAAGATGGCAGTACCTATGCCATCTAAGCGACGTTCACTGGTGGTGCAAACATCAATGGATGCCTACACCCCTCCAGGTATGGATCTGATACTAGAGGTATTACAACTGGATTTCAAAAGCTGGCTTGAGCATTCATAAAAGTCAGTGGGTGTGGAGGAGTATATGAGGTTGGAACACCACCTCCTATGGTTACAATAACCCTGTCTGCTTTTTCACATTTGGTACAGCTGATCCTGTGATATTAAAGGCTTTTGTTGAGCAGCAAGTCTCAACTGATTATAGTAGGGCAGACTTTAAATAAGGATCTTAGGAAAGAAATAGCATCCTGGCTTCATGCACAATTAGATAAGGACCTCTCTTCCTACAAGCTGCAGGAAGAACACTGATTTTTCTCCCAACTTTCCAAGGAAAACGTGAATAAGAGTTTAAAAAGAAGAGACTCCTTTGGTTAAAATGCAGCAGCTTGGGAGTATCTTCCCTACTGTTGTTCATAATTTGGGAGCAAATATCTTGATAGGTAGATATAGTTGCATATTATAATGCTAATACGGTATTTTAAAACCATGGTTTTGTCGAGCAAATCACACAGACCTTGTTTGCCAATAGCATTAAGTCAGGATGGATGGATTTGCACATTTCACCAAGCCAGAGGCAGGCAAACATTTTGCAGCAGGGAGTCTGTATGTTTTTAACCAACTTCCAAGGTACTTGGGTAGGTTAGAATCCTTTAAAAAGTAAAGTCGGTTTATAAGTTATTGGAGGTTTATTTTGCTCTTTATTTCATTAAAACAAAAACTGACATTACACCTCCTCATTTTTGCATTGTGATCTGGTGATTTCTGGGGGCTACAAAAGGGAGGGCAGAGGAATGGATGCAAGCTATGGGTTGCCCCCATTCCTACACTAAATTTGAAACATACAGACATGCTACATTTGACCTAGGCACATAATCTTCTCTCTCTGCAAGTATTTTGAGATGTTCCCTGAAATGGCCATAAGGAATATGAAGAGATGTGTACAGTGCTGTTTCTCTTGCTCTGTGTTACTCATTTAATTCTGCCAGATTAAACAAAGTCCATCTAATTCAAGATTTTGAGTTCCCATTGTGGCCAAGCCAGATGCTCTTCTGCAGTAGCTTCATAGCACCTGGTATTTAGTGCATGCTATTACTGATATTAGAGAATAGCTATATGCTGTCAGCTACTTTGAAAATGGAAATGCTTTTAGAATGAAGCAATGATTCTGATTAAATTGTGAATAATACAGAAAAGTTTACCTATTTTGATAGACCTTCTAAATCAAGATATCTGGAGGACACCAGCTTGGAGAAAACTATTGTGATTGTTCGGTTTCCTTGCATAGATATATCAGTGTATTAAAAGATACAGCAGCTACATAAATCTCTAGCTTCAGTAAATTCAAGTGAAAATGGTTCCTGATTTGTTTTGCAAATTTCTTGGGCACAACTACAACTTGAACTGAAATCTTTGGCTCTGGGTCAGCGCCTGAACCCTGCAACAGGAAATCTTAGCCCAGGTTTTGTTTTATTTTGTTTTTGTTTGGCACATTAGATACCTCCTCTGGTTCTGAAGATGAAGGTTCTGTGCAGGGAGATTCACAAGGAACTCCAACCTCAAGCCAAGGGAGTATAAATATGGAACACTGGATCAGCCAAGCAATCCATGGCTCAACCACATCCACCACCTCTTCATCTTCAACGCAAAGCGGTGGCAGTGGGGCTGCGCATAGGTTAGCTGATGTAATGGCGCAAACACATATAGGTATGTATGGATTCCATTTTTGCTTTATATATATTTCTTATCTGTTGTGGTCATTAATTGTATTTATATATAACATTTCACAAATATTACAAAAGACAATGTAGCTTTGTAGGAAAAACATTCCACAGTTGAGGAGAAATATTTTAAAAATGCCCTTTCAAGGACACTCAGTAGATGTGCGTCTGTGGACAGAAAGGTCCCTCCCCCATAACTGAGCAGGTTTATATAAGGACAAGTAGATCCTTAGGCCATAATTTCCTTATTTTTTAAAATGTTAAAGTAACACTTTTAAATGAATTCAGAAAACAATTATCAACCAATTGTACAGTGTATTACTTACTGGTAATATTATAATACTAAAAGCTTTGAGTATTATAATACTCTTTTTTTTTAAGTTTCTCTCCCTTTCCTTTAACTTTTGAACATAATTCAGACCAGAAATTGTATGCTTTATACAGGTTTCTTTTTCCCCCCCTTAGCTTTTTTTTTTTTAAGTTCTCTGGTACTGTTAATGGGAGGTCATGTTCTTTCAAAATGCCAACAATGAGTAGTACAGTTTTTTTTCTTAAGATTAAGGTTTATTATGCAAAATTAAAGATTTTTAATGATAGAAAACTGGATAAATCAAACATTTAATGGCATATGTTTGTTGGGGGAGGGTACATGTATCAAGGGCATAAAATTATTAAACATTTTAATCAAGACAGTTTTATGCGTTCAAGGACCACAACAAGCCATAAACTCTAATTTACAAACTATATATTCCTACAGTGTGAAAATTTGAAACGAGAAATCAGATTATGGTTTAGCATGGCAGGTGAACTCAACCAGTTTTTGCACTTCTTAATTAGATCATAACCAGATATTTAGAGATGACCTTTCTCAGTTTGATGGGATGATGAGAAGATATTCTTTCCATGAAAGGCATACGAGTAAATCTGTTTGCCTGTGCTGGAGGAGAGCAATTGTACAAATTGAAATAAGGACCCTTTAAAACAGAACAAAACTCTTGTTCTCAAGGTATGGGTTGCTATTGATACTAAAAGGGTGTAATTCATGCTGATCGTTTTACCTGCCTGCAAGATACAAGCTTAAGAAAAGCAGCTCAGTAATGTACAGGTAGTCAGAATGCTTCATTCATGCCTTTAAAGTAGAATAAACCATGAACATGTTGTCTCCACACCATTAATCAGAAATAACAATGTACTGTTAATGACAAAGACATGCACACACCCATGTTTCCATTAAGAAAATACATTTTGGAGGTTACCCTGCCAGTGGGAGGTGCCACGTTATGAGAAACTATTGCATTTTGAAAGTACTAATTGTGATCAATATGAATGTTTAAAAGGACGCTCTCTCACCACCTCTGACTGTGAAGAGGAAACTTCCAATCCGCATACAAGGGGAATCTGACCTTCTAAGCCCCATGTGAAATATTTTTTACTTCTTCAGATAATATATCAAGCCCAACCGTTGAGTGGGGATCATAATGTGAAATATGAACAGGGCCTGGAGTACCAATAATTTTGTGCAAGGTTATTGAGACCTTTAATACAGTGTTTCTTTCTTGCATTGTGGTGCATGCAGCCTAAGAGATGGTCAGAGTCTGAGCAGAAATAGCTTGTGTTTTTGCTATTATTGATGATAATGTTAATAGTACCTTTCAAGTGATGAGAAGCACTTATATCAGGTAGTCCTGTTACCTGCCCATCCCCTACTGGCAAATTATAACTTAAGGTGAGAGTCAGTGGCTTGCTAAAGGTTTGTCATAAGGAAAGAGCACTCAAAGTGAAGAACTAATGTATGTGCAAGCTCATTGTAGATAGAAGTGAAAAGACAAGTATTGTTAGACTCTGTTTGATGATAGACATTGATTCTGCTTGACTTAGTTGAGAAAATGAGAAACTATAATACTCTGGGATTTCTCCCTAAACTAAGCTATCTCTTCCACAAATGCTGTTTAAATTCAGCAAGGTTTTTTTGCAGGAAATTCCTAAATATTCATCCATTTACAGCACGGACTTATTCGTCCATGCACCACTGTTAAACTGAGGAAGCCACTTCCACAGTCTTTCTTTTGGTCACTGTTAAATTCTTAATGAAATACAGAGCAAATTATTCAGCAACAGTTGTCAGAAACAAATAGTTGCATAAACCTGAGTGCATAATCTATCAGTAGATCCTGTAGGTTTTTATTTTTGTAAAATGAAGGCATTGCTAAATGTTGTTTAAGATTCATAACATTAGTTGTACTTGTATAGTACAGGAATACAGAAATTTTAATTACTTTGTGGCTTGGTTTGCACATTGGTCTAAGTTACAGTGTAACCTGAGTTTTGCTTAACGTGAAGTATGAACCCACTTATTGTGATAAGTAAGCCATAGTTTGTGGTTGATTATATATGTCCAATTACAATCCATGATTAAGCAGCCCATCACTTAGATGAACCCAGTCTTTAGAAACTCATGCACTGGTGAGCAAATGAACCCAGAAATATCCTATTAATTTTAGTTTCCTAGTTTGTACAGTCCACAAAACTTCAGAATACAGTGTTGCAGTATTGCAGCTTCTTATAAGCATCTTATTTTATCATATGACTGTTTTTGCTCTGCAATTTGCCTTGCACTAACATAGCAATTAATTCTGAGTGACATCCAATTTACAGATATTGATCTGGAGATTAGAAATCGTGATGGAATTGGTATATATTGCTTTATAGCTCATAGAAAAATGTGATTCAGTTAACAGAAGGGACACTAATTAATGGTCATTATTTTAATGAAGGTGGTGATGCTTTGGTAATTGATAGACATTGGAAGTAAAATAGAGGAAATGGCCGTGCTTACAGAAGAAAGTACTCAATGTTCAAAGCTAATGCTTGTATTCCTGAGCTGGTTATATTAAAGAGCTAAATTTGAATTAAGAAGAATTCTTCATTGAGCAGCTAGAATCAAAAAGAGGAAATTCCAGTCCACGGCAGTGCTTATTTTTGGTAAGGAAACGGTGATTATAGAGTATTCTGTCCAGAGTTCCAGAGTACAATCACAGAATTGGCAAGACACAAAATACATTTTCGTTGACTCAGAAAAGTTGTCCTTTTTTTAAATTTAAGAAAATGGCAAAATGTATAACTTAACCTTTATTGAAATTTAGAACCTTTGTCTTATGAGTCTAAGCCTTCTTTATTTAAGACTAATAAAATTACTCTTTTATTACTTAGGCTTCTAAAATTAATTATAGAATGTTTGCACCAGTGGACACAGGTTAATACCCATATGTTATTTATTTGATTACTTTTATCCAACATTTCTTCCAGAGACCTCAGAGTAGTGCACATACTTCTTATATACACAAAACCTCTGCCACAGAGAAGCACATAATTAGCCTAAGGTTGTCCATGGGCTTTGTGAATGAACAGGGATATTCATTCTGGATTTAATTCCTCAACACGGTGCCCTCCAAATGTTTCAGTTTTCAATATCCATATCTGAACAGAACTGGAATAGTAAAGCTTTACTATTTTGCGACTCAGCATGCCTAAGTGATTGAAAACTGTCAACACTCCCCACCCAAGATGCTCCCAAATGCGTAGACTCAGCCACTGCTGAGAATACGAAGAGCTGAAGCCCACATGTCTGGATGGTATGTAGGTTGGAAAAGACTGGCCTATACAAAGTCTCCACACTCAAAAGTAAGCTTGGAGAGAGAATTTAGCTTTTCTCCTGAATTTTCCCATCAGACCCAAGAGAATGGGAAACTACTCATAATTTCATGTAAAATTTGCTTTCCAGGTAACTCTCACAGTTTTTCCCTGTTACAGTTTTTATTTTAAAGCCAAACTTTCCTACTGCCTCTGCAGTCTTTGTATTACTTGACTAAACTAGAAGTTGAAATAACTTGACCCATGAACACACACAATGTGGTAAGCCATGCTGAAAGACTTAATAAAGAACTCCTGGATGGAGGTATCTGTATCCAGCTGTTGGCATGGATCTCAGCTGCTTTTGCAGTGACTGGCCAGCTGATGCTTCCTGCTTCGTTCATTTACTAAAAAGGGACAGGTGCCGGGTGGCCCTAGGAAGATTGCAGCCGCTGAACACAGAGAGGGGGAAAATAACCTTTCCCCCAGCTTTTTCTTCCCAGAAGCAGCAATAGGAGGGCTGTTAATCTGCAATCACACCTCTCTTCCCTGCAGAACTTATCCCAAGTTCAGATGACATGCCAGGCCAGTGGTTCAAAATAAGCTCATCAGAACCAAGCCTTGGATACAGGTTCATTCATTCATTCATTCATTCATTCATTCAAATTTTATCACTGCCCATCTCCTCCCAAAGGAGGGACTCTGGGCAGTTTACAATAAAACATTGTGACTGTAGTCTGGATTTAGACACTGTGCTAAGCCAAATTATATTCTATTGTGTGAACTATTCTATTGAATGTCCATGATTCAGTTTAGTAAGAATGCATTCAAATTAAAGTATTCTTTAAAAATGTAATCTGAAGTGCAACACAGGCACAACAAGCTGTAGTTTCCAAATAAATATATCATATTAATTTTCTTTAGGGAACTGTAATTGGCTGGTGCTTTATTTTGAATTTATACCAGAATCTTTGGAAGTGCCTGTGGCACATTTTTAGGGGAGGGCTTGTAAAACTTTTCGGCAGAGAAGGTTAAATTCATGTTCACCCTTCCCAGGCATGAAAATATATTACTGGAGTAGTTTTAGTTAAAAATCACATTAAGCTTTCATTGCATCCATATACATATGCCACCATTTGGCATAATGAACGGCCCTACTGCTCTTGCAATATACATCACTTGGTCTGGATACCTCCCATTTTTGCACGCTGGTTATTTATCATTATTGTCTGCCTAGTGCCTTCGATCAGAGTCGAAACGAGAGGAAAGAGTGCTTTGTAGCCAAAGAGTTCCAAAATTGTAATTCTAGTAAGTTATTTTATTTTTGCTATGCTTTTTAGGTTATATTCTCTGACAATAATAGTTCTGATCCAGTGGCAGATCCATTGTTGGCTTTTTGTTGGAGAACAGCTGTTGAACTTGGAGGCTTACAGTGTGAATTTATTGAAAGGGACAGGACTATGGGGCAATGCAAATTAATAATCTTCTGAGGGAACAGGCACTTTGAAGTCCTGCAGCTGTCATTGTTCCTATATTTACTTCTAACATATGTTGATCAGAGTCATTATTCTTCTGAAACAACTTAATTTTCCTTAATGGGGCTGCTGACCTCTTAGAGTAGAGGATGCTTTCTCAGCATAGTTTGGAGTTACTCATTCAATAAAAATTATTTTTTAAAAATGTAGTATCTGGTATGCCTTCTTAAAGCATACACAGAATCTATAGATTTAGTCTATGTGTACATCTATAGATTTAGTTCTCTGTTTTCCAATATGCAAAGCGTGTAGCATTTCCGCAACAGCTGCAACGTGCAAAGTAAACTCACTCTCACGTGCACATTCTTGTGTGGCCCCAAAGTTAAAGCGAACAGGTGTCAGTGAGGAAGTTTTATTTTAGAAGATTCTTCCTGCTGTGTAAGAGAGTTGACCATTGTGTAGTAAGTCAGAGTTCAAAAAAAGGAATAGATGCTGTTCATGCTCAAAACGACATCATAGCTACTGGTGACAATTAGACACTGATTGGTTTATTCCATCCTTTCCTATCAGGGGCACATGGTGGTTGTAGTGAAGCATGAGTTCAGAACTGGACACCTCTCTTACTCTTTCTACACTCTCGTCATTCCCTTCCAAGCAAGAATTGCAGGAAGAGAACAGATCCCTCTCAAAACACCCTAAGCAATCTCTTAGAGAAGGCTTTGGAATTAGCTGTTGCTTGTTCATTTACAACGAATTGTTAGCATACAACTTATTACCCTAGAAATAAAGCCAGAATCTGAAATGTAATTTGTCAGCATATGGAAGAAGGCAAGAGTCCCCTTTCTTCTAGCAATAGTGAGTTATCATTGAGCAAACCTAGCTGAGATTCACATAGTTATTACAACACAGTGCAGGTACCCAACGCAGTAGTCCCATTAATGTAGCTTTAAAAAACTGTTCTGCATCGTTTAGTTCAAGTTCACCTTTTTTCCTCTTGCATTTATATGGATCAGCTTCAAATAGTATTAAAAATGAAGTAAATGCTTTCCCCTGGATGTATCCTCAGAGATACTTAAACCAAATGGACCTGTTTATGATGCAAAGTGTAACTACTGATGATAGGTACTACTTTTGCTACTTGTAAAGTTCCAGTTTGAACTTTAAGTAGTCTTCTGTACTCTGTGAAGGTTCCTTAGCACAAATTAGATTACCTCCTAAACTGGATTGGGAGGAATCTAGTCCAGGAAATCACTATTAAAAGGGCAAGAAATTGCTAAATCAAGACCTCCTGAAAGTGCCGAATGCCACATGAAAATGGGAAGGTTACAGCCGATTGTAGCAATAGCCCTCTGATTTTGCACCACACCTGAAAAAGCTGGTATTTAAGAAAGGATAGAGAAAAACAGAGTTTCATTTATCTCAGTGCCTGTTTAAGGTTCTTACCCTTTATATGCAATTTTTGCTTGGGGATTGATAAGGACTAGATACAGCAACACACACAAAAATCGCTCTTGGCAGACACTGCGCTTTGTGTCAAGCAAACAAATAGCTAGAGGTGTGTTTTGCCAAGGGTCTGGGCAGTGATCGGGTGCCCAGACAATTGGTTCTTTTAGATCCAGAGACAATAATCACACCAGTAAGTAAGGAGTCTTTAAGCTTTATTGTTTAACTGTGGCAGGCAATTCAAAGAGAAACACAAGAAAGCATACCAAGCCAGATGATAAGAAATCTCACTTCAGCTGTTGGGAGCCCCAGTAAATGACAGCAGAGTGTCCCCAAGCCAATTTTTCACACAGCACCCAGTACCAGGGTCTGTGGTCAAGCTCCAAACTCAAGAGGCAATCCTAAGGTTTTTATCAGTCTGGCACTAAAACTTGTGACCCTGTTTCCATGGTACCAAGACTGCAGGATCTGACCTTGACTAGATAGTTCCCATGGTCTGGGGCACCTGATTATGCCATAATCCAAGGGCCTGGGAAGCTATGCAGATAAGCTAGTGCTAACATAAACAATCCTGAGGTTCTCTTTTCCCCCCCAAGTAAAAGTGAAAAACAAGTAGGTTAAACATAGCTCAGAATGAACTCTAAACTTCTATAATCTTAATATGAAGGAGAAATTTTAAAAAAATCACTTAAACTCCTCCAAATACAGTGGTCTTTTGCATTGCCGCTACAAGGTGTTAACTAAAAAGTGATTTTCCCACAAACTTGGAAGCTGCTTCCTAACACAGCAGTTGCAAATGTGCAGTGATTTACCACTAGCAGATCCTCTTGTGGTCCACCTACAGTTTTGCCAAGTTACAACCCTGTTTCCTTCTACTGTACTGTTTATGCAAATGAGCCAGAAAGAATTGCAAAGAGTAGGTGGCTGTTACTTAACCCCATTATAGCTATTGAATGTCCTTTGAATTTTATTTCTGCTTCCTCTTAAGGTGGCTTGAAAGAAAAATCAGTTACAAAAATGATTGGCCACTTTTGAGGGTGAAGGCCTTCTCCTTTCCTACTAGCTTCTCTCAGGTGGTTTCTGTGCCATCAGCGATGCTGGTAAATGGAGAGCTTGCTGTGATCAGGTTACCCCAGAGATGGTTTTCAAGTAATGATTCTACTATTTTGAGTGCTGTCATCCTAAAGCTTCAGATGACACAGCAGATACTCCATTTAGAAAGCTGCTCCTTGATTAAGCTCAATGACAATTATTTATAATGGTTTCAGCTTGGCTTAGGAACACAGCACCAAGTTTTTCTTGATGGATGATGCTTTTGATCACTTAGGCTTTTGAACAGAAAACTTGTTAAAGCCTGAGATGGGTTACTTTCCTACAATAACCTCTCTTCCCTATAATGTGTGCTTTTTAAAAAAGTGTGTGCAAAACTTGTACAACAGTACGAACTGAAGAGTGACCAAGAACAAAAATAAATGACAAAAACATGGTGAGCTACTGAACTGAGCTGCGAAAGGAAAGGATTAGCCTGAGAATTGTCAGGTGATGTCAGAAGGCTGGCCATTGATTCCAGAGTCCTGGAAATGCAGGATGTGTAGTGGAGAAGAACTGACTTAGTAACTATGTCTGGAAATGGGGAAGTAGCAAGCAAATTGCTACATGCCCAATCAGTTCATGATGGGCCACTCACCTGTTGGTGATTTTAGTTTTAATGGAATTTTCATATGACAGCACTTAATGCTATTTAAAAAAAATAAACAATGGCTATAGAGTGCAGTATAGAGCCTAGCTCTTTCCATATGTACATGGAAGTAACTTCCAATGATTTCTGTTTGTTCTCATATACTGTATATGTACTTAAAAATGCAGTATTTAGCTGACGCAGAGTGGTAGTTTCAGAATGTAAAAATAAAAGATGTGAGGGTCTTTTACTTTTGTGGACTAGTGCCATTCCATCAGATGCATGTTCAGTGGAATGTGTGACTGAATGGATAACCAGTTCCAGAGACTTTATTGTCAAAATTGATTTACCTTGTGACTTTGGAATTGGGACAGAAAATAATTTAAAAGTCCCAATCTGCTGTATAGATGGCTGCTTCTCTCCCCCACTTAAAAATCAGTCAAGAAAATACTAATTTGTCTTCCTGAAATTACATTTAGTTTCATAGTTACCCTGCTTTTGATTTTGGAAAACGAAGTCTTTTTCATTTTTGTGGGGGCCGTTGTATAGCTTGAGTTCATAACTTCATAACTGATTAGGACACCTAGGGTGGCTCTGTTGAGGGCCGCCCTCTTCATGAGGCTCACAGACCGAGTGACAGGCCTTCTTGGAGGTGGTCCTCATCTGATGAGCAGCCCCAACCCTCTGTGATTTCAAGAAGCAGGTTAAAGCAGGACAGTACCAGTGAGTTTTTGGCCCATAGCTTTGTTTGGGTGACCCTCATGGTTGAATTTTAGTATTATTTTGTTTTGTTGATGTAGTATGTGTTAAACTACTGTACACTACCCAGACACTGTATGGATTGAGGAGGTTATAAAAAATTATTTATTTATTTAGATTTCTAAATCACCCAATAGTGATGAAACACACACACACACAGACGCACAAAATACAGTTCTGGTTAAAACATATACAATAAAGTTAGCTAAAATACAGAATATTAAGGGACCATACAAATTAGGCAGCAGCAAGGCAATCATCGGAATCCGAAACAATACAAATTAAAATACAATTAAAATGTGATTTATTTAACAGTATTCTTAAATAAACAAACAAACAAATAAATAATGCATTGCCTTCATGGAGATGTCAGAAGTAATGTCATGCTAGCCACAGTATAACACTCATATTGCTTTCAAAATTGCTTTTTTACAACTATTAGTGGTAACTAGCAATGAAAGGTGTTATGTATATAAGTACCATTGAAGCTAATTTGTCCCATTATTTTTAGTGCGATGTGAGTGTATTTTTGTCTAGATCAAGATCAATCCTGCATCTTTTTATGCTTTGAAAATTGAAGATGTGGTATTTGAGATTCTTAATGAAAGATCATCAATTATAAAGTTGTATCAAAAAAGACATTTTATTTTCGAAGTGGTGGTTTTCATGGAAGGAATTGTACAGTCAGAACATACTATTCAAAGATTGCTGAATAAATTAATAGGAGACTTCAATTTTTTTTCTTTTCTGCAGAAAATCATTCTGCACCTCCAGATGTTACCACTTACACCTCCGAACACTCAATACAAGTAGAAAGGCCACAAGGTTCGACATCAAGGGTGGCTCCAAAATATGGAAATGCTGAACTTATGGAAACTGGTGATGGTATGTCTTGTAAAATGGAAGAAGGTAGGCATAGACTCCAGGAAGGAAAGTTTGGCCAGATAGACCATGCAGCAGAGGTATTCCAGTTCATTGATATCTACAGAAAAAAAAAAGCATCAATTAATTAATTTTTAAAAGACTTAGCAAGAATTCATAGTTCTACATGGAGGATGACCAGGAAAATCAAAAAGAAGAAGAGACAGATGTTTTATATCGGTGTAGGTTAGAAGAATTTTGGTGAAGCAGGATAACAGGTAGCTCCAGAGGTATCCAGAAGAATGAGCCATGGAAGTGTCTCTTTCTCATTAGGCTATTAGAATTTGACATAACAGGTCTTACCAATCGAAGAGAATATCTGTAGCTCAGGGTTGAACTGTGGAGTCCTTGGTGCTCTCTGAGCCTTGTCGTTTTCTTGCAGACGTTTCACTGCCAGACTAGGCAACATCTTCAGTGCAAAGATGGAGTGGGCCTTGCTCTCCAAGGCACTGAAGATGTTGCCTAGTCTGGCAATGAAACGTCTGCAAGAAAATAACAAGGCTCACAGAGCACCAAGGACTCCACGTAACAGGTCTTGCTGCTTCTAAGCCTATTAGAGGTGAAGTTTTTCTTGAAGAATTGGAACTTCTGGCCATTCTACTTGGGAAGGGCATTTATCCATCTATTTATCTTAAAATTGCCTAATCACAGTGAACTAGAGGGCTCTTGTGACTGGTTTTAGGTACGTGATGCAAAGGTCAAAACAACCCAAGATGATTTGCCATCTTGGACAGAGATTTTTTTAAAGTGTCTCTGCAGGAGTGTCAGACTGCTTCATGTATGCCGTTATTTAATCTGATTTTTAAAGCTTGAATTCAGATTGATATGCTTTTGTTCTCTACTTAGAATTGGTAGGCATAGCCAGCATTTTAACGCTTCTGTTTATTTTTTTTCTGCAGGAGTTCCAGTAAGCAGCAGAGTGTCTGCAAAAATTCAGCAACTTGTCAATACCCTAAAACGACCCAAGCGGCCGCCACTTCGGGAGTTCTTTGTGGATGACTTTGAAGAATTATTAGAAGGTAATATAGTTTGACTCTCATGCATGCATTTGCGGATGGGTTTGTAAAATTGCTCATTTCTTGTGCCAGAAAAAAAGTGCTATAGTAAGATTGCATAGAGTATTTATTCTGTTGGTGGTCCTCCTCCTCCTCCTCCTCCTCCTCCTCCTCCTCTTCTTCTTCCTCTTCTTCTTCTTCTTCTTCTTCTTCTTCTTCTTCTTCTTCTTCTTCTTCTTCTTCTTCTTCTTCTTCTTCTTCTTCATTTATCCATTGGATTATTTCCTGCCTTTCTCTGGTAGGGGCCTAAGGCAGCATAAGGAGACTGTGCCCTTATTTTCTCCTCCCCTTGTGAGGTAGAAGAGGCTGAGAGAGAGTAGACAATCCAAAGTCATCCACTGAGCCCTTTGATCAACTGAGGACTTGAACCCGAGTCTCTGTGGTTCAAATCCAGAACCTTAACCACAGCAGTTTGTTGTTTCTCTGTGGTGTCAAGATAGGTTGAAAGAAGCAGAGAGAATCTGACTGAAAATTAAGAGAGAATGGTTTCACATTTTTATGTATATCACTTGACTTCCCAGTTTTCTGAACATGTGATCATAGCAGATCATGTGAGCTGACCTTACTGTCTCAGGTGATACATTATTCTGAATATTGGTGTTCTGAACTGCCTCATTTACAGGTTACTATTTGATGATGTAGTTATAAAGAGCTGAATGTTCTCATATGAAATGGTGCACATATTTAATAATTCTCCTTTCCTTTGTTTATATTAGTTGGGAAGGAGGGCATTATGCACTGTTCTTTTGTAAACCATATCCATACCCACCAGCTTGAACCTCTGGATATCCATGAAGGACCTTTGAGGGGCAAATTAATCATCCAAATTGAGAAAGTCATGGTTACTGCAAATATTAAAATGGAAGAAGGAACAGGAATGAGAAAGGGCTTGCATGTAGCACATTCCCTATAATCCAATCATTGCTTGCTCTAACATCTCAAAAAGGCCAGAGATTTCTCTATAGCAGCTTTCCCCAAATGTGGGTGTCTTCAGATATGTGGACTTCACCTCCCAGAATTCTTGGCTGTGTTCACTGGCAAATTCTGGGAGTTGATGTCCACACATCTGGACAGGGCTGAAACTGGAGAAGATTGTTCTCCAGAATATTCTGAAATCAAATTCAGCATTTCTCTTGTTTTCAGATGATCTTTCAAAAGTAAATGTTTAGTTCTCTTTCTCTCTAGTTTAGCAGAGAATTAAATGAAGTAACACCCTCTCACATTTGTAAGTTCAACAGCCAGATCCAAACCAACCAAAGCCAGAAGGAGCTCAGATGCTGGCGATGCGTGGGGAGCAACTGGGTGTGGTTACGAATTGGCCTCCTTCACTTGAAGCAGCATTGCAACGATGGGGAACAATTTCCCCCAAAGCTCCTTGTTTAACCACTATGGATACCAATGGAAAACCACTATATATTCTCACTTACGGTCAGCAGTCTTTTTTTTTTCTTTTTGGGTAAAGAAATGTAATAGAATGCTGAAAATCATCTCATGTTTTTAATTGTTAAATATAGATATGATAATTTCTTAAGGGTCCCTCCTCCCAGGACAAATTATAGGTACACAGCTTGACTAAAATGAATGAAACTGATATGAAGGGTATAATTAATGGAGAAGGATATAACTGAATGGATGAGTTCATGTTCAGAATGTATGAAGTTCCATGGTCAACTAAGTGATCTCTATTTGTAGCAATAACAGGAAATAATCAGGGGAGCCCTGTTGTTTAGCGTTGATAGCATTCAGCAGAAATATTAGTTTGATTCCATATTGGCAGCTCCTCACTATCTTAAAGGCGGTTGGCTCTTCTCATGTTAATTTTCCTTTCAAGTGCAGGGTTTCCCTATAAACATTTTCCATTCCTGAAGTTACACACACATCTCTTGTGCATGTAACAGTGTTTATTCATGAGATTTATTGCCCTGGAAGAGTAGTCAATCTCAGATCACGGCTGTCCTTGCATTCTTGAAGAAGAGAGTTTTTACACTGCATACTCATTGCATACTGTTTTTTGTTTACGTATTTCAGTGCAGGGAACTGTTATACATCCGTCCTAAAATCCTCCTGCCTCTACTTAGTGTATGTTCCATCATTCTCAGTCTGAAACGTACACCTACCCACTGTGGTTCTGTAAGGGCCTATGCATTCAGGGGGGCTCAGTGCTATCAAGTGGGGGCGGTGCAGAGTGAATCAGATTAGAACAAGCCACCCACCTTTCAAACGCCGCTTGGTATCAGTGGGAAATACTTGCATACAATCCTGTCTTATAATTGCTATTTTTGTACATCGTAAGAGTATCAAAAGCACTCCATTATTGCAATGTATAAGCTGTGTGAAGTATATTGTCACGCTGAAAACATGTACAATTATTTGCAGCTGTTTTTTGTCAAATTCTGAACCAATATGCCTAGGTTTGGTAAGACTGTTCTGGCTTGCTGTGGCTAAGTTAGTGGTGTGTGGTGATGACAATCCTACTGTTCATGATACAATCCTGATTTTGTGGTTTGCTTTTCTCTTGGCATACCTCTCTGCCACAAGTTGACAGCCTTTACACTTAACTTATTCATGATTAATGGAGTAGTCCCTTGGCAAGAAGACTGCCAAGTCTATAAAAGCATCTATATCCATGTTTTCTAATGTCCCCCCCCCCCCGTCCCTGAACATACTTATTAATGGAACACTTCAGGGATGTATCCAATTGATTTTAAATGGAATCTTCTGCATACGGTAGTAAAGCGATGCCCACTTCAGAAATGCTTTGGACCTTGCACGGAAACGTGGAAAAAGTCAGGTTGCTCTGATGAATAGCAGAGATATGATATATGCACATGAGATAATGAAGCACTTCTTCTGAATCATGTTTGATGTATGTTTAGCCTTAATAAATACACTTAGGGAACCAGCCTTAAAACTAGTACAGTATATTCCCCTTTATTCTAAACCATTGTTTCTCATCCTTAGCAACTTTAAGATGTGTGGACTTCAACTCCAGAATTCCCCAGTGCAGCCCCACTGGCTGCAAGGTCCTTACCTGATCTAGTTCATTGTGTTGTGTGAATATTGAGTATGTCAGAGAATCCTTCCATTTAATCCTTCCATTAAAACTCTTCTCCCTAACCGTCTATGATGAATTACACCAGGATCAACCATATTTTCAAGTATTATGCAGTGCCATACAAATACATATATCTCCCTTTCAAAATAAAACTCACCAGAAATCTTACAAAATTGCTGAAACCTCATGAAGTTTAACATCTCAGCCCTTGTGTTCTTTCCTGAAATCTTATGAAAATTCAGGCTTTTTTAAAAATTAATTCTGCTAGTCTGTTGACACCTCTTGTGGTCCAGATACCACAAAGCCATTGCCCATATTATCCTGAAGCCTCATATTGCCATTGAACATGTTTTGTGTAAAGCTGCTTGTTTTTCTTTCGATACACTTTCCTTGGATGTATTTCTGTCTACACTTACATCACTATCTATATTTTAATTAAATCAATGGGATTCAGAATGAATTGCTTTCTTGTTTGTTTCCAAAATCCTGCTTGCAAATGCTTGATTTTTATTTTATAATTTTTTTGTCATATGCTCTGTCATTAACTACTGCAAATAAAAGGTTTCATCTAGAAAGCAATTACTGAGAAAAACAGTAATAGCTTTTTTCATTTGCCTATATGAACTTTTGTAATTGGCTTAAAGATGCTGATCTGTACTGGAGGCGACTAATGGCTTGGTTATAGCCTTGTATGGATTTGGGCCAAATGTTGCCCACACTCAAAATTGTCTGGACACAATCGATGAAAAACATTTTGCTCTGCGTCAAGCCATGCTGATACACAAGTTCTAGAAGAGCCTGCTCAGAAAAAGTCGACATTGATTGTGCCCTTTTTAAGTAGCCATGAGACTGTCGGGGTGAAGGTTTCAAAGAACAAAATCATCAGCTTTCCTAGGCACACTGAAACAGATCTGACTTGTTTGTGCTGACAAGACAGCAGCTACTAGTTGAATGCTGTAATACCAAGGGAAACTACTCCTGAACACTTGGCTAAAGATAGAAGTATGATCATGGTATGGTTCATCAATTTTTACCCTCTGAGTTCAGAAGTGTTCTGTACTTAGGGTTTTACATAACAAGGTATGCTTGTCCAAGATTGGGGACGGATTTGCACAGGATCCAACAAGGCAAATTGCATTTTGGATCTGTTTCTATGTTCTTTCAAAGGTCCAATATATGTACAAAGGACTCCATATGGTGTACTATCTTTAGTTTGGAGGATTGCTCTGCTATGGCTATGCATGATGTAAATGTGAGCTTCTGAGTATAAAAGCTAGACAGGTTTCATAAGAATGTATAAATATAATGAAAGCAAAACTGATTTTTAAACATGAATATCCAATCAGTTGACTTACTTTGTGAAAGAAAAACTCTTTGAGGTGGAATAAAGGAAGGAGTATTGGGTAGTTTTAAGATATGGCAGTCAGAGCCAACTTCACCTTAAGCAACAGGACCTTATTGCTGATGAAATGAAGTTGTTCTTAAAGTACAAACTTTTAAAAGATGTCTGTTTAAAATATGAAGCTTAGCAGCACAGTTAGATATTGTATCATGAAGATGCCCTGATCAGAATAAGCTCTAATATGGTTTTTATACAATTAGAGATTCCAACCTTTTTCTTTTTTGGGGCAAATGTATCTGTGAATTGTGTTCTGAACCATTTTGTTATAAAACTTAAATAGTCCGTGCCATATTAATACTATTTTTCTTTTTGATTAGGTAAACTTTGGACCCGTAGTATGAAAGTCGCTTATAACATACTGCATAAGTTGGGCACAAAGCAGGAACCAATGGTGCGGCCAGGAGACAGGGTAAGTGTGCCTTCGTACTATCTGACATAGACCCTTAAACCTCCCATAGATGAGATTGTCTGATCTTTGAACAGGTTATTCATGCACAATGGTTTATATTTTTGTGTTGTTGCATTCTATAAACCAGGATCACACAAAATCATTTGATTAACATGTCAAGGTTGCATTCCCAAAAAAGGGGAGGAAAATTAGAACTAAATTTAATTTCAGTGTCCTTAAATTAAATGAATTAAATACTGTTAATATGATTATTCCCCATGTAATCAATAATTTTTCATTTCTCACATTCAATATTACAATTTCATGGCAACCTTTGAAGGGGCTATAGAAGTTCACCCAGAACTGTCAAGGATCAGATAGAGACCTGAGGCCACAGAGTATACACCTGTGCTTCAGACAATTGCATCCCAATATTTACCCCAGATTTTTAAAAAAGTAGTTAATAGGCTGAAGAGAGTTTATTTATAACAGCCTATTTATGGTTAAAAATTATATGTCTCTCTTTCAAAACAGAAGCCGTTCATGTCACAATGGCCCCCTTGTATGAAGAACATTAGAACATGCTTGTCATGCAGATGAAATCAGTTTTGGAAATGAGACTGTGCGCGCCTGTGTATTCTGGGATATCACAGAAACAAAAGAGTTTTTGTGAAAAGGTCAGGCTTGAACAAGGGAATGTTACTAGCTAATTAATAAGATGTTCAGCACAATCAGTTAAAAATATTCCCACTTAAAAGCAGTAACTGTTGGCATTCAAGCATAATAACTTAAAGGAGGGCAGGCTACCACAAACTGGTGTTGGAGTGTGTGTTTGTGTGTGTGTGTGTGTGTGTGTGTGTGTGTGTATGTCCATGCATGGCAATTTTATCTTGTGATTTCTCTTCAGTCCCGAAGGGAGGGACACATCTCAGTCACAGCACTTCCATATCTTCCAGGTCTTCTGTCAAATATGAGAGGCTCATCCCATGTCCTTGAGAAGACACAGTTTCTCATCTCTCTGTTAGGCTGAGTGAGTTTTGTCCACCCAGCATTTTTATTCCAAATCCCTGTTAAGGCTTTTTCCTCCTTCAATGAGATTTTTTCCCCTTAATATATGAAAACCTTATGACCCTTGCCATAGCATTTCCAAATTTTTCTTGATTTAAATTTTTTTTAATATAGTGAATGATTTTGCATATTGTGATGTGAGTGATCTTTGCCCATAACATTTCAAGTTGTCTTCATGCAGAAATTCAGAACACCTTATGCAGTATCTATTAGATAAATATCCATAAAAAGCTCTGTGCAAAGCTTTTTAAGGCTACACAGACCTCCAATGTTAGAGCTTCCAGTCTACAACCCTGTTACATTTCTGCCAGCAAGACAGAGACCATTTTTTATTTTTTTCCTCTCCCTGACCTCGAGGGTGAGGGAATTAATCTATACCACAGTGTTTCTCAACCTTGCAATTTTAAGATGTGTGGACTTCAACTCCCAGAATTCTCCAGCCAGCATGGCTGGCTAGGGAATTCTGGGAACTGAAGTCCACACATCCTAAAATTGCCAAGGTTGAGAAACACTACTATACCAGGTCCAGAGTTGATAATGTGCATCTCTCCTATCTGTCCCAGCATGAATATCTCTCTCTCTCTCTCTCTCACACACACACACACACCTCATATCGAAGCTCTTACCCTGGAAATTACTGGCCCTACAAGTTTCTTTGAAAGCCAGAAAAAGACATCTGAGGTCAGATCTCCCCTCTGAGGCCAGATCTCTCATTCCACTCTTACAGACAGAAATCTGATATATCTTATGGTTCCTGGCACAGGTCTGTAGGATTGCAGCGTAGGGTTCTCCGTTTGTTGTTCTTTATTTGTTTAGTCACTTCCGACTCTTCGTGACTTAATGGACCAGTCTATGCCAAAGCTTCCTGTCGGTCATCAACACCCCCAGCTCCCCCAGGGACGAGTCTGTCACCTCTAGAATATCATCCATCCACCTTGCCCTTGGTCGGCCCCTCTTCCTTTTGCCCTCCACTCTCCCTAGCATCAGCATCTTCTCCAGGGTGTCCTGTCTTCTCATTATGTGGCCAAAGTATTTCAGTTTTGCCTTTGATATCATTCCCTCAAGTGAGCAGTCTGACTTTATTTCCTGGAGGATGGACTGGTTTGATCTTCTTGCAGTCCAAGGCACTCTCAGAATTTTCCTCCAACACCACAGTTCCAAAGCATCGATCTTCCTTCGCTCAGCCTTCCTTATGGTCCAGCTCTCGCAGCCATATGTTACTATGGGGAACAGCATTGCTTTAACTATGTGGACCTTTGTTGTCAGTGTGATGTCTCTGCTCTTAACTATTTTATCGAGATTTGTCATTGCTCTTCTCCCAAGGATTAAGCGTCTTCTGATTTCCTGACTGCAGTCAGCATCTGCAGTAATCTTTGCACCTAGAAACACAAAGTCTTTCACTGCTTCTACATTTTCTCCCTCTATTTGCCAGTTATCAATCAAGCTGGTTGCCATAATCTTGGTTTTTTTGAGGTTTAGTTGCAAACCAGCTTTTGCACTTCCTTCTTTCACCTTCATCATAAGGCTCCTCAGTTCCTCTTTGCTTTCAGCCATCAAAGTGGTATCATCTGCATATCTGAGATTGTTAATGTTTCTTCCAGCGATTTTAACTCCAGCCTTGGATTCCTCAAGCCCAGCATGTCGCATGATGTGTTCTGCGTACAAGTTGAATAGGTAGGGTGAGAGTATACAGCCCTGCCGTACTCCTTTCCCAATCTTAAACCAGTCCGTTGTTCCGTGGTCTGTTCTTACTGTTGCTACTTGGTCGTTATACAGATTCTTCAGGAGGCATACAAGATGACTTGGTATCCCCATACCACTAAGAACTTGCCACAACTTGTTATGGTCCACACAGTCAAAGGCTTTAGAATAGTCAATAAAACAGAAAAAGATGTTTTTCTGAAACTCCCTGGCTTTTTCCATTATCCATTGGATATTGGCAATTTGGTCCCTAGTTCCTCTGCCTTTTCTAAACCCAGCTTGTACATCTGGCATTTCTTGCTCCATGAATTGCTGAAGTCTACTTTGCAGGATCTTGAGCATTACCTTACTGGCATGTGAAATGAGTGCCACTGTTGGATAGTTTGAACATTCTTTAGTGTTTCCCTTTTTTGGTATGGGGATATAAGTTGATTTTTTCCAGTCTGATGGCCATTCTTGTGTTTTCCAAATTTGCTGGCATATAGCATGCATTACCTTGACAGCATCATCTCGCAAGATTTTGAACAGTTCAGCTGGGATGCTGTCGTCTCCTGCTGCCTTGTTATTAGCAATGCTTCTTAAGGCCCATTCAACCTCACTCTTCAGGATGTCTGGCTCTAGCTCACTGACCTCACCGTCAAAGCTATCCCCGATATCGTTATCCTTCCTATACAGGTCTTCCGTATATTCTTGCTACCTTTGCTTGATCTCTTCTTCTTCTGTTAGGTCCTTGCCATCTTTGTTTTTGATCATACCCATTTTTGCCTGGAATTTACCTCTGATGTTTCTAATTTTCTGGAAGAGGTCTCTTGTCCTTCCTATTCTATTGTCTTCTTCCACTTCCACGCCTTGCTTGTTTAAAAATAATTCCTTATCTCTTCTGGCTAACCTCTGGAATTTTGCATTTAATTGGGCATATCTCCCCCTATCACTGTTGCCTTTTGCTTTCCTTCTTTCTTGGGCTACTTCTAGTGTCTCAGCAGACAGCCATTTTGCCTTCTTGGTTTTCTCTTTCTTTGGGATGTATTTTGTTGCCGCCTCTTGAACAATGTTGCGGACTTCTGTCCAGAGTTCTTCCAGGACCCTATCTACTAAGTCCAGTCCCTTAAATCTATTCTTCACCTCCACTGCGTATTCCTTAGGAATATTAGTGAGCTCATATCTAGCTGATCTGTGGGTCTTCCCTAATCTCTTTAGTCTGATCCTAAATTGTGCAAGAAGAAGTTCATGATCTGAACTACAGTCAGCTCCAGGTCTTGTTTTTACCGACTGTATAGATGTCCGCCGACCTTTGGCTGCAAAGGATGTAGTCAATCTGGTTTCAGTGTTGTCCATCTGGGGAAGTCCATGTATAAAGCCGTCTCTTAGGTTGCTGGAAGAGAGTGTTTGTTATGCACATTGAGTTGTCTTGGCAAAATTCTATCAGCCTATGTCCTGCTCCGTTTTGTTCACCCAGGCCATGCTTACCTGTAATTCCAGGTGTCATTTGACTGCCCACCTTAGCATTCCAGTCTCCCGTGATGAAAATAACATCTCTTTTAGGCGTGTTGTCCAGTAGGTGCTGCAGATCCTCATAGAACTGCTCTACTTCAGCTTCTTCAGCATCTGTGGTTGGGGCGTATATTTGGATCACTGTGATGTTAGATGGCTTGCCCTGAATTTGAATTGAGATCATTCTATCGTTTTTTGGATTGTATCCAAGCACTGCTTTAGCCACTTGACTATTAATTATGAAGGCTACTCCATTTCTTCTGTGGTCCTCTTGTCCACAGTAGTAGATCTGGTGGTCATTTGATGTGAAGTGGCCCATTCCAGTCCATTTCAGTTCACTGACGCCCAGAATGTCTATCTTTAATCTTGACATCTCACCAATAACCACATCCAATTTGCCCTGGCTCATAGATCTTACATTCCAGGTTCCAATGGTGTGTTGATCCTTAGAACATCGGATTCGCCGTTCACCACCAGCACCGTCGGCCGCTAGCCGTCCTTTCGGCTTTGAGCTAGCTGCGTCATCACGTCTGGGGCTAGTTGAGCTCATCCTCTGTTCCTCCCCAGTAGCATTTTGACCATCTTCCGACCTGGGGGTCTCATCTTCCGACGGTATACCGACATATCTCTGGTTGTACTGATCCATTGAGTTTTCACGGCAAGAATACTGGGGTGGGTTGCCATTACCTTCCCCAGGGATCGCATTTAGTCTGACCTCTCTGTCATGACCTTCCCGTCTCGGGTGGCCCTTCACGGTTTAGCTCATGGCATCATTGAGGTGCTCAAGCTCCAGCACCACGACAAGGTAACAATCCTTTGCTGAAGAGGGTTCTCCGTAGATATGTATTTAAAAAGAGTGATATGGAAAGTCTATATCAAGGTTTTTCAAACTGTGTTCCACGAATCCACCAAAACTTAATGGAGTTCCGTGAGAAACGAAGTTCAGTGGATGAAAAAAAAAATCACTGTCACTACAGATCTTGATCGGGAGTTGGGTGGGTTTGACAGATTCCATGGTTTAAAGAAGTTTAAAAACTACTGGTCTATATGATATGCAAGCAAGATAAAAGAATTTTTAAGAATTGCTTGTCCAGTGAAGTATATTTTTTGCTCATCACACCTAAACGTTTATAAAGGCCAACTCCATATACTTCCCTCAAGAGATATGCCACCCTGTTGTGTTATGGAAACCCTGTTCCTTATTCTGTCTTTTCACAAGCATTTAACTGAGAGCAGACATTGTCTTTCTGGTCTCCATCTGTGAAACACTGGGCTGAAGAATTCTCATTGTTCCTCCAGTTTCATGGCCAAATCTATCTCCGTCCCTGCTATTTATTCACCAACCCGTTTTCTCTCTCTCCATCCATTTTGTGCTTTTCCTTTTCATGTATTGCTTCTGATGCGGATTTCTTCATGTCCCTTCTTGTTCATCCAAGTCACTATGATGGCAGTACTTTAAGGATTCCTTTCTACTTTTCATTTACATACCTGGTGGTTTTTTTCCCATGAAGCTGCAAATTGGATCTGCAAATTGGATCAGCAGTCAGAATAATCAAAGCTGCTGTTCACCACAAGGGAAGAAACCCCTACAACTGGCACGAAATACAGAAACATTGGTGGGGAGCAGCACTAACCATTGCCCCTCCATTCTGACAGCCGCAGTCTGTGCTTGTGCTACTGAGTGTTGTGGGTTTTTTCTCAGTGTTCTAGAGAGTTGTCCTGTTCACATGATGTGTAATTCCCCATGTGCAAAAATGTTCTCCTGGAACTTGTCAAGTCTTGTGTTCGGTTTTTAAGTAGTCTCAGCCTTTTTACAGCTGATTCTTCAGTTGAGTTTGCATAAGAATATTCATTATTACTTGGCACTGAAACATTTTATTAAGAAAATGGTACCTTCTGTTGGAGAAGATGCTTAACTTTTACAGCCTCTTTTCTGAAGATTGGAAAGGAGCTACAGTCTAAACAGAGTGAGAAGGAATAAAACATAAAACTGAAGAGGCTTAAAAAAAGATAACCTACATTTCTACTTGCTTAACTGAAGATGGGTCTGTTGTTAATACCAGAGGATGTTAATGAAACTCCACAGAAACAAATTTAAACTTTTAAACTATACTTTGGGGAGTGCTTCTCTAAATGGTGGCAAGTGAATCTCCCAAATGAATGAAAAGAAACAGCTTAAATTAGATTAGTGGACTCTTGTATATATTCTCTGGTTTAACCTCTTCCTAATCGCCTCTCTTGCTACTTGGCCTTTTGTGCCTTCACTAATAAGACTTTCCCCCCTTTTCTTTTTTGCCTTAAGCTGTTTGACTTCAGAGCACTCCCTATGTCAGTTCAGGCCCTACAGAAATGATTTCTTTCTTTCTTGTTTTCATAAGTGATCGTGAAGAATTAAACTAAAGAGACTTTGGGCAGATGTTGAATTTAAATCATTGTCTGCTTTGGCATTTGGCCAAGCTGTGTCTACAGAATCTTTCATCTTGATTTATGACAGTGCTGAAGACTCTAAATCATTTCCATAGTGGGCTGAAGCAGCATGCAGAATAGATAAGTCAAGGAAAGTTATGAAATTGACATTTCAGCTAGACATTTTCTTTCTCTGCATCCTGCCTGCTCTTTCTCAGACTGCTGTCTATTTCGGTGAATCTCTTGCCTAACACTTGATTTGGAATTGTTATTTTATCCTCTAGAGTGTTACGGGGGAGGCTGTACTATATATATCTACTAATGCATAGAGGTTTAAATTCTTCGATATAAGTGATTCCTGGTATAACATTTTGGACCTTTCTTTGACTATGTACTAAGTTGCTTAAACAACTTTTCCATTTTTGGGCAAAAATATTGCACTAATCTGACCAGTGCACACATCTCTTCACATATTAAAGACTTTTCAAAAGCTGGCAATAAATGAAGCTGCAATAAATAAAGTAACAGATGGAGATCCATGCTTTGCATGAAGCTTCACATGGGTAGTGGCAGGAAGGCAGTAGAAGACTCCATCCTGAGAATTAGAATGACAACGTAATGAACAGCATTTAGCCATGACCTCGACAGAAAGTTCTTGCAGCAGAATCCTCCAGAAAACAGATTGCAGAAAATAGTGCTATCACTTTATTGTTATTTGAGAATCATTATCCAAAGAAGGCGATCCCTTTCTTGAAGGAATATATAGCATCACTGCATGACTATGCAAGGTTTTAGCCTCTTTTCTGTTAAAGCTTTTTTTGCTGAAATGAAATGTCAGGAGAAGAGGAATATGTAGAAATGCAGTTTGAAAGTGATCAACAGGAACCAGAAAAATGAGATGCAGCATTTCTTTCTTTCCTTTTAATGAGGGAACGGAAAATAAAACAGATTTGCAACCAGGAGAGCAGCCTTTCTGTTTGTTTTTGTTCTTTTTTTATGAGACTGACTAGAAGCCTGATTTTCAGCAAATATCAAAAACTAATAACAAAACATAAGAGCGTCCTCCAGTAATTGTAGTTTTCCACTAAACACTTTATTCATGTGGCATTTGAAAAGTGATCAGAATGAAAGGTGGGTATAAGATGAAACTAAAATGGGTTACAGTTAGGCTTACTTAAAAGTCAATTTATGTCTCTTTCAGTTTCTTGGTAGAAATAGGATTGAAATAAGGATTTACATACATTTCATTTTAAGTTCCAATTAACTTTACATAGGACCATGTAGAAGCTGATCAGTAAGAGCAAAATCTTTAAAGGATCATTCCTACTAGAAGCAGTTTGGCTTCATAAAATCCCATTCCTTTGGTTACCATTATTGGTTTCTCTAGGGGTGTTTACTCGGTAAAGGGATAGGCAAGCAGTGCTGATGTTGCTGAACTACCATTTACTGATTTATTTATCACATTGGAATATCACCTGTTACCAAAAAGCCAACCTGGAGCAATTAACAAGAATTCAATCAACAGCAAGAAGCTAATAATGAATATAGAGGTGAAAGTAGCAAATAAAATCAACATCAGAACACTGGACACTGTAAATCCAATCCAAAAAAGCCTATGGCATCGTTATAAAAATCCAGGGGACAGACTGAAGCATAATCATGCTATGTCGGGAAGGCCAAGATGTAAAAATGAGTTTTTAAATACTACTTACTTTGCTGGGGAAACCATAAAGGGAAGGAATTTCACAGTACTGGGTCCACCACTGAGAATGCCCTGCTGCTGGTAACTACCAGACAGACTTCCTTCCAGGATTATTATTAATATTATTTAATTTTCTCCTCCCCCGTTTGTACAGGTAGCACTAGTATTTCCCAATAATGATCCTGCGGCTTTTATGGTAGCATTTTACGGCTGCCTCCTTGCAGAAGTTGTTCCTGTTCCTATTGAAGTGCCACTTACCAGAAAGGTAAGAAAAAACAATTTTTAGTTATCTTAGCAGGAATTAATGTCAGATCTCAGGGCATAACCATTGAGCATTTTAGAATGGAACATCCTTCCCCCAGAGATAAGACAGATCCCATCTCTTGTGGCCTTCCAAAAACAACTAAGAACCTGGTTCTGCCACCTCGCTTGGGGCGGGAGGAGGAGTAATCACCCAGAGATGGTTAGTGCCCTAAAATGGCCTCCTAGATATGCATGAGTGATTCCAACTAGTATCATCATCTGGATTTTATACGGTATTTATCTTAAATAGTATATTTGTATTTAGATTTATTTATGGTATTCTAATGCTTTTATCCTTGTTGTAAACTGCCCAGAGTCCCCTTTGGGGGGAGATGGGCAGTGGCAAAATGTAATGAATGAATGAATGAAAAATGATCATGTGCATTGTTGTTTTAACATATTTATGAGAGGCCATCTGTGTATACATGTTCTGATGACTTTGCCTTAGCTCATGGGAAGCTAAGATGGGCTTATTCTAATATTATTTTGGAACTGGTTGTACACTGTATGTGTAACTGATTGCTAAAAAGGACTTGACAAACATTGAAAAGAATCAGTTCTTTAGGGTTGGCTTCCATCCCCCAGTTCCCTAAGGGACTATTTTTACATGCAGAAATAAAAGGGCCGGTTGCATGTGGAACCCTGAAAGCAGTGAGAAAGCTTTGTACTGTATGTTTCCTCAGTCAGTTGAAACCCAACATTAAACAAAGCTTGGGATCAGCCATGTTTGGAGTCCTGTGGCAGGGAAGAAGGTAGAAGCAGCTTTGGGAAGATGCTGAAGGCCATTGTCACAGTGCAGAGAAGGTGATGGAGCCCATCACCAACGATACCATTATTTGTGAGGGACAGACTTGTCCATGGTGCCATGTTGCACAAGGCTTCTCCTTCTCTACTCCAGCATGGCCCTGGGTGGGCAACATGAATAATAACTGCTTGGAATACTTAGAAGAATAGCTCTAAGAGGGTTAGCTAGAATGGTCTAGATTTAGTTTATTTGGGTTTAGGTGAAAAAATTTCAAGCAATACTGGTACTACAAGAATTAGGCTCCCTGAACTTTGCATAAAGGATTGTCTTGCTCTTATACCTCAGGGCTATTTCTTGCATAGGCAATATATACTTTAAAAAAAAAATAAAGATGATTGGGAACTTGAGCAGCATCTAAGTCAGGGTTCCTCAACCTTGGCAACTTTAAGATGGGTGGACTTCAACTCCCAGAATTCCCCAGCCACCCATCTTAAAGTTGCCAAGGTTGAGGAACCCTGATCTAAGTAATCACTGCAACTCTTCTGCTATTTCTTAAGTGGTACTTCATATGACTAGGAACTTGACAGAGCTAGTCCAGTGGAATTAAGAGTGGTAACAAGTAGGTTTCCTCAGCTTGTAGCTGATGGATATGTTTCTCAGGGCAGACTTTGAACCAGCTGCATAGATGATTTGGATGATAACATTTTCAAGTGTATGAATTTCTGAGATGGTGCAAAAGACATCTGTGGCTTTAGAGACTATCAGCACTGTTTGGGTTCAGTTGAAAAATCAATGTTCCTTGTGTGGTTTTAAAAGAATTCCAGGCAGCCAAATGATCACAAAAAAGCTATAAACACATTTTCGAAAACAAAACATTCAAAACAGTTGAAGTAAGTAAATGATGAAAAACAGTTAGCAGTTGTATTGCTGATTATAGTTTCTGAGCATGTTTTGGCTGCATATTAAGTTGAATTTCTTTCCTTATATTCCTTAAACCACAATTGTATGGCAAATGTTGGACTGGGAGTTTTATAACCCAGCAAGAATAGCAAAGTCCCTTATTTCTCTTTTTGGGAAGTTTGAATTTTCAGTGTATCGGCCTGTTGCCTGGGAATACCCTGCTTATATGTGGCCATGTAGGAGATTTATCATGGAGTAAAATGCTAAGGCTGAAGAGAAGGTCAGTGAGCCATGCTTTTAACAGCTAGCTTACTTTACTGGGGGAGACAGCCCTCTCATGAAGGCTTAAGTATATGTTTTTAGATGCAGGTATGGATTATATATAGGGACACGGTGGCGCTGTGGGTTAAACTGCTGAGCTGCTGAGCTTGCTGATCAGAAGGTCGGCGGTTCGAATCCGCGTGACGGGGTGAGCTCCCATTGCTAGTCCCAGCTCCTGCCAACCTAGCAGTTTGAAAACATGCAAATGTGAGTAGATTAATAGGTACTGCTTCGGGGGGCAGGTAATGGCGTTCCGTTTAGTCATGCCGGCCACATGAACACGGAAGTGTCTACGGACAATCACCGGCTCTTCGGCTTTGAAACGGAGATGAGCACTGCCCCCTAGAGTCGGACACGACTGAATGTCAAGGGAAACCTTTACTTTTACTATATGGATTATATAGCCCCCCAACAGCTAGTTCATTAAATGCATAGCAATTGAGTTCCGCAAGGCTTTCTGATATAGCCAGCATTGTTGACCATGGGACACATGCAGCAATGTCACAGCCTCTTGCTGCTTTCATTAGAATGTTTCGGTGTTTGGGGGCGTGTGCATGATGTCACAAAACATATAGAAAAATGGTTGGACTTGCACTGCAAAGCTGCTTATGTCACTCTGACCTCCCTTTCCCCACCTTGCAGACACCACTGGCCAGGTGTAGTTCATGGCACCCCATTTGCATTCCCCCATCTGTCTGAGATCAAGGCATTGCAATTCAGCAGCAGGTAACAGTGCAGTTTTCACAGCTGGGAATGGTTTTCAAGGTGTGAACAGGAGTGATTTGCCTCTAAGAGGCCTCGCATTTCCAATCCCATCTTTCAAGTTCCCAGGGCCCTTCAAAAATATGGCCATGTCCTTTCTGGTGAGGCCACAACAGAATATCAGGAGCCTTATGGTCTCTCAAACATTGCCCACTTCTGCATTATACGTAGAAGTTTAGCAAGGTTCATTCTCTTAACAGCTGCTGAGAAATGATACCTATTAAATTTCCCCCTTCCCTTCTCTTCTCCTTCTTGCATAAAACCTTTATAAGGCACAATGCTCTTTTCTGCATTGGACAACTAGCTGCTAAGTTTTTCATCACATCTGTACTTTGTGTACAATTGAAAAGATAGCACCACAAACCAGTGCCCCCCCAAAAAAAAAGTATGCTAAAAGCACTTGTAGCTTGTACTGCCTGTTGAAATTTGGTAAAAATAAAACAGAATTCTTGCCAAGATTATTTTTTGTAAACAAGCATCACATCACAGAAATTACTAAAAAGTAATACTTGAAGTATTGTGTCTTTTGAAAGAGACAAACACAGCAGCAAGTGCCTAACACTCTGGTCTCAGCAGTTAATTAAAACATTTGTAACAGGGGTTTATATACAGCAGGTGCTGTAGGACAACCAATGAGGTGAACATTACACATTTCAGTCCATCCCAACCCCTACGGCCTGAATTCTAGCAGTTTTCCTGAAAGCTGTGCCATGTAACTCAAGCCTTTAATTCTTCTCTTGTTCTTCTTGGTTCAGTTATTCAATCTCTCCATGATCTTCTTGCGTGCCTCAAAATGGCACAATTTATGAGAAAAGGGTTGTCCATCAAATAAAACTATATGTGTGCATGTGCATCTACAAATTGTATCGTGGGAAAGGGATGAATGAATGATATGAAAAATTAATCATGTGGTCTTGCTTAATGTAAATCCTAAAATAAGGATGAGGAAGCAAAGAACACCTGGGGGAAAGCTCAATGCTTAGGCTTCCTTTCTTCATCTGTAGGGAACTTCAGCACTGCACACGGATTTTATGTGAGAGCCCGTCCAGCCCTTTTCAGCCCACTGTTTATTCTGCCCACAAGACTTTCAGTGCATAGTAGTGTTCTTATGTCAGATAGTGGGAAAGCAGGCAAGGCTGAAGCAGGTATTTAAAAAACCCTTTTCCTGTATTGCTACCTAGCATGTCTGAAATAAGGGGCACACAAAGTCTTTAGAGCAGGCATGTTAAAGGAACTCAAGCATTATCTTTTTGTATTATGGAGCTTCGCTCTTCCTTCTGCTGCACCTCCTTGCACCTTATACCTCCTTTCCTGCTAATCCCCAATAAGGTGAGAAACGTGGCCATATGTGAGTGGTGGGTTATGTAACACTTACTGATTTGGGAACAGAACATTCTAGTGAAGTATAGAAATTTCCGTTTTCCACTCTGAGCCATGCACCTCTCTGGTGAACAGGAACTCAGATGCTTGGCAAACACTATTCCAATTTCCAGTCTTGTTTCCAACCACTCTTGCTACGCCTGCCTTTTTCTCAGCCCAGAGAAAGCAGCCTTGCAGATGTTTTTGACTTTACTTCCCATCAGTTTCAGTCAACGTGCCTAATGATGTGGAACCTCTACCTGGAGGTTATCCTATAGTTTATCTTAGCCTGCCCCAGGGCTTCTTTTTTAAGACATCGTTCCCCAACCTTCCACATACGTGAATATCAACTCTTAAGAATTCCTCAGCCAGCATGGATGTTGTTGAGAACTTAGCGATCTGATGTCCATGTATTTGGAAGGCACCCAACTTGGGCAAGTCTGTCTCCTGCATCTGCCTGCTTCTTCATCCCAGCTTCTGAGCTACTCTTATGACCTTGTCCATGCTTACTGTCCTGTGTCTGCTGTAAATTTCTTGTTTGCTTTTTTTTTTTAACATTATAGCTGTCTATTCCACAGCTTTTTTTTTTTTAATATGTATATGTATAAATCTTCCCCTAATGCTGGTATTTTGGAGTGGTTGATTTTCTCAAGACTATAACCTATCCTTAGAGAATGAAATCATATTTTTAAAAAAAGCTGTGGAATAGTCAGCTATAATAACCTATTCTTAAATACCAATACAGAGCCAGTTTGGTGCAGTGGTCAAAGGCATCAGGCTAGAAACCGGGAGGCTGTGAGTTCTAGTCCTGCCTTAGGCACAAAAACAGCTGGGTGACCTTGGGCCAGTCACGCTCTCTCAGCCCTGGGAAGGAGGCAGTGGCAAACCACTTCTGAAATACCTTGCCAAGAAAACTGCAGGGACTTGTCCAGGCAGTCCCTAAGAATCAGACATGATTGAATGGATTAAAAAAAAATCCATTAAGTCTGTGTGAGTTAATCTGAGGACACAAATAGTTCAGTCTCTTTAGAAGCTCTTATTTCAGCTTGAAATGAAAGATGTAACATGGTCACAAAGTTCCTTAAGCTTGAGAGCATAGACCAGTGTTTCTCAACCTTAGCAACTTTAAGCTGTGTGGACTTCAACTCCCATGCTGGCTGGGGAATTCTGGGAGTTCAAGTCCACACAGCTTAAAAGTTGCTAAGGTTGAGAACCACCGGCACAGATGTTCATCCTATGATTTTCCTCACTTAGCAACTCTAAGACGTGTGGACTTCAACTCCCAGAATTCCCTAGCCACCCTAACTGGCATAGATGTTTATCCTGTGATCTTCCCCTCTATGTTACTTGTCTTTGGATGGGTCATTTCCTAGGTAGTGATGACAATGAAGTTCCTGCAGCTTCATCTCACTGGTGCAAGAGTAAGAGCTTCATAGGACAAGAACCCTTACCTATTTGTGACACACAAGCAGCTGAAAAACTTGAGATATTGTAATATGTAATAACTATCCTCCATCTGTAATGACAAATCCCATTTAGGGTTCTTTTCAAGATAGGTAAAGCTGTGTAGAATAGGATGAGAACTTTTAGGTGGAGTACTTCAGGACTCTGCGTGTGTGTTGTTTTCTTGCTTTAGAAACTTCTATAATCTTTTGGAAAGATAATATTTCAAAAGAGACATACAACTACATTTTAGAAAAATCACACTTACCATTTTTTTTTCCAAGGGAGTTCTTCTTTTAGCCTTTATCTCTTCTCCCCTCTTCTCATCTTTTCTCTCAAAATGTGATAGACACAGCAAAATCCACTGCATTTGTTGGTTTTCACAGACATCAAACACTCTTTCTCTCTTGTAGTTGCCCAGACTCCTGTTGCAGAAGCTCTGTGAGGCAAATTTGTTTGATTGCCTTTTTGAGAAACATGTACAAAAGAGAAGCAAGGAAAGAAAACCTGTGGCTGTGCAAAATATTATTTATTAGGCATGCATACATATTTATACTACACCAGAGTTTCTTGACCTTGGCAACTTTAAGGTCTATGGACTTCAACTCCTAGAATTCCCCAGCCAGCAAGGCTGGCTGGGGAATTCTGGGAATTGAAGTCCACACATCTTAAAGTTACCAAAGTTGAGAAACACTGCACTATACTATACACTCCAGATGTCAGGATACAGGGTGTTAAATTGAAACTGAAGAAGACTGTTGGGTATGTGTTGGTCTAAGAAATATTATTTTGTGCACATAGACATTTCTTTGTCTTGTTTCTGCATTTTTACTTCCTTTCCACGTCAAGCTATAAAAAGAAAGCATATGCGCCATGTCCTTTGACGTAAGCTCTCTCTATGTATGTGTCTCCTTTTTGGTCACACCCTGCTACTCTCCCCTCCAGTCTTTGTGGCTGAGATAGAACATTGAGTTAGCCCTGCTGATTACTTCTTGGTTTAAGGATAGATGAAGTCCCTATTCTGTCATTGTCTTTGGGCAATAGTTGTGTTTTTCTTTGCTTTGGGGTCTTGGAAAAACCTTGACAGGGAAGCTGCAGATTGTAGTGACTGTCAACCAAGGAATGCTGCTATTCAGGGTCAGAGTGAGTAATCTGGGTCTAAGTAACCACTGACATGATTTGAAAATAATATCTGTCAGCTAGATTTATTCACAATAAAGAAAGCAACAATGCCCACCTCCCCCCCAAAAACCACCCTACATTTTTGGGAGTCTACCAACGGATAAAAGTGGTAGACTATTGCTGTCATTCCTAAGCTAATGAAGGATGCATTTTAATATTTATGCCAACTTTGATTGATGCCTTTTAAACTTTGTAAATTTTTTTAGGGCCTGGCTAGTTGTGAATCTCCTTGGGCTACTGATAGCAGAGCATGCACAGAATTTTTCCCCAAACTGGCATGATTTCATCCTCTTTGTCTCTTTCTATTTATCTTAAAAAGGGGACTCCTCCTTCTGTCTGGATTTTCATAGAAGCCAAACCAAATGAGAGCTCATTTCTGAAGACTTTTCTTGCAAAAGTATGTCTTTAACTTTGCCAAGCTGGAAATACATATCTCATAATTACTTTAATCATAAGAAAATGCAAATAAATATAATAATTGACAATTTGTTGGGTGCCTGAACGTTGAAATGGTTGTACAAATCTGTCATAAACCAGTTTCTCATCCCAATGTATCTTTAAAAAATCAGCATATACAAACCCAACTGTGTAATTAAATACTGTTTTTAAAAATCTGACTGTAGAGGGGTTGATGCTAGGCTTTGAGGGTGGGGTACAGTAATGCATGTCTTTCACCTAGAACTGCTAGCTTTTTAACAACTTTTAACTGTACATTAAAAAACAAAAACAAACTTGATTTGGCGTGTTGGAGAAACAGATCTATATCTCAAGGCCTTTCTTTTATTATCTTGGTAGCCACAAAATCCCCATTCCTGCTTTTTGTTTGCTTCAGATTTCCAGTGCCTAATGCCTTTGTAATGTGATGAAAGTCTAATACTTCTTGCTTCGAAATTATCTATTCTGTTTTGAAAAATGTGGTGTCTGGCTGTTGTCTGGTGCCCCTTGAATAGATACTGGGTATAGCAATGGACTTCATTTGCATATTTTGAGCTCTCTATCTTGTTGACTACCTGTGACTTGGCCACACTGAAACAGGGAAACTGAACACTGTTGATGTAGGGTCATTGCCTTTTCTAACTAGTGTTCTCCAAGCTATAAATTCTTTGTTAGCTTCAACGAGGAAAGGGAGAAGAGGAAAAATTAAAAGAAAAGAAAAAAAATGCTATGGCTGCTGTTATTTTGTTGATTTTTGCTTGGGGTTTCAGAGAATTTCAACTCTCCCCTAGTCCTGTTGGGATAATCCAAATTCAGAAGGAACTCTGCAAGTGAAAGTAGTGAGACAAGGCAACAGCTGGGGTGTACAGAAAATGTTGGGCTAAAATGTTGTTGGGAAGTTTGTGGCTTAATGTGTTATATGAACTCTGCTAACACAATTAGTTTATGGTTCAGTGGGATGCAAACACTGCCAGAGAATCCAACTAGTCTAAAACATCTGTATCCAATAGTGGTCAGCCCAATATATCTGGAAGGCACGTAGCCAGGTCATTAATATAACAGGTGCCTATCATTGCATGTCCCTCCTTTTCTTTTCAGACATAGTTTGCTGAATATCATGGTCATCATGGCTGTTAGATCTCTTTTCCATAAATTTATTTTTTCTTTTCCTTTGGATTATCTAACTCAGAAGTCATCACCACATCCACTGGCAATGGATTCCACATCCAGTTAATGCAGTCTGCTGCGTTTTCTTGTTTGGAATCTAATGCTTACTTTTTACAGACAAGGAAAAAGATCTGCCTATCCAGTTTGTGGATTGCTTTGTGCTTATACGTGATTCAGGTTCTTGAACTAGGCAATGTTCTGCTTTTCTTCTCCCTGCCACAAATACCACAAATTACCCACAAAATGTCAAGCTGTTGTTTCAAGGACTGGAAATGTTGGGGTCTTCATGGTTTGATTTTTGTTTTTTAAAGAAAAGTGCAATTCTCTGTACAAAATATTTTACCAAAAAAAATGTTCTTACAAAAGTGCTGAAGCACTGGAAGCCAAGGGCCTTGATCAAAACATAATAGATGTCTTTAAAAACATTTAGTTGACTAAGTAAAGCAAATGCTGTTAGCTCAGATGTATTTTAAAGGAGAGTTTTCATTCCTGCTCTTGCATTCATTCACTTATAAGTTCGTTTTCCCTTGCTTTTTCTTCAATTAGGATGCAGGTAGCCAACAGATCGGCTTCTTGCTTGGAAGCTGTGGTGTCACTGTGGCCTTGACTAGCGATGCATGCCATAAAGGACTACCTAAAAGCCCTACAGGGGAAATACCACAGTTTAAAGGTAGGTTGGTGCAGGTTAAATCAATACCATGTGCCCTGATTTCATGTCCATTACCCAATGAGGAGAAAAGTAGAGTTGTACTAATTAGTAACAGCAAAAAATGCCTGAAATTATGTCTTCTAAATCTGTATACTTTTTGGATCAGTTGTGGCTATCTTGCCTGCCCCTAACTTGTTGGTTTTTGGACTCTTTCCTTGTAATTGGGCATCATTGTCATCTCAGTACTGCTGAGAAGTACCCCATTGGACCCTTGTTGTCTCCTGACAAGGATGAGGCTAAGTAGAACAGTTCACTGAAGCCAACTCACAATCATCCTTGCTTCTACAGACCTTGAAACACAGAGCTCACATTGAACCAATCTGTGTTTTTCCTCCAGCTGATCATTAGAAGAGTGCAAAGAATGTTGTTCCATCCACACCTTGTCTCCTGAGCCACTGTGGGTCCTGGAGTAACAAAAATCTGCTCATCCTCATATGTGCAAAACAGAAAAGAAAATTTGCTAGCAACCATTCCCTTCTAAGTTTTTTGCTGGGAATGCCATGGGAGGAAGGTCATGTTGTGTAAACAGAAAAGGAAAAAGAAGCATTCATATTGCCTTGGCACTATCACTCTGATGCTTTTCAAAGCCTCTGAAAATGATATGGCGGCATGCCAGCTGGTTGGCAACCAGGCATGGGGAGAGGAGGAGACAGCAAGGCTCCAGGAACAGGAAGTTGACCCTCTGTGGACATAAGGAACTGAGAGGCTGAGAGAAGGAAGAATGGGGAAACAGACCATCCACAAACCCAGTAAAGCTGCAATATTCAAAGGGCAAAAAAGCCAACTTTTGCTCCTGTTTCAGATAAATTGCAGCAGAGCCAGGAAAAAAATTGGCCACTTCTCAGAAACAGTCTTGTGTAGTCGAACACCTCCATTGCTAATCTGGAACTGGGGCAAAGCTCTCATACCGAGGGGCACAGCAAGAATTTGATTTTGCATGTAATGGTTCCAGCATTTTATGATCTCATGTGTTCTCTGATTTGCTAAAGAACACTTTGCATAAATCATCTTTATTAAACAAATGTTGAGAACAGTATTGGATAATTGCTTCTATTATTTTTTTAAAAGTTGCTGTGTGTTTGTTTCTAAGGCTGGCCAAAGCTGCTATGGTTTGTGACAGAATCAAAACACCTTTCAAAACCTCCTCGAGATTGGTTCCCCCACATCAAAGACGCAAACAATGACACAGCTTACATTGAGGTGAGTTCAGGGTGTAATATATTTGTGCATTCATGCACACATGTGCATCATTTTCATCTGTTTCCCTGGGTCCAGATTGGAAGTGGACTAAATGTTTTAAGTAAATATATTATAATGTACTCATTAAATCTTATGGCATATATGAAATGGCTCCATTCCTATGTAAATATAGCAAACTGCACACTCGTATTATATTGTTTGGGGAATTTCAAAAAGCTTGATATCTCATTTCAGTTAAATTATTTTTTTCCCTCAAGTTTTGAACATCATCTTACCAACATGGAAAGCCATTTCAGTGGCTGCTTATTTGAACTTGTTGTGTTTATAGATGATACAGTAAATCTTTGATTTAAGAACTAATGGGAAGGAGTGTCCTTTAAAAGAGAACGTCTTGTAAATTCAAATGGGATTTTACGCGTCTATATATGTAATATGGCAAATGGGATTAAGCATGCACAGAAGCATAAAATATATGGACCGATTTTGTCTGCTGTATCTGAAGTCCACTGAATCAAGGTCTGTTGAATCAGAAGTTTTCTAAAACAGCGGTGGAAAGTTTCCAACAAAAGCTAATTTGAAAAGTTCCCAAGTACAATACCGTATGCAAAACTTTCTAAAAGATAGATGGGATAGAAACGTTTTAAATAAACAAGGAAAGGAACGGAATACTTCATAGTATTTTTCATGAATTAAATATTAGGAAAACGGATACAGTGGCTGAAATAGTAGCACTCAGCAGACTTTTACAGGGAAGAGGTGGGTACTGATGTATATAGAAACATGGGAACTACGTTTTATCATCAGGCAGTTTGACAACTCCTGACAGATGTTCTTTTTAGAAGTCAGTGAGACTATATTATTCAACTTTACTTTTAGCACAAATTGGCTGTTTATGATTCCTCAGAAACAAAACAGACATTCCCTTTCAAAATATGCTTGTTAGCTTATGTAAACTTCTAATTCACCTCTATTTCAAAGGTTTAAGCAGAGAAACACAAAAATAAATGTATAATATCAAACCCTATATTAAGCTGGCAAAAGCTTACACAGCTGCTTTTAGGAACTGGCTGCAAGAGCTACATGAATGCCCCCATGTGCTTCCAAGCCCCTTTTTTCTCTTAGAATCTGAAGAGCTGCATAGCTATAGTGGATATGCTTGGCTGTTACGTTGCTGCAAAAAAGGCAAATGCTATAACAGATTCAAAGACAGGCAATGAAGAGGATTTTACTTGAGAGATAGTGGCCACAGGAGAATTCAGAGGAACGTCTATAAAAGGACTCTCAAAATATCCAAAGGAGTGTCACTCAAAAGAAGGCCACAATTTGTTCGCTGTTTGTTCTAATGCAGAACCTGGAACTATACTTTTAATTTAAAGGACAAAGAATTGTTCGGAAAAGCTTATTAACAGTAATAAGATTTGATAGAGGAACTGTGTCCTGGGGAAGTGATAGGCTGCCTTTCACTGGATTGGTTCAAGCTGAAGCTAGACAGCTTTCTAATGGAGATACTTTAATTTGGATTTCTGTACTGATCAGGGGGCCTCAATAGGATTGTTCTACCACTAAAGCAAACTATTGATAAGAGAGTTGGGTCTTTTTTTTTCCTAAACCACTTAGTCTGGATCTTTAGGGCTAGGATAATTTGGTCTAGTGGTTAAGGCAACAGGCTAGAAACCAGGAGACTGAGAGTTCTAGTCCCATTTTAGGCATGAAAGCCGGCTGGGTGATCTTGGGCCAGTCCCTCTCTCTCAGCCCAAGAGCCAATCAGGCGTGGTAGGAGAGTTCTAGTCCCGCCTTAGGCATGCAAGCCAGCTGGGTGACCTCTCTCAGCCCAACCCACCTCACAGGGTGGTGGTTGTGGGGAAAATAGGAGGAGGAGGAGGCAGTGTTAGGTATGTTCGCCACCTTGAGTTATTTATAAAAATAATAAAGGCAGGATAGAAAATAAAATTAAATAAATAAATAATGGAGGACAGGGATGTACAGGTAGTCCTCACTTAATAACCGTTCATTTAGTGATCATCCAGTGTTACAACGGCACTGAAAATATTGACTTGCGACCATTCCTCGCAGTTATGACCATTGCAGCGTTTCCCCGTGATCACATGATCACCATTTTCAACCTTCCCAGCCTGCTTCCAATAAGCAAAATCAATCGGGAACTGTGTGGTTCACTTAACAACCATGTAGATCACTTAACGACCATGTGATTCGCTTAACAGTCATGGTGATTGCTTAACAACCACTGCAAAAATGGTCGTAAAATTGGGTCCAGATTCGCTTAATGCCTGCATTACTTAGCGACCTAAATTCCGGTCCCAATTGTGGTTCTTAGGCAAGCGCTACCTGTTTAGACAATTAGCAGGCTGGTGTGGATGGAGAGAAACAGGGAACTGCTTGTGCAAGCATGGAAGCTTGGTTGTTGAATGACATATGGCTTTGGTTGATGACCTAATACTGAGTGGTAGACACCAGGAAGCATCTGAGATACACAGTAAGAGTAAAGTTTTTTTATGGTGCATAAAGACACGTTTCTTTCTAATGGTAGAAAAATCAGACTGCAGGGTCCTCTGTTGTCCAGGGGAAATGGTTGAGGAACCTAACCAGGCAAGGCCACCTGGATTATTTGGAGTCTGAGGGCTCAGTAGAACACCTTCCCCTTGTTTCCCTACTGGTGACAGGTATCTGTCTCCTTAAGTGTATTGAACTATCAGCAGTGTTATTGTTCCCTGACACTGATGAGCCAAATTGTGTTATTGCAGTACAAAACATGTAAGGATGGAAGTGTCCTTGGTGTGACCGTGACGAGGATTGCATTACTGACCCATTGTCAAGCGCTCACCCAGGCCTGTGGATACACGGAAGGTATTTCAATGCTTAAAAGAAAATTACTAAAACAGCTTCTTAAAATGATCTAACACAGTCGATTTTACTGGGTTTTGTTTTGAATAATTGGACGGAGACGGTTATTCAATAGCTAGGAGCCAAGCTATTTCTCCCCAAAATTAGAAAGCAACACATCTTATTTCTTAGCCAAGCTGATTTGATTTTTGAATCCTCCCACAATTGTAGAGTCCTTGGAGAAAGCTGTATTTGTTACAGTAACTCCTTCAGACCCCAGCATTTGGAGCATCCTCTTACTACTGGTGGGAACAACAAAGAGAAATTGTAGTGAAAGCTCTAAAATAGAATAGAATAGAATAGAATAGAATAGAATAGAATAGAATAGAATAGAATAGAATAGAATAGAATAGAGTAAAAAGCACCCTACCTCACCCCCGCAAAAGTAAATCCATTTCTCCCATGACATCAACAGGGAAAATGAAACAGAAAATCCTGATTCTTTTTATTAGCATGACATGGTTCTTCCCGTTTTGCACAATTACCAGGCCCACTTCAGGCTGGATGTGCCTGTCATGCTGCAAAACACCACCAGGATTAATTCAAACAGGAGCTGGACTCAAGTATATGGCTGAGATGGGGGTCAGGAGTTCCAAAAGGTTATACAAGATAGAAAGCTGTGAGATGGCATTTTTCCAAACTTCAGACTTTCCAAGGTGGAGAAGAACTTCAGAGTTGTAATTTTCATCTCTCATTAATATGAACTTCATGAGCCTCTGAGATTTGTATTTCCTAGTCCCCAAATACCTATCTTGAGGAAATCTCTATAGGTGGAATAGTCATTATTTTTGGAAATGATGAACTTCCTGCTCTATTTTCTCCATTTTCCACCTACTTTCAGAAGAATAATTCACTGTGACATGTTATGCAAATGAAAATGAGGGAAAGAGAAATGAAGCAACAGATAGGCCAAGAGCAATCAGTCAGTATTAATTTACTTCAAATTGTTCTGCAGATGCTTTATTTTTAAACTTCTTAAAAAAAAAATCAATTACATCTTAAAATGGAATTTTTGATTGGCTGTACCTGGCATTCAGGAACTAACATTGTTTTTGTCACGCAGCTGAAACAATTGTGAATGTACTAGATTTCAAGAAAGATGTGGGCTTATGGCACGGCATCCTTACGGTAAGTCTACCATTATTTTAGATAGTTACTTTAAAATGGGAGGTTACAGTTTACATTTCCATCAGAAGTTGGCATCCTCTCAAGACGTCACATATTTTCTAATACTGAAGAGTGATAGTTCGAAGCTTGGCAGATAGAACTGAATTTTGCAGATATTCATACTGGAAGAACTTTCTGTTGTAAGCCTGTGTTCCTTCTCCCATAATGGATAGCCTGGGAAGTTGACAAGCAGTTTACCTCTGCAACTGAAGACGGTCAGTCTCTGAATGTGCCTTTACATTTGGAGGAGATTAAAGGAAAAAATAATAGCATTTTTTTAATTTCATGGTTGGCCCTAGAACAGGAACAGCCTCTGTCTACAGATTACTGGAATTGGTCCAACACATCTGCTAGGTTGGAGAACGCTGCCCTTACTTCCCCACTTGGAAATGTTAGTCCTAGCTTAGTAAGTCCAAGGCTTGGTTCACACACCATACTAAGCCATAATGTGGTTGTTTTGGTTTTGACGGACTGATATATGTAAAGCCAGTCATTCTGGCTAATTCAACAAACTGTGCCTAAAACAAGCCATGTCTTAGATATGTGAACTCAGTCAAAGGGAGGCTTTATGGGCTCAGAAAAATGCCTCAAGCTGTGACACACATTGCTACCTAACTCCAGTAATACTCTTTTTTTATCAAGACTCTAGTGCTCAGGTTATGAGTGAAGCAAAAACTGATAAGTCTGTTCATCCCTCCATCTTTCATAACTTCCTCCATATGGGTCACCACTTGTTTGATCTCCAGCTGAACTTTGATAAGATAAGATAGATATGGTAGATATGATGACCCAGGTTGTGTTCACCTGACAATTGCAGAAAGCTCAAAAAGCTATTCTTACAGTGCTGAAAGATGTTTTTTTTTTCCTGTACAGCATTCTTAACTCCTTAAGACAGCATCTAAGACAGCCAGAACTTGTTGCCATATGGGAAAAATTGCTTGAGATCAGTATTCAGAATAGCTCCACAAGTCTCTGGATTGTCCAAGACAACTTGGGAAATATAGAATAGTTTCCCTGATATCTCAGGACTTTTTCTAGATATACTATTTTGTAACTATGGTATTTCTCTGAGATTTATGGCTGTGCATTTGTAAAAATATGTGGTGCAGATTCCTTGTACTGTAAATGGATATAAAAATAAGACTATTATGACAGTAGTTTTATGACAGTATAATAGATTTGTTTTTGGATAAGATGTTTATATACAATGAATATTGTTAACCATGCTGTTATTAGAAAATACTAAATCTAGCACTAATGGGGCAACATTTTCTCTATTTTTTTTTAGAAGTTCCATAAACATAGTTACAAACTAGGTATTTTGTAAATTTGCTTTTCTGCTCAATCCCCCCCCCCCAATTTTAATGCTTTGGCTAGACCTGCTTTTCTTTTTGAAAAAAAGGAATCAACAGAAAGAAGGAATTGTGTAGGGTTAAAAAACAGAGAGCGAAATGCTATGTAATGAGGATTCAGATTCTTGAAAGTTTGTGCATCCTAAATACAAAATGCAAAATATTTTGGAACTGCTTCTGAAATAATTTTGCGTCTATAAAATACTTCCTTGGAAACTTCTGCTGGCAGAATCAAGATGGTAAAATTTCATAACAACGTTATTTTTTGCTTGTCATTTAATTTCAGAGTTGAAACTATATTTTTAACATCTGAAAACAGATGTTAACATCTAAGTATCTTTTTAGCTTCATTGTTTGAAGAGATAACCCACTTTTTCTTTTCTGTGTCTGTCTCCTCTCCTTCCCTCTCTTTCCCCCTCTCTTTAAATTACATAGGTTATTTTACTTTGCAGTCCTCTTCACATTTACTGCTAATCCTCTCAGATTACTTTTTTAGGTTATTAGAGGTTTTGTTTTTGCAGTGAGGGAGAAGTATTCTATATTTAAGAACATATTCATAGTTTTTCTAGCGTTCATAGATTTTTTTAGGGATATACTATACATTTCAAAAAATAAACCCAAAATCAAGAATTTGGCAGGCTCTTGAAATATAATAACTCCTTTTACAACTATGTTTCCTGTTTTTAAGAACTCACTTGAAAAGCTTGCTTCTGTTTGCTCTTAAACAAAGAATTATAGTTGTTTCTTCACTGCTGATACTTATATTTCCTTGATTTAATTTCAGAGTGTTATGAACATGATGCATGTGATAAGCATCCCATATTCCTTAATGAAAGTGAACCCACTTTCATGGATACAGAAGGTGTGCCAGTACAAAGGTAAGGGTGACATCTACATCGATCTGAAATTACGTAATTACGTAATTATGAATTTGAATTTAATTCATTTTAATCAATTGAATGTATGTAATTATGAAATTACGAATTTAAATTAAGAACTTTTAATAATTGCCATTTTATATTTTATATTTATATGTATATCTATATTTAAGAAGTATGTTTTTTTAGTGTATTTTATTCTGTATTTAGTTTTAGCTCATTGTAAACTGCCCAGAGTCGCTTCGAGCAAGATGGCCAGTGACAAAGCTTGAAATAAAAATAAAATAAATAAATAAATCTGCTCTGAGGGGATAGGAGTAGGCTTTATTATATTAAACTGGCCAACTAGAAGTCTTCCCTCCTGCTCCTTTTTCATGCCTAATCAGGAAAAGATTGGCTTGTAATACTATAAAAACTGAAAGTCCAAATTGAAGTCCAATTTGTCTGCCAGTTGGTCATACCTTATATACTGCACATGTTTAATAGTAAAATTGGATCTTAAATACCTTTCTGATTGATTATTGCATAGTGTAGTGAATTATGCCTGAGTTCATTTGTCATTCTTTTTCTCTCTCTTCTACATTCCTCAGCAAAAGTGGCTTGTGTAAAATCTAGGGATATGCACTGGGCATTAGTAGCACATAGAGATCAACGTGATATCAACCTGTCCTCACTTCGAATGCTGATAGTGGCTGATGGCGCCAATCCGTGTAAGTGATGATTGCAGAACAAGAATACAATCCAACTGGCTTTGCTGTTGGACATTCTCTGTCAATGTTAGTCACAGAAGCCCCAAAACAAGGATGTATGTCTTTAGTCTTAATATGTCCATTCCTACAACATCTGGTCCTTGTTCTCTCTTTCTCTCTCTCTCTCAAATGGGAGTTTAAAATTATTATTTCTGTTGCAAAGAGTCCAGAAAAAAATTGCATTTTAAAGTTCATTGTAAATTCTTTTCACTTTTCTAGCAATATCCTGAAGCAAATCCAAGATTTCACAGTACAGGTAGTCCTTGACTTATGACCATTTGTTTATTGGTAACCATTTGAAGTGACAAAGGTGCTGGAGAAAAGTGACTTAAGACTTGTCCTCGCACTTACAACTGTTGCACCATACCCATGGTCATATGACCAAAATTCAGGTGCTTGGCAACCAGTATATATGACAGTTGCAGCATCCCGAGTCATGTAATTGCCATTTGTGACCTTCCAGCTGGCTTCTGACAAGCAAAATCAATGGGGGAAGCCAAATTCATTTAACGACCACATGATTTGCTTAATCACCATGGCAAAAAAGGTCTTAAGTTTGGGTGCGGTCACATGATGCCTCGCTTAACAACCGCACCACTTGACAATTAATTTTCTGGTCCCTATTGTGGTTGTAAGTCGAGGACTACCTGTACTGCAAACTGAAGCATCCTAGTTCTATATAATTTGACAAGCTCTTACATAAAACTCAAGTTTCTCCTTAAGAGTAGAAAAGACTGGAAGGCTTCTCAGCAAATCTCTTGAAACTTTGCAGTGGTGGGAGTGGTTTCCTTTGCTTGCTCAAGGACATGCATGCAAAGTGCAAACCACATGCAGGTTCTTCTATCACTTGTGAAGAATGTATGTCCAAAATAGCAACCTGTTTCTCTTTTAGCTTCCTGAGTAGTTGCTTTTTGTATTTTGATTATGTACTTTATTAGGATTTTTCAGTATCCCAAACTGACACTCAAGGCAGCTTGTGTAAATAATATCAAAATAACTTTTTTGCAGCAGATCAAAACCATGAGCCAAAAGCAAGATGATCAATTAAACTGAGATCAATTGAATCCCCAGTGGTCTCCGAAAGAAAAACTATTTCCACATAGGGCCTAAAAAGTAATAAACAGTTCAACATCTTAGTCTCAACTCTGAGAAGACCACCTTCCATGTTACTATCCTTAGAATTTCCGATCCAGGGCAGATCCTCTATTGATAATGGATAATTAGACTAATTCATATACAATATAGTGGTCTTTAGGGACCTATCTATGGCTATAAAACTCAAAGCCAGTATATTGTATAGGGAAGATAGAGTAACTAGGAACTGCCGAAGGTTTTTGAAAATACTTGAATTCAGTTGGACATCATATATATACAGTATTTTGTTCTGTTATACATAGGGTCACCATGAGTTGTAAACGACTCGATGGCAACGAACAACAACATACTGTACTTCGATATGTCTGTCTTAGTACAAAATGAAAATTGAGTTTCAATCATTAGAAGCAAAGAGGATACAAATACTTTTTTTGAAGCCATTCACGAAGCTCTATAGAAATTGAATTGTTCCCATGTACCATGTAACATCCTGCAATAGGGATGTAACTTCCAGGGTAATACTCTGTTCTGCACCTAGTTTTATTCCATTGTATGTAAAGAACTTGACTACACAATTCAGACTCAGTTAGCCTTAAGAGCTGTTACAGCTGCAAAAGCATGCTCAGTGGGTTTCAGATCCTTTCTTCTCCTCGGACAAAAGCAGTTTAAATGAGAAGGATTGGTATATTAGGAACCCTCTTTAAGCACATAGAGCCAATTCAGTAGTTCTATAGATTTCAACCCATATGTCAATTATCTGCAATTGCTCAATAGTGAATAATAATAATAATATAATAATAATAATAATTATTATTATTATTATTATTATTATTCTTTTGCTTAGTTGGCATCTAGATTTCTCTCTTGGAAACCACCTATTTAGAATTTCTGTTTTGTTCTGAGGAACTATTGGACATTACACATAGGATGATATTGAATTAAGATTGTTTATGTGTACTTTTTAACTCCAGGGTCTATTTCTTCATGTGATGCATTTCTTAATGTCTTCCAAAGTAAAGGCCTAAGACAAGAAGTCATCTGTCCTTGTGCTAGTTCACCAGAGGCTCTCACAGTGGCTATTAGAAGGTATTGTATAGTTAAATATAAATGTGCAATCCTGAAGGCAGTGAAATTTAATGGAAGCAATAATCCAAGAATGAAATAAATAGGAAAACACTTCATAATTAGATCTGTCATTAATCTTGAGATCAAAAACTTTGCATTACCCTTGCATTTTCTTTTGCAATTACACCCACCCTCCCTCCCTTTATTTATTGTTTTCCTTGAGATATACTGGAAATACTGCTGTGTTCCCTACAGGCAGTCCTCATTATCCACAGTTCTATTATCCATCATTTTGCATATCCACAGTTGGTAAATACAGACCAAATCTGGTTATCTACAGGTAGTCCTTGCTTAACAACCCTAATTGGGACCGGAATTTGTGTTGCTAAGTAAAGCAGTCACTAGACAAAACATCATGTGATCACACCACTTAGCAACAGCAGTTCCGGTACTCCTGGTTGCGGTCGTTATGTGAGGACCTCACGCTTCTCCTGCCACGTGTGAACTGCTGGCTCCCTCTCGCCGCCTCCTCTCCAGCCAGGCCTGGCAATCTTCCTTTGGCAGACAAGGCTCCACTGCCCTGTTGTGTTTGCTTTCGCTTCAGTTCCCCCAACTCACCTATCTCCCCACCCATCTCTGCCCTTTTGGCTTCCACAATGCGGGAGGAAGAAGACAGTGAAGGTCAGCTGTGGGGGCAACGGGGGCATCACGAAGGGCCAGCAGCTGCCTTGGCTGGGCACACCTCTTCAGCGGGAGGAAGAAGATGGCGGAAGTCGGCTGGGGTGGCGGAGTGCAGGGTAGCCAAAAGGGCAGAGATGGGGGTGGATAGGCAGGTGTCGGAATTCAAGTGCTGCAGTCATAAATGCAGGTGGGCTGCCAAGCACCCAGATTTTGATCACGTGACCACGGGAGCGCTGCAACAGCCATAATTTCAAGGACCAGTCATAATGACCATTTGTTCCGCACTGTCGTAACTTTGAACGGTCGCTGAATGAATGGCTGTTAAGTGAGGACTACCTGTACGTGGAGGATTTCACATGCCTGTTGTCTGGGGTGCAAGGACTTTTGGAGCATTTCTTGTGTATTTTATGGCAGATGGGCATTTTGCACATGTGTAAAATGCGTATTTTCCAGTTCTTGTTATACATGGTTTTGTTACCTGTGTGCTATCTCTTTATGGCTAGATTCACTCAGTCAACAGAATAGAACAGTGTGACATAGTGCTTACAACAGTAAACCTGGAAAGCATAAATTCAGAAGTTTATCCATTGCATGAGCTCAGGCAAGTCACAGCATCTCAGGTTTAACTACTTCATGAAGGTGTTGTAAGCAAAACATAGATAAGAAAAAATGCAAGTCCTTGGGGAAAGAACAAATGTACACGTGATGATAGGCATTGTCCACTTCTAGATTGTCTCCTATTGATACCCATCATTCAACTCATGGTAACTTCTGTACGCAATAACCAGCTACCAATGGTATGAAACCTTTGCCAGATGTTATGCCAGCTACTGTAATAAAGACAGCTGCTTAAATTGGTGCTTCTAGTTCAGAATTGTTCTCACTAACTGAAATTGAACCTGAAGGTGTTTGTGGGCATAGCCCATTGAACTATGAACCCAAACTATTTTTAATTAGTTTAATTTTAAGCTTTGCTTCAGCCAATTGAAAATGCAACAATATTCTGTGTTTGTCCTTTTGAAATATTTGGGTACTATATTATATGGTGATCTAGAGTTTTCCATCATTCAGTACATTTTTATAACTACAGTAACTTTGATGATTCGTACTGAAAATATATTACAGTAATGAGCCCAACATATGTATCCCATAGGAAAGCTGAACAGAAACTTACTTCCTCTGATGAGGTTACATTTATGTCCCAGTACTTGTAGCTTGCTTGTATCAATGTTATGTGTAGAGGTTGGTGGAGCACAGTAAATCTGTTCCATACCTAACATGGTGGGTTTTCTGATTCCAAAATAATCTTACAAACTGCAAGGTACACACGGAGGGTTAAAGGTTGATCAATATTGTGGTGAAACGTTCCTCCAAAGTGATGGGAATGCCATTAATCATCGCCATCCATTTACCTGCCTCTCATTTGTTACTCCTTAATGTACATTCAATCCAATCAATAGCTAGCGTGCTTGATTCTTTCACTGGTATCATGTTGGGAGGAATGAACAGCTTTTTAGAATCTTTTAATCAAAATTTATGGAGCCCCTCTCTCCCTCCCTCTCCCTCTCTCTCTCTCCCCCTCTCTTGATGGAAATCATTATTATGGTTTCCATCAAGTATTTGAAGCATCACTGAGAACCACCACTGTAATTTAAGATTAACCATACAGCTAAGTTTTTTTTATGACAACTTGCCAAAGGCATAGGTACATACTAACATCAATGTTTGGTATGGATTATGTCATGAAATATAGTCTTTCTGTGGAAGAATCATTACATTAAAACGAATGATTGAATTTCCTCCTGTATGCTTTTAGTCTTAAGAGTTTTGCATAGGTGTATGGAAGAAATCATTCCAGGATTGGGCTGTGTTCATGCCTTATGATCAGAAACAGAACGATTCAAAGAACTTTGATTAAAACCACTGGCTGAAAGCCTGTTGGCAAAGCAGATACATGGGTGATTGTGGAAAGGTTTCTAGCTCCTTTGTAAACCAGTAGTGTAGGATTTATGTGGTATGTTAAGGGGTGGCACACCAAAAGTGAACAAGAGCATATTTAATTAGAAATACTTAAGTAAACTGTGATTATTCCTCATGTCTACTCCCTAATAATATTCCTCTTATTAAACTGTTGTTTAATAGCACGTCTCACATTAAACATTGCAATCCAATAGCAACTTTAGAGGCCTCTCCCAAGGCTTTTCAGGAAGGGAGGTTGTATGTATCCATGCACCCACCTTCATTGTTCCATCCCTTCTCACTACTTTCCATCTGTTAGCTTTTTTCCAATAGAATACATCAGCATATAACAACTTTACTCTGAAAAATTGTGCAATTTGGATTGCATAGGCCTAGCTTCTCTCCTAGCTTCTTTTCTCTATGAGTCATGGTTGGACATGACAAAAGCACATCACAGAATATTTGGGAAGAAGGGCTATTCCTGTTGAGAGGCATCACCACACATCAGGTTTTATTACTTGTTTAAGCAATTTATAGAGCTGCTCCCAAAAGTAATTCTGAACAACAACAATTTAACAGCCATCGTAATGGCTGAGGCCGCTAACACAACCCAACTCATAAAAAGCCATGTTAACCAACATTAGAGCTCTCTTAACCTTCCAGGTCAAGAGCCTGAGGGAACGCTAGTTCTTCAGCGCCATACAAAAGTCTAACAGGATCTGGGCCATCTGGATCTCCCATGAGATGCTATTCAATAGGGCAAGTGCTGCTGCCGAGAAGACACAATTCTGGGGTCCAACAAGATGATATTGTTTAATGGAAGGAAGCCAGAGCATGCCCTTCCTGCTAGATCTGGTGGAGCGAGCAAAGACAATGGTAGCTGTAGATGGCACTCAAACTTGGAATCATTCTCAAGCAGGGCATATGTGAAACGAGAGTTATTCTCCATTCAGGTATCATTGACATTTTTCATACATTTCCAGGCCAACAGATGACAGCAACCAACCACCAGGAAGGGGAGTACTATCCATGCATGGGCTTACTTATGGAGTAATCAGAGTGGATTCTGAAGAAAAGCTTTCTGTTCTAACAGTGCAGGATGTTGGCTTGGTGATGCCTGGAGGTAAGGCTTCCATAGCTCCCTCAGAAAAATGTATAACATTTGCATTTTTTTTCTCTTAAGGCAGTGTTTCTCAACCTTGGCATCTTTAAGATGCGTGGACTTCAACTCCCAAAGTTCCCCATCCAGCATGCTGGCTGGGGGAATTCTGGGAGTTGAAGTCTACACATCTTAAGGTTGCCAAGGTTGAGAAACACTGTCTTAAGGAATGAGGTTAATATTCACAGAGGCACTATATATCAGTCCTAATATTCAACTCCATTTTTCAATTTATTTCATGGTTTAGCTTCTCCCACCCATTCCTCATCCCTTGTCAACTAATGTTGCCATTCCCCCAATGAACATGTCCATAAAATTATTTTAAATATAATGTTCTCCTAGGCAGGTTTTTACAGTGATTCCCTTGGTATGATCTAACTGTAACATGAAGGCTTTATTTTCTGCAAACCCTTGTAGGAAATAACTTTTTCATAAATCACATATAGATTCATTACATAATTTGGTAGCAAGCAGGACTAAGATTCTGTGCATCGTTCCCATTGGAAAAAAGCCAGTTACAAAGGCATTCTGTTCTGTTTCCCTTCTACTCTGTGTCATGTTGGCTGCCTTCCCATGTCTAAACTTATGCTTGTTTGGGGGTTAACTGTAGTTAGCAATCCATCTGGAGTCATATATGGTCACCTTCTCTTTTATGCCCAAGATTGGAAAGAGGAGAAGTGTTATGAGGTATATTTAGCAGGGTGGAAGAATAACCAGGAATTTGGAATAGAGGATGATCCCAGAAGACTTCTTTCTTGATCATGCTGTTATCTTCTCCCAGTCTAAAAACTGAAAGGTTTGTCTATCCTTCCCCAGCATTACTTGTTCTTACAAGTTTAGCTGTCAGACATGAACTGCATTCCTTATTTTGATTAAATCTTCAGTGTTAATTTTCCTGGGGGAATTAACTTTTTCATCTTCTGTATCTTCTCTGCAACATATATCACTCAAAGATATGCTTCCTTGAGGAGACGAGGGGATGACTTCACAACAGGCTACTGAGTCTTCTCAATCCTGAAGAGAAATTCAGTGATTGGTTAGAATTTAAAATATCAGAGCTTGAAAGATGACACCACCTATTTGTGGAAGGACAGACGGCCTGAGCAAATTATAAGCCCCTGTGCTCCTCCCTCCCCCTCCCTCCTTGGCCCTCCCCCGTTGCCAGAACGACCCAGCTGCCAATCCGACAGCAGCAGCCGATCCAACAGCAGCATTGAGAAGGCGGGAAGGGGGGGAACCAAGATGGCTGCCTGGGAGCCGTGCAGCCTAGGCCTCGTGAGGAAGGGGCCGAATGCACCGAGCCGAAGGCTGGGAGTCAGATAAAGGGGCAGACTAACAGACAGGCAGCCCGGGCGAGAAAGCGGCCGCCAGAAAGGCAGCAGCTGAGGAAGCTGGGCGGAGAGAGGCGTTGCTTTCCTTCCCTCCGGCTGGCCCCGTGGGGGAGAAGTTCTTCCAGCCGTTTCCCTCGGAGGGAGAAACGATTCGGAAGAGGAGGAGGAGCAGGAGGATCGAGAAGCCCAGCCAGGGACACCCTCGCGGGAAGGGCGAGGAAACACGGGAAGGGCTGTGACAGAGCAGAGAGAGAACGCAGACGCTGAAAAAGATAAAAGACAGATCGAGCTGTGCAGAAAAAGAAGTAAAGAAGTATAGGTAGTCCTTGCTTAACAACCATTCATTTAGTGACTGAAGTTACGAAGGTGCTGGAAAAAAGTGGCTTACGATTGGTCCTCACATTTATAACTGTCACAGCATCCCTGTGGTCATATGATCATGGTTTGGGCACTTGGCAACTGTAATGCATTTACAAGAGCTGCAGCGTACCATGGTAAAATGGTCGCCATTTGCGACCTTCCCAGCCAGCTTCCAACAATCAAAGTTAATGAGGAAGCCGGCAGGAGGTAGCAAGTTGTGGTCACGTGATGTTTCACTTAACAATCACTTCACTTAACGATGGAGTTGCCGGTCTCAATTAGGATAATTAAGCTAGGACTACCTGTGTAGCTCTATTGAGAATGACAATAGGAAGTAGAAAGATATGAACATATAGTAAAATTGGACTTAAAGTATATGGTGTAAAGAGCTTACAGATAATAGATAGTTAAAATAGAGGATTATTTTATTGTTAACATTCATTTCTGCACTAGTTAAAGGCATTTTATAATTTACAATTCCTTTTTTTATTTGTAAGCTTTCCTTTTGTAAAATAAAAGTTTCCTTCCCATCCACTGGAGGGAGATACAGAAACCCAATTAATTGTCCAAGTTTCCAATGTTTTTTGGCTATTGAGTCTGGGTCAGTCTGGTTATTGATGGTTCAAAAAAAGAACCTGCGACACTGTTAAATCCATATGTGATGTCACATGTTGAATTCAACATTATATTAATTAATTGATTTAATTTATCCTGCCTTTATTTTTTGTCATTCAAGGCAGCATCCATACCTAATGCTCCCACCTCCTATTTTCTCCACAGTAACAACTCTGTAAGTTGGTTGCATTGTCTATGTCTATTTTGCAACACTAGGAAAAATATTACTTTTGTTTTTTCTTAATAGCCATAATGTGTGCTGTAAAGCCAGATGGAGTTCCTCAACTCTGCCGAACAGATGAAGTTGGTGAACTCTGTGTATGTGCTATTGCAACAGGTACATCTTACTATGGACTCTCTGGAATGACCAAAAATACATTTGAGGTGAGTTGGAGTTGGACAGAACTGTTAACATCATATTTAAAAAAAAAAAAACTTTTGGATTCACATTCATAGAAATGATCCATTTGTGAAGCTCCATTTCTGCTAAGTTGGACCATTATTGTCTTCTCCAATCATTCCCAATCTGGACATCTGCTCCCAGAATACCCAAGTGACTTGACTGGGAAATGTCACTTAGGTGAAATGTCACTTAGGTATGCCAGAAGTACAGCATTGCGGTATTTAAATTCTGTATCTTTAGGGACATTTTAGTGAATGGCTGGGTCCACACATCCCATTGAGCAGTTTTATAGTTCGTTTGATTATGTTTTAGTGTGTTGTATAAACCAACCCATTATCATTGTGTTGTGTTGTATAAACACAACCAATCATAACTTCAACAAGACATGCTTAAGCAAACCATTGCTTAGTACAATAGTCACTATGAGCGTACTAACGCCAGTATTGGTGTTCCCACAAAGTAAGGGAAGACAGAGGCTTATGTTTCATGTGTCGTAGTTTTAATATCTGTCTTCTCCCAGAAGCACCTAAACCACCCCCTGCTGATGCAGTAGAAACAAACCTCCTCACCATCACTCCTCTGTCTTTCTCACAGGTGTTCCCTATGACTAATTCAGGTGCCCCCATAAGCGAATATCCCTTTATAAGAACTGGACTTCTTGGGTTCATTGGCCCTGGAGGACTCGTTTTTGTTGTTGGTAAAATGGACGGTCTGATGGTTGTCAGTGGGCGGAGACACAATGCTGATGACATCGTAGCTACAGCGTTGGCAGTGGAACCCATGAAGTTTGTCTACAGGGGAAGGTGGGCTTCCATTTTTTTCATCCTGATTCCTTTTTGAGTAGGATATTGAAAGAGCCCTTCCCTTGCTCAGAACAAACCTTAGATAAGGTGGTGGTCAGTGTTCCAAATAGATTAGCCAACATGCGTTAATTACTACAGTCCTAGAAGGCCTTTATTTAATGTCATGTGCAGAAATAAAACCAAGGCGTAACAAACCATTGTACTAATTTTGATTTTTAAGTTTCCTATTTATCATAGCAAAAATGAAAGAAATTACTTGTATCTGGAGCATTTTGTTTGGCGTATATGGCACCCTATCACTAAGTTATAGTTAACAACTAAGGTAATGGGGTCCATGAGATGGGTGCACTGTTTTTGTGACTGTTGTTGTCCTCAGCAGCTATTATTACTCTTTCTGGTTATTGTTTTTAGTTCTGAACGCTGTTTGCTGCCCAGAGTTGCTCAAGTTGCAAGATGGGCAGCCATATAAGTCGACTAAGATAACAAATAAATAAGTTGTCAGGGCTGCTTAAGGACAAATTAAGACAACGTAGAATAAAACAGGTCATAGTAAAATATTTAGAGAAAAATAGATGAGAACCAATCAGAGAGAGAACAAATATAAAGGCCTGGGAAAGAGACTTTCATCCGGCATCAAAATAGGTACCAGGCCAACCTCTTTAGGAAACTCGTTACAGGATGCTACAAATGGAAACAACTTTGCATATTTCCGTTTCTCTAAATAAAAACTTGGGCAGGAATGACTTTGAGCTGTTATGCTTGTTTTCTTTGCCTTGCTTAGTAAATATTATTCTGAACATATATAGAGCGAAATATTGTTTGCAATGATTGTGTGCTACTCTATGGAGAGCCAACATGAGCTTGCTTTTATAATAACTGTTCTAGTTACTGCTCTATTTTAAACTTCTGTAGGTGTTCAGTGCAGCTGTCTTCTAGAGGAAATAAAGAACCGGGCTCTAATCTTCTCTGTTGCATAACTAATGAGGACTGAGTCATACAAAATCATGAAAGGGAGTTGCTCTGCTCTTAGTCTTCTTACCCAATTGCAATTGTCTTGGTTTGCACATCCCACAGGATAGCAGTATTTTCAGTGAGTGTCCTTCATGATGAGAGAATAGTCATTGTGGCTGAGCAGAGGCCGGATTCTACAGAGGAAGACAGCTTTCAGTGGATGAGCAGAGTCCTACAGGTACAATAGCTTAACCTGTAATCAGCAGGGTTGAGTGGGAAGGCATGATGTGCCAAGATAGCCACTTGTTACCTAAAAGCATAAGCATCCATTGGCATTTGCTGACAGAGGCAAAAGATCTCTAGGTGAAACAGTAATTCTTACTCCTGCCCAGATGATCTTGGTTAATCTGTCCTGGAACCATTGTTCTAATTTTGGATTAAACTAGCTATGAAAATCCACTTTTTAAACATCATATCACTCTTCTTTCTATAATCTATCCTATCTAATCATCAAAACCATAAATCACAAGTTCTTTTTTTTTTCATTTTTACACAAAAGGTCCATAAGATGCTTCCAGTCATCAATAAATGTAGATAATGACTTTTCTCTAATCAAAGAAGTCGATTTATTCATTTCAGCAAAGTCTATCAACTTCACCAACCATTCCTCCATAGTGGGTAGTAGCGAATCTTTCCACCTCTGTGCATATAGTAATCTCGCCACAGTAATCATGTATTGAAATAATTTTCCATGATTTTTTTCTAACTGTTTATCCATTAGTTCTAAAAGGAAAAGTTCTGGCTTCAGTTGAATATTGATCTTTAAAGTCCTCTGTATCAAAATGTGTATCTTAGCTGCTCAAAATCTATGATTCTAAGAACAATTTTCTAATGTTTTCTTCTCTTGAATTCTTATACTTCTAGATAAAGTTAGTCTTGATTTGCAATGTACAGCAATTCTGCATAGTAGGCAAAGAAAGAACATGGGTTTTTAGCTTTAATGTGTTTTCTCTTTGTGAAAACAAACCTTAAGTTGAAGTTGGTCAAGAATTATGTATCTCCTTGATGATTTAAGTTACCTTTTCTGGTTTAACTTTCCGTTTTTACCTCTAAATTCAGATTATGTGATAGCTTTGGTTCACATGCTACAATGAACTACAATTTAACCTTCCAAATTTTAGCAGTATTGGGCCATATGAACACAGCCTGCAGGATTAGTTTTTCTGTTGCATGAAGAAGAACTTGAAGCAACCACAAACTATGGCTAAGTTAATCATAGATACATGATTATGCAACCATAGTCCATATTTAGTAGGGAGTTCCAAATCCTTTCTGTTGCCACATGGATTATGAGGTACCTGCATGCTTGTGAGCAGATGAGCTCAATCCTGCTCCCACCCTTACAGTAACTTCCTTCTTTTTTATATATATTTTTCTAGGCTATAGACAGTATTCACCAAGTGGGGGTTTACTGCCTAGCCTTGGTACCAGCAAACACACTCCCAAAGACTCCTCTGGGTGGAATCCACTTATCAGAAACGAAGCAGCTCTTCCTTGAAGGAGCACTGCATCCCTGTAATGTACTGATGTGTCCACATACCTGTGTTACAAACCTGCCTAAACCAAGACAGAAACAACCAGGTAAGTCTAATGGCTGCCTCTTGGGTTGTGACCAGCTGATAAGAACAGCTAGGTTGCCTCACAATTTAAGACATGTTTGGTTGGGTGTTCTGTGTATTGGTTAGCTTTTAATTTAGTCATTGGAATATTGGTCTGCTTTAGGTATTTTTTTATTTGGTTAATGTATATGCCATCCTTCTGCTTGAAAAGGACTCTCGAGGCAGCTTATAACACAGAAAAATACCTAAGTAGAAATTAAAACAGAATCAGATAATTCAGCAAGAAAGGTTTGGCAAAAGAAAGGCATTGTTACAGGTTTCTGAAAGTCAGGGCATTGTTGCAACCCCAAAGGCCAGCATTCCCATAGTTTGGGATTGATGCAGGAGGAAGCCCAGATTAGGCAACCTCTGAGAGACTAGGCAGAGAGTAAGATCTTCCTCTCCTGCAGATCTTCAAGTCCACACAGGTTGGTAAATAGAGAAGCAATCCCTCAGATAGTAAGACCTAAGCTGTATTAACATCAGTATTCTAAATTGTGCCTGGAAAGCAAGTAGAGATCTTTCAGTATGACCCTGGTATCTTGTACCACTTTTATATCCAGGAGAATGGGGTCCATTTCCAAGAAAATTATTCTTAACCAATTCATAGTGCAGACTGTTGATCCTTTTCTATGAATCTGCTACATGTTTTGTTTGCGTTGTGGAAAGGCTCTGGGGGTTGAGAATTCTGCTGACTCCCAATTAATGAGGAAATCTGAAAAAACGTGTTTTATTGGTTATCTCAAATTGTCTGGGTTCAGCTAATCTCCTCTGCTCCTCAATTGCTAGATGAGATTACCAAAGTATTATAAAAGAAGATAAAAGTCCCTGCTGACCAGCGCTGTCTCATTTCCTCTTATGATTTCAAAGAACACATTTTGGAAATCGGAGCTACAAGATCTGAGCTGTAGAAATCTGACAGCAAAGAAATCCAGTAATTTAATTTTGTTGTGGGTGGCCTCAGTTATTTGCAGCCAAAATGGCAGATATTCCATAGGATTTTGTATGAGATAGTTTCACTCTAGATGAGGAAGCACAGTAATATGAATTTTGCACTGGAAAGGAAGTTTTTAATTCTTTTTTTATCATCTTCCTGATATACTGTAGAAATTGGTCCTGCCTCTGTGATGGTGGGGAATCTGGTTTCTGGAAAAAGGATTGCACAGGCAAGCGGCAGAGATTTGGGACAAATAGAAGATAACGATCAAGCTAGAAAGGTAAAGCGCTAAGCCTTCCATAGAATGGTGGATAAAGAGCATACTTACAACAGATTTCCTTCCATTTGGGACTGGTAATATGAGAGTCCATATACTCAGAGCAGATATTTATATCAGGAGATGTATTTTCTAAACCATATATAACCAATGTCAAGAGACATATTTTCTAAACCAGGGTTCCTCAACCGTGGCAACTCTAAGCTGTGCGGACTTCAACTCCCAGAATTGGCTGGGGAATTCTGGAAGTTGAAGTCCGCACAGCTTAGAGTTGCCAAGGTTGAGGAACCCTGTTCTAAACCATATATAACCAATACCAAGCGGCAGTTACAAATCTGATGCAAGGATGCTATTTTTGTCTTATGTAATTCTGGATATATGTTTATGCATCTTTCAACTTGGTACACCTTATGTATAGTTGTTGAATTTAAAACAGACCAGATTAGCAATGTGAATATTCAATACAAAAAATATCTTGGATATTGTTCCTGATCACATCAGTTCTACCAAGTTTGTGGACAATTTCAGTCTATATAGAACAACAATGAATTAATTGAATTCTCTGTTGATTAACTGAAAAAAAAAGCCCAGCAGTTTATTTTATGTTACTGATTTTTAAAGGCTTGTATTTTCAGATGTTTACCTTCAACATCCTTAAATTTATTCCTTCACAGGAATAAGATCAATGAATCTGTCATACTGGCAGCTGTTTGACAGTTTAGAGAAGAGATAATTCTTTCTAGGAGCTGAAAGGTTTTTAAAGAACTAATTGTGTTTCGTCTCTCTCTTTTTTGCTGTTTATCCTGTTCCCCCCACCAGTTCCTGTTCCTCTCAGAAGTCTTACAGTGGAGGGCACAGACAACTCCTGACCACGTGCTTTATACACTGCTCAACTGTAGGGTAAGGATCTCTGTTGGCTATGCATCTTGGGGAAGTCTGCCATCTCTACCCTGTTTTGTTTCTTGTCGTTTTTACTGTCTTGTTTTCATGTTTTAAATCATCTGTAAATCACACAGAGTCGCTGGGAGTCAGGCAGCATATACATTTAATAAATAATAATAATAAATCAACATACAACTCAGAAGAATTAAATACAAAACCAAGTTCGAAGTGACGAAGGAATATCCTACAATCACCTGGTCCTTCCAGAGGACCATAAAGACCGGGCCGTTCTCCCAGGCTTTTGGATAGGGAGACTAGAGCGCCCCACTGGCTGCTGGGTGTTGTGGGCTGTTCGGGTTGTTGCTGGGTCTGCCATCTTGTTCTTTTCTAGTTTGTTTTTTGCAGCCTGTCTGTTTTGATTCTGTTGTTTTGATTCTGTTTAGCGTCTTGTGAACTGCCTAGCGTTGCTCTGGCATCGGGTGGCACCAAAGCGAATAAAACAAACAAACAAATAATAGTCTAGAACATGGACTTGTACAAACTTTATCCTTAGATGGTACAGCTTGGCATGCAATTTGATATGTCTCTGTGTGACATTGATGGTTTCTTACTTTTGGAAAATCTCAAGCTGTTTGTTTGGGTTGGTTTTTTTTAAGGCCAGTGTTGGAAGTTGCTTCAAACCATCTCACCACTCGAAAAGGGTGATTGCCAATGAGCCAACACATTAGTTCTTCACACTGTGTCCTTACAAATTTCACTTTGACTTTTTTTGAAAGAATTCTTCAGCAGGGGCAAGAATCTCTGGAAAAACTCATAATTCACTTTGAGGTTAATCAGGCAAAAAGCTTTAAAATCTAGCTTTCAACTGACCTAATCAAGATACAGATTTTGCTTCCTTTATTCTTTTTTTCCCTGCTTAAAATGAAATGAATGTGTGGCATTTATATCACTGATCTAGATTTGGAGGCTAAGGTCAATAACTCCGTTAATGAATAAAAAGCTGCACATTAAAATTTTCCTTCTGTGTTTCTGCCTTTTTTACTTAATGAAGGGGACCATAGCAAACTCTCTCACCTGTGTCCAGCTACATAAACGAGCAGAAAAGATAGCTGTAATGTTGATGGAAAGGGGACACTTACAAGATGGCGACCATGTTGCTTTAGTCTACCCACCAGGTAAGTTGTGCAAGTGTACTTTTAGTAGTGACTCTCTAACAGTTTTGCTGTCCTATGTACAACCTTTGACTGACAGAGTATAGTAAATATTAGTTGGAAGGCTATAAGCATTTTTGCTTCATGTATACGTCCTACTGGTTGCTATATACAGTGAATTTGTAAGATTATACCCCAAAGTTTCTCATTGCTCTTTCACAACTGTGTTTCTTTCAGTGTATGGGCTGTTAGACCAACTGTTCCCATAGCTCTCAGTGGGATTTAGGCATACCTGACCTTTTTATTTGCTCTTGTCCTTATTGATTTCAACCAAATGTGCTTCAGTATGTGCCTAGAACCTCATCCTATGTTCAGTATGTAGTTGCTTAATGCTCCAACTTCCAGGATAGAATTGCTATGTAACAGTGGAGAAACAATCCCATTATCTCACAAGCATGAGGGATATAGAGCTGAATTTCATGTACAGGTTATTCAGTATACAATGGAGAGCTGGAGAAACAAATTCCACCTCCAGCAGCTAAATACAATTCGCAATTATATGAGAAACCTGCTCATCTAGAACCAAATGAATTCAAATCATTTCAGTAGAAGTAAACTGTACATGTCTCTCTTTCTCTCCCTCTCTCTTTCTCTTTAACAACACAATCTTATGCATGTCTGTTCAGAAGTCAGCCCCAGTGGGTTCAGTGGTCCTTACTCCTAGGTAAGTGGATATAAGATTGCAGCCTAAAAGCTCCATTTGAATGTAGGACTTCTGGCAGTTGTATTCCCAACACATCTGAACAGCATCAGCTTAGGGAAGGTGGATTTATGATAACCCAATTGGTGTCTTTAGAAATGATTCTCATTTTGTTTCCTCCCACACTCATAGCCAAATCTGTTTTTTTCATCCAGGCATAGATCTGATCGCTGCATTTTATGGATGTTTATACGCGGGGTGTGTGCCAATAACAGTTCGGCCTCCCCACCCACAGAACATTGCAACAACCTTACCCACGGTGAAGATGATTGTGGAGGTCAGTGGGCCATTAATAATGATTAACTTAGAACATGCATGGATTGCCTTTTTCAGTCTGGAGTTGCACTTTTAGCCTCCAGGGGCCACAAGGAATAGATTTGGTGGTGCGGGAATATAACAAGGGTTAAGAATTAAAACTGTTGGGTGAGGGGAGGGGAGTTGTTTTGAAGGTTGGAGGATATAATAGGTATAGTGGCTGCATTCTACATCATTGTGGAGTATCTTTGGTGGGGGGGATCTGTATTGTATGTCCAAACTTGAAAAAGTTTGGCATATGTGAAGATGTGCTTTATAAAAAGTGAATATATACTGTCTTCTAATGTGAAGAGATTTAAATCTCTTTTCTTCCTCTCTCTTTCTGCTGAAACCCCCAGGTTAGTCGCTCTGCCTGTTTAATGACAACACAATTAATATGTAAATTGTTACGGTCTCGAGAGGCAGCCGCAGCAGTGGATGTCAGAACATGGCCGCCTATATTAGACACAGGTATTTTGTGTTTTCCTCTTCATTCAGTTAATGAATTTTTGCATCTTTCAGAATGCCACAAGAATCACATCTCCATTTTTCTCCATAGATGATTTGCCAAAGAAACGGCCTCCTCAGATCTTCAAACCTTCTAATCCTGACATGCTAGCTTATCTCGATTTCAGTGTATCTACAACTGGAATGTTAGCAGGGGTGAAGGTAAGAATTACACACTCACGCTGGATAAGAGAGGATATGGAGGAACAACACAGGAAAAAAAAGTCCCCTTGGTCAATTTTTCTGTAGCTTGCATGGGAGGTACCTAATTTTGTGGCCTTAGGATGAAGCCAAGAGAGCAAGAGCTTGTTTTGAGTTCTCATTTTTCACATGGTAGAACATCCTTTAACTGGCACTATTGGGAGAGTTTTACTTTCTGCATGCCAAGCATGTGGTCTTTCACTGACCCATGTCTGCCCTCTATAGTACTGCTCTATTTTTACCATCCTCTTCAGGGTTGCACAAAATTTCCAGCAGTTCCAGATGATAACCTAGAAATCAAAAGCACAATGAGTCACTCTCCATTTGTTTTTTGTTTGTCTAGTTCACTGATTGTTCTCCTTTGACAACATATTAATTTTAATTATGTAGAAAGGATTCTATGTGCATATGTTTCCAGGAGATGGGTGGGGGGATGATTATTTTTATTCATTCTGTTACTAACTTAAGATCTGGCAGTGCTTCAGACGCAAACCCGCAGAATGGCATAGTTTATCCTTTTGATTACTGCCCCGTTTTCTTCTTCCAGATGTCCCATGCAGCCACTAGTGCCTTTTGTCGTTCTATTAAGCTGCAGTGTGAACTCTATCCTTCTAGAGAAGTTGCTATCTGTTTGGATCCCTACTGTGGACTTGGGTTTGTCCTTTGGTGCCTCTGTAGGTAGGTTTTCCTGATAGGAACTGTCAAGCATCTCTTTTGGAAGCAGCAGGATGTTACTGCTGGACTCTGCGTGTTTGTGTATGGAGGGTGGGGATCAAACGTGCCACATCCTGGGAAAATGATCAACAGGTATATCAGAACAAAGAGAGTGGATTAAGGCTGCTAGGTTTAAGTTTGAAGACAAACGTATCACTCCTAGAGGCAAAATGTAGAGGCCAAATGGAATTAGAGTCATAGTGTCTTGTTACATTTGAGCAAGTAGGTATTTGAGCTATTAACAATAAAATATTACAATGTGGAGCAATCATCTTCAGAGTTTAAGCCAGCCATTTGTTTTTTCAAGCTATTCCATGCTGTCACTTACTCTCACTGGAGGGCTTTTAATGGAATATCATATCCATAACTTTTTTTTTAAACCACAGATCTTGGTATTTCTGCTTGGCTAATATCTCCCTTTGGATCATGCTACTTTGGCTACACAGACATTAAATGAGTGTGCTATTAGTATATACCAAAGTGGGAAACATAAGCCCATAATTTATTTGTTGCTAGCAAAAGGATGTGAAAGGGGGAGGCTAGTAAGGTAATCATGTCCTTCAGGACCTTCAGCCCATTTTCTCTCGGTGTGCAGGATTTCGGTTCATCTTCCTCCCAACTGCCAACTTAAATATTTTAAGCCAATTTGAAGCTTAACACAAAATGTACTTTTGTTTCCTGCCAAACTTGTTTATTAGTACTGTTTCAAAAGTGTTTCCTAAAAAAAGCAAAAAAACCCCTCAGCATCTGTTTCTATTCCTATTTCTGTTAGGAATTTCTAAGATTTTTCTTACTACAAAAACTACATTCCCAACTTTTAATATACAGAAACAGGGATGTGCAAACCATTCATGGTTGGCTATTACAGACACTTTGTAACTTAGCATACATTTTAGAATAGAATCCTTACCTCTGTACTTGGTGCGTAGGCAATAGGACATATATAGAGTTGATACAACTTGATTTCATGGGTTACAGCTCTCTTAAACTTCTGATGAACCTCTTGATCGTGTAAACAAACTTGAAATAAATTTAAATTGGTGCTTTTAAAAAAGGGGTATCTCATTGGGACAGTGTTGTTTTTATTCCAGCTTGGTATCATTGCTATCAATCACTGCTACAGGAGTGTAAAAAAGGATTGAACCCTAGATACCCAGGGTTTGCAATCTGAGCACAAGCAGCCAAATATACATCTATATATAATATAATAATAAAATAAAACCATCTGTTTATCCCTGTTATAGATGCTATGAAGTTGTGCTGGCCTGCTCCATTGTGATGTCCCAGAATGCAGCATTCTGAGACTTCCAAACTGCTAAGGAAAACCCCTTGGAGCATGGAGCCAGCCCATTGGTAAGTCACGGCTGTATTGCGTGGTTTTGCAAAGTTTTGTTTTTGTTTTTATTTTATGTCCCGAAGGGTATAAAATAATAATGAAAAGAAACCTTGCAAAGCAGAGCAATAGACCTCTATCAAAAATTCTCCAGATTCCTATCAATTGGCCACCCACTCCAGCAGGATTTCCTGGGGATCTTTGTCAAAGATTGATGCATTCTGGGCAGAGCAACAGTTGTCAGGCCAACGTGAGTTCATGGATACTAGTCTTTCTAAATCTTTTAGCTGTTTGTGCTGGGCTTTGTTGTGATGTCATTTTTTTTCCCTGCCATGTTTTTGGGTTTGGGAGGATTTTTTGGCAGCTCATCTCTTAATATTTTTATTCTAGCAGCTGTTCAGTTTGGTATTAATTCTGAAGTCTTGGGCACCTGGCAAAGGCCTTTTTGGGTTTTTTTGTTTTTTAATTTGGCCAAGTTTTATTTCTTTGATGTGGAGCCTGAGCTGCTACAACTTACTGATATTCATGTTTATGTGTGTAATTGTGAACTGCCTGGACAGTCTTTAAACTAAAAAGTTGAAATTTTCTTCTGGATAAACAATTTTGCAAAACTAGCTGGAGGTATAAGGGTTGTAAACTTGGTGGGAGAGCACTGTTTTTCATGCAGAAGATCCAGGGTCCTTTAACAGCATTTCTACATTGACCTGGGAAGGATTCCTTAAAAAGTGCTTCAGTTCAGTATAGAAAATACTGAATCTGTGGGCTTCCCCACCTTCCAATGTTAGGAAAGGCTGGTACTATTCCTAAACTCTATCTGAACTTATATTAATAAACCAGAGCCATTTTGATCAAGTTATATATGCCTTGACAGAAAATAGATTCACACCTTAGCATTGTTTGATTTTGGCTAGGTGGAATGTGTGAATCCAGCCCTTGTGGCAAATGCAACAAATGATGATCAAGATAAATCATGGCTTAAGTATTGCCTAGCAAGATTAGGTTTCAGCCATGTACGCAAACTGATCATAGGTCATTCACATTTAAATTCCACTGAAAGCATGAGTTTATAACATGAGATGATTTAAAAGCTGTGTTTGAATTGTTTAATACTGCATTTCTGCAAATATCACCAAGAGGGAAGATCTGTAACAAATTAAAAAATAGTAATTCACAGAAACAAAATAATAAACCAGTAAAACAAGATTAGAGATTCCCTTTACAATGGTGTTTCAAACAGGGTCTAAATAGGTGTTTGTTGGGGATGCTTTTAACTGAATTTCTGCAAAGAGCAGGAGATTGTTCCAGTGGCTTAAAAAGTGTCTTCCAGTTCTATCATTCTGTGAAAAAGTATATATGCAAATATCCCATCTAGATGGCAGCATTATCTTATCTTGATCTTGAAAAGCCAAGCAGGGTCAGATCCAATTATAATTAAATTGCAAACTACCAGGAAATCTCAGAGTTGTATATGATGACATTCCACAAGAAGGAAGTGACAATTTCCAAGCTATCTCCCAGTGGTCAAACATGGGATCTTTTGTATGCAAAGCAAGGTACCTTACCAACTTTAGTGTCCCTTCCTATAAAGTTACCTGTTAATCATCTCACAAGGTGAGAAACCTGGTCTATTGAACCACTTGCTCAGTCAATCCATGTTTTGTTCCAAATCCCAGAGGCACAGGGCAGAAGAATCCTGTAGCTTGCTAAAGACTATTTCCTCAAGGGAGTATCCTTGACAGCAGCAGTAATTCATCACAGGGAACTTGCCATCTTCATGCTACTATTGAAAAACTACCTGGTGTAAGCAGAATAAAATTCAGACCACTGGGTCCCTTTCCCCATAAACTGATTTAAAGCTAGCTTATTCTGACTTTTTCCTCCGGAATATACATTTTTGCTGCTATTTTCATTTCTAAGATTTATGAGCTACGGGGAAACTGTGGCCCTCTGGTAGTTGCTGCACTTTAGTACTCCGTATCCCTGGCCATTGGCTGTGCTTGATGGAGCAATTGGAAGCCAATTGAGCAACATCTGGAGGGCTTCAGATTGTCCATCTGTGAGCTAAAAGCTCTTAGGGAGAGCTGTCTCCTTCCTGAAGTTTGTGAAATAATTTCCTTTTCAATTTGCCATCTTCTGGTTTCTCAAGACAGATTTCTCGTCATGGGATTAACCAATCTTGTATCTTTACAGCGTTTATTCAGGACACCAGTCTATTTTAATTCCTCCCTCAGAATTGGAAACTACACCTGCTCTTTGGCTTCTGGCTGTGAGCCAGTACAAAGTGAGAGATACCTTTTGTTCCTACTCAGTTATGGAGCTCTGCACCAAGGGCCTTGGTTCACAAACAGAATCTCTGAAGGTGAGGAATCCTTGTTCTCTCCTTTTCCTTCCTCCCTCCAGCCTCTTTTGCCTGGTCTTCTCCTCCACATTTGATATCACTGTTTATATTGCTGATGAGTAATTGTCTTTATGAATCGGAACACATTCCTGGAGAAGCACGGCTGGGGGGCTTTTGCACAGATCCATCTTCTGCGCCAGTTGTGCCCTGTCCTGGACTGGGAGGCCTTGCTCACAGTCACTCATGCCTTAGTCGCTTCCTGTTTGGATTACTGCAGTGAACATTACATGGGGCTGCCCTTGAAGACCGCTCGGAAATTACAACTGGTCCAGAACACAGCAGCACACACACTATTGGGTGTTCATAGGTTCGCCCATGTTACATCTCTATTGCATGAGCTGCACTGGCTCCCAGTTTCTTTCCGGGTGCCATTCAAGGTCCTGATTATCACCTACATGTCATGGGACCTGGTTATTGGTGGGACCACCTCTCCCTAAGGAATATCTGCCCATCCCACTAGATCAGATAGGGTAGGCACGCTCCAGATCCCTTCCCTGAAATCCTGCCACCTAGTGGGATCTCAAAAGCCTGCCTTTTCCATGGCTGCATGTACCTTGTGAAACATCCTCCCCCTGGCAATTCGGCAGGCCCCCACCCTTTTAGCCTTTCGGAAGGCCATCAGGACCAAGGTGCTGGGATAGGATAAGATAGAATAGAATAGAAAGAATGGAATGACGGTAATTGGAGCTTGCTGTGGGGCATCCTAAAGGAATTACTAAGGTGCAGGGTTTTTGTTCGATCGTTTTACATTTTATTGTTTTATTGTTGTTTTATAGTTGTTGGTTTTACTGTTGTGAGCCGTCCAGAGTTTTTAAAGTTTTTTTAAGATGGGCGGCCCTATAAATCTTTTAAAGAAAGAAACAAAGAAAAGAAAAGAGACAAATCAGTTGAGCAGGTGGAATTCCGCTTTCCAGGAACATTCTGACCTGCTGTTTCTTGATTATTTTCGGAGTGCAGGGCTGCAAAGAAAATTTATTTCATGATGTTCACCTTTCGTGTCTGTACTTTGCTGTTCAGGGTACATTCATATAAACCTCATATTTTTTTTTTCTATTACATATCACTAGAGGCTTGCATAGCCTTCCCAGGGCCACCTGTAAATGTGACTTTTCAGATCAGTAGATTTCCTTCTTGTGAAGGTAGGGAGTCTGGTGCCTTTAGGGGAAGAAATCCAATCCCCACTCAGCAAAGTGAGCAGGCATCACACACAGCCATAACATGGTTTGATTTGTTTAGGCTTAGTGAGTTATGTGAACCCAAATATTATAGTTTGCAAGCTGTGAACATATGGTTTAAGGCAGTCTCGTGTTGGATGGATGAATTTCAACCATGATGAATTCTCAGCAATAACCATGCTGGCTGGGAGTTGAAAGTCACACCCCCTGGAAGTCATCAAAGTTGGGAACACTGGCTTAAGAACATTGTGTGAATTTAGCCAATTGTGATATATTGAGTAAAACTGTAGTTAAATAAATCATAGCTTAGCAGTGTATGTGAGCTCAGACACTTTCAGTTTTCCAGTGAAGACTCTTTTTAGGTTTTGTTGCATGTGAGAAGGTTTTTAAGCCAGTCTGTCCCTTTCCCCCCACTTTTCTAAGAGATGGGATTCAGAATGGCTAACAAAAAGTTGCATTATAATTATTACCCCATCCTATATCTGTTCAAAACAGGCTCACAATTTAAGAACTGAATTTGTGTGGCTTGTAGAAACTAAGGTAAACTAAAAATAATAAACCCTCTCTACTCCCTAATGCAGAATTCTAGGTAGGTTAGACTTCAGGTCCCATCATTTGTAGCTAACTATTACAGAAAGAAGTCTAAAAAATCTAGAGGAACCACATTGGCAAAAATGTCTATGATGCCTGTTATGATGACATTCCCATTTATTCCAAAATATGGATTTTTCATAGCCCAGAGTTCATTACTGCTTCTGATGTTTTTGCTATTTCAATTCTGAAATAAAGAAAAGAAAGGAAAGGCATTGTTATAGATAGATTTAGATTTCTGCTCCGTCCCATATTTTGTAGGAAGATATATTTGCTTCTGAAAGAATGGTTGAATGAATGGCAGGCACCTTGTTGGATTCTCTTTTTTAATCTCGGAGGTTCAAAAAATATTATAACGATCTGTCTAAATGTCAACACTACCCTTGGGTGACCTGAGTTTGTGCCTTGTTTCCAGGCAAGGGGGCTGGACCTGTCAAGGGTGCGGACATGTGTGGTCGTGGCAGAAGAACGGCCCCGAATAGCTCTGACGCAATCTTTTTCAAAGCTCTTTAAAGATCTGGGCCTCCACCCCAGGGCTGTCAGCACATCCTTCGGCTGCAGAGTTAACCTGGCTATATGTCTGCAGGTAAGGCTTTCTCCCCTGTTGGCAAAAATTGTGAAAGCAGACCTTCCTCAAAGGAAAAGAACCAGGTTTCACTCAAGGTAGCTTGTTACTTTCTTAATCATTGCATGTAGGGGTAGATGTTCCTCTTTCATACTGCAAACATACACCTTTTCTATTTTTGTTAATGAGCTTTCTCCATAATGCTTTCATGTTACATTTATAGCATTTATTGTGCCCTCAGTGTGAAAAGCAATGCAGTAAAAGTCTGCATGAAAGTCCTTAATTTGTAAATTGTAAAAGTCAACCCAAGTCTTTATGCACAATACATCAGAATCTTTTTTTTTCTTGTGAATAGAATAAGGACTTGAATATATGTAGTGCCTTAAAACCATTTAATGTTAGTCAGTTATTGTGGCTAGTGTCAGAAATGGACTAAATGTCCATATGTACTTGTCCCAATCTGAAGCCTGCCTGATATCCTGGGCTCCCAGAGTTCCTAGCCATTAGGGTCTTTGAAGTCCAACCCTATTGGAAGTCTCAGGTTTATGTTGTTCTGGGGGAAAAAGTGACAGAATTTAGTAGGAATACTTAGCATTAATAATAGTGTTTTAGAGAGTAAAACGTTATTTGCATATCACAGTAGTAAATCTTATAAGCATTTTATTAGTATTACAATCTTATAAGATAGGCTTGTATTATTTTTTCCACTATGCAGAACTGGAGGTGAACCTCATCCATTTCAAATAAAAATTTATTTGGGTGGGAAAACATTATCTTTTCCTGCTCCGTGTTCCAGTCCTGTTTTCTGATGGTTCCCATTTCATTTTCTTTTCATATATTAAGAATGAGATATACTTCTTGGATTTTTTTTCAGTAACTTTTTAGTATTTACTTTATACTTATAACTATGTCCATTAGTTTTATGTCACTTGTTGGACTTCTTTTCTTTGTAATTTTAGTTTCCAGTTTCCAACAGCCACATCACTTGGAGAAAACATGTGGCTTGATCCTTCTCTCCACAATATGATTTCAGATGTGTGCACCATTGGGCAACAGTTCCCTGGCCCTGATAGGGAAAATATTTATTCAGCCAAAAGAGTGGGTGGGTTTGCAAAGTGGGCAGAGATTCAAATATGCCACTGGCCACATGTTTTACACTACTTGCCTGCATGCATTCTAAGATTCTGCAATCTCTGACTTTCACAGTCAGATTTTCTTTTCCGTACTTCCTTTGTTGCATAGAGGCAGAGGGCATTGCACTCAATTCTAAATCTTAGCACCCCTATCCCATGACATAAAGGGGAACAGTAATAAAATCTCTTAGAGATGCTGCCATTCTGATCACACAATGGCTTCTTGCGAGTGACGTGGTTATGCTGAGGCAACATACTAAATGGAAGTGAAGTCTGTTAGCCTCAGAAAGACATCAGAAGCATTCAAGCTGCAGAGTCAATCATGGACACAAACTCTGCCTGTTTTGCTTTAAGTCATACAGTTTATTCTCATTCCGAGTTTCATGATAATTTGTTGTACGCCACCCAAGGACTTCAAGTTGGGGTGGGTTACAAAAATTATAAATAAAGAAATACTCAAGACCTACAAACATGCATGCCATGCCATGGATGTATACATACATATATTATATTAATCAGTCTTTCTAAAGAAATAGCAGCGTTAACATTGTGGGGACATTATGCTGTTATTTTCATTTGTTAGTGAGAAAGGAGATTGTGCTATGGTGCTCGTCAGATACATACCTGAAAAATTGGATGTTTATCGCCAAATCTTGGTATTTGTTTAGGTATTTATTTTAATATCACTGTTAGAATAATTTCTTTCTTTGAGAGGCAGTGACAGCTGGGATGAATTGGTCTTATTAGCTGGTTACTGGCCCATACATCTTGAAGCTGAGTAGTTTTTGGTATGGAAATAACATACTAGTCATTTTCCATCAGAAATATTAATATGGCAAAGTGTATAAACTTTCTGTGGAGATGATACACAGCTGGAGAAATCCACTACCTGTGGCAATGTGCCAAAACTATAATAAATAAATTACTAAAGCTGTCAACAGAAACTTGCAACCATCAGTCTCTTTGAGGAGTATTGATCATTGCTTAGGCTGCTCAATAGATCATGAGCATTGGCTATGAACAGTGTCCTAGATTACATTGATTGTTCGAGACTGACTTTCCTTGTGCATATCGCATTAACATAGTTAACTATTCCACATTCAGAAGGTCTTAAAGTATGCTTACTGTCTTGTACCTGAAGGGTTTCTAGGAGCCCATGTGGGCCTAATGTTTGAGATAGTTGAAATAATTGAGGAGATTGTTCCAATTTCATTTAATTTCAAATTTCAGAAAAGTAAACCTCCAGAAGTTGCTTTGAACTCAGCTTTATAAACAGACAAACATATATACAACAAACAATCAGACTTGCAAGATTCTGTTAATATAGTCAATCTCAATAAAAGTAGTTTTAGACTTCCTATGGAGTTGATTTCATGGCCTAGTAGTCTACGTAGTGGGGCTGACACTTATAATGAAGCAGAGGATATTGGTATAGTTCAGGATGTTCCATTTTTGCCTTTGGGAAGCAGCACCCGCATAACTAAAACTACTTAGCAGATTTACACTTTAGATTGGGGAATGGAGAACTCCCTGGCTCAATTTCATTCATGGAGACAAACTTATGTATGATGGGGGGGCAGGTGGTCATGATAGAGTGATCCATCATGAAGTAGAGTTGAACATTCCTCTGAAGGTGGGTGACTTGTTCCTTCCCTTACACACAGATGCACTTTTCAGGTTTAACAATGAAGTGTTCTTCTTCATTTTAATCTTTTGAAAAAGGTACAGCAATTAGAGAAATGCTAAGGTATAGTACAGCATGTTTCATTTGAAAATAGAGTGCCACACAATGTCCTCAAACAATAGTATCTATAATGTCTCTTAAATTGCTGAACTCTTGTTTGTTAAAAATTGGAAAAGCTATATACTTCTGTCTCTCCTGTTTGCTCTACTAAAATAGACACTTCCACCTTATTTATTTATCCATGTATTTATTTTTATTTTTAGACCTTTAAATGATAGGATGTCTATAGTTTATAAAATGCTTATATTGGACATGGTTTTTCCTTTTATTTTAGTCTACTCTTTTTGCATAATTCTCTTAATTTTCCTCTCAACTTCCATTTCTTTTTCAATTATTACTATCTTTACTATTATTTTTTTCATGTGTTACTGTCTTTCCTTCTCCCCGTCTCCCCCTATTCCTGCTGCTGTAGCCTCACGGGCTGGGGAAACTGGGCAAGCAGGTAGGGAATTTTTGTGTTCCCTAAAATATCCACCCGGCAGTGGACAGACTAGATGGAATCCGGAGACCTTTGAGTGGGGATGTGCACGTGATTTGTGTGATTACGTGCAGCAGCCAGGAGTGCCCTGGACTGGGAAGTGTCAAGGGAAGAAAATTTTGTGTACAGAAACGAAATATTTAACAGCTGTGATCCAGATTTAGTCCTCATCAAAAGTTAACCAAGGCTTTATTCATGTGCTTGGGAATGTGTTTTAAAAAACGGCACCCAGGTTGAGCCCTAATATACAAACCATCACAACTGGATTTTATAACCTGCTTCTGGTCAATCACACAAACAATTCCTAAGGTCATATTTATAGACTGACCCTCTCGCACGTCCCCACTTTTTCATTAATGCTAATGGGCTTCTCCGCTCTCAGCACTAGTCTGTTTCGCTGCTGCTGAGTATATTAGCACATTGAGAACTGAGCCCCTCCATGCCAACACAAGAATACAATGTGTTGGCATTATGCCAAGATGCCTGGCAATGCCCCTCCTGTAATTTTCTCTTGCTCTGGTGATGGGATGCTGGTCAATGTTACTTCTTTTAGATGCCTCCTGCTTTCCTTAGCATAGAGTCTGATTTTTTTTAAGGAGTACCAAGAAATAAAGTGCCAAAAAGTGGCCTGGAAACCCAAGAGGAGTCCAGTATCCATTCTTTTTCAACCTCATGGTGTGCCAGCTTGCTTTATTTTTGTAGATGTCCCAATAGTTCTTCATTTGTTTCTTTGTTGTCCAACTTTCCTTCAGGTGCTCAAGTCGGTATATGTAACACCCTCTCCAATTTTACCCCACCATAATAATTGAGATGAGAAAGAGTGACTGGGCTGAAGCCATCCAGTGAGCATCTGGGGCTCGGAGCAAACTTGAACCTGGATCTCCCCAGTTCTTGTCCAACACCTTAACCAAACCTTATTTGGGCCTTTTGGCTGTAAATAAATTGAAACTACAGCAAACCAGTTCTTATTAAACATGTGCTGGCATAATAGCTGTTCCCCCTTTAGACATATCCGGACTTGGGTTTTCCATCAAGAGAACATACACTGCGAAATGAACCAATTATCCCTCCCTGGCTAATATGCCTATAGAATGTGCCTTTCTGCAAATGCACATTTTTGGCACATTGCACAGGACAGGTTGGGCACTTTAAGTCTTAAAGCATCTCCAAACATGAAGTGGCTTTGCAGTGCCAGTGTGGCAACAAAACCTGAAGGTGATTAGAAAGCAATGTGGTTTAATGCATCTGGTTTCTAATCCAAATAATCTGTCCTGGATTGCATTATATAGTATTTAGCCAATTCACTATGTCTCATTAGGTTTTTTTTTAATTGTATTGAGGTAAAAGTCTCACTTGGGCTACTTCACATGATATACTAAGTCAATTTGTTCATTTAGCATTCAGTGTGAACTCAGTCTGTGTGGTTTGTAAACCATGCTTTTGGCTTGGTGTGATGTATGATCCCAGTCAGTAAACAATGGTTTAGTGTAGTGTGTGAACCCAGCCTTAGCCTAGAAAGAAGAAAGCTTCTTTAAAGAGCATAAGTATGTGGACATAGAAAGAATTACTGTATTAAGGGTGAAATGGCCAGGGGATAAGTGAAGACATCATAAACAAATTAATGCACTGTTTTTAAAATACAGTATGTTTTTAAAGTAACAGAATAACTGGTTATGCTTCCTCAATCTGTATATGTTAATATCATATGTCTTGCTTTACAACATTATCAACTTTAAATAAAACTTTTGCATCTGTGTCTCAGGAAATTTAATCACAGGCTTGAGCCTTTACAGGCTGTGTCGTCTTCAGCCAATTCCCTTTCTTTTAGAATTGGCCAAACTTATGCACCCTTCATTATTTTTCCATTGAAACTCGTTTTCAGGAAGATGAGCAACTAGAAATTATGTTTGCAATCAACAGGTTAATAAAGAAGCCAAAGAAGAGATGATTAGATTTCCATATATATATACAGGTAGTCCTTGTTTAGTGATCACAATTGGGGCTGGCAACTCAGTCATTAAGTGAAGTGGTCATTAAGTAAAACCATGACTGTTCTTTTGATCTTACTTCAGCTTTCCTTTGCTTTACAGACCTACAAAGGTCATAAATGTGAGGATTGGTCATAAGGTTACTTTTTCATCACCATCATAACTGCAAACGGTCACTCCATGAGGCAGTCACTAAATGAGGATCACCTATATATACAGACAATACTAATGTGTACTTTTTTTTTTACCATGACACATGGTATAGTACCATGACAGTATAACAGATTTTCAGTTTTAAAACTGTAACAATAAATAAAATGTAGAGAGACCTATTTCTTCAGATGCTAACTAAGAGTTTTCTTTTACAGGGAACATCTGGGCCAGATCCGACCACTGTGTATGTTGACATGAGGGCCCTCAGACATGACAGGTATAATTTTTATTCTAATTTTGCCAAATTTGTAACTGGAATGTACAAGTAGTATTTGAGGGAGGAAGATAAAAATGTTTGTCACATCTTGTTGGTCACAAGAAGAAATAGAAAGGAGATAGATCAGTAAGTAGGTAGGTAGGTAGGTAGTTTTTGTTTTACTTTCTGCTGGTTTTTTAAATACTTCCAGATTTCTTTTTACCATTTTTTAAAGCAATTTCTATATTCCATTTGTATATTCAAATTTCTCAAAGTTAAAATACTAAGAAGCAAAGGGCATTAATCATTTAAATACTAGCAAATAAAATTACTGTATATTAAGCACATTAAATATAAAACATATTCACATGTGTTATCCACACAGAAAAGGCTTAAGTAAAAAGATGAGTCCTTGGTAAGTGCCTAAAATATCAGGTGGAAGAGAGCATTTCCGCTAAGAAATTCCACATATAAATAATTTCCAGATGGTAACCTGTAAATTCCAGCACAAGCAGCAAAATCTCCTTTTATCATTTATCATATGCTGTGTGGTAGGATTATTATATTCTGTCTCTCATTTACTCAGAGAACCAGTTGATTATTAACCATCAGTGCTTTATTTGGTAGTAATTTTATGAATGGGTGTCATGTAGAAGTTGCTTTATATGGAGGTACGTGAAAGCATTTCCTCTGGAGTGCTTAATCATGGATGTCCAGGGATACCTGACAGAAGAGTTGGTCAGAAAAGTCAAGATGGCTGCTGCAACTGCATGATTGAAGCCCCGTGTTCTTTTTACATGTGGCACATGTAGAAAAAGGGGTGTGGCTTCAATTGTACAGGAGCTGTCTTGATTTTTTTGACTCTATAGACAACCCTATCAGTCCTTTTCTTTCCTCCAGTGGTCAACGCCCTTTCTTTTAAATTGCTGTAGGCTTCTTCCTGCCTTTCTTAAATGGAAGGGTCCCATCAACCCTTTTCTTGCAAAAACGCAGCAGTGTACCATTTCATCACAGTTTTCACTCAGCACTATACATTACTTTCCTTGACTTGATGGTTTGATTGACCTGGAAAGATCTTCCTTAGTGGTCTTAAAGCTGGATTTCTTGCTATAGAAACAATTACATGAAGAATTTGAGTGTGTGTTATAATTAATGACAGGTGAACTGTTCCCACCTGTTCAGTTTCAATTGAGCTCTGCAAATGAGCCGACTTCCCCATGGTGGGAAATACACCCAACTCCAGGATTCTAGTTCTTCCAGAGATGATACCTGGGAACACAAAAATTACAACCGTCACGTAAAAGGACGAGCCTTTTCCGTTCCAATTCACGCTTCAGCCCTCCTGTGGGCTTCTTAGCAAATCTAGCCTTTGTCCTCAGTCAGGTGGTATCCAGCAGCTCCCAGGACTTTTGTTCTGGGACAGCCATTTTCTGTTTTGTTAGTTCTCTGCTACCACTTCTTTGATTTTGGGGTGGGGGTGTCTGTCTCCCTGCTCCTTTGAGTTTAGAAGGAAGTAAGAAAAATGCCATTTCTTGATTATCCACTACAATCATCCTGTATAAGAATCCAGTAGCTCAGCCTGCGAGTGATGTTGCAAATAAACAATTAGCTGTCAGTTAGGAAGTTAGTCCAGACCTTACAGGATGGGAGCTGTGTTGGTCCACGGTGGCACAAAATCAGGAGTTTGGTGGCACCTTTTCTGACTAACAGATTTTATTAAAAGGCAAAATTTGACTAACCGATTTTATCGAAAGCTTTGGTGAGAGCTTTTCTCTCTCTGCTTGTTTTTTCCCCCTCCACCTATATAGCCTTTCCAAGACCCACCCAACTTTCTCCCATCTCCAAACCCTCTTCAGCTTAGCAACCAGGGCCCCTTTTTCTTTTCTTTCCCTATGGCTCAGAGACAATATGGGTACGGAGATGAAGAAGACAGTGGTAGAAAGCCAGAGCTTTGCTTTGAAGTAAATCCAGCGCCATAAGAATTTGTGTTTTACAAACTGAAATTTGGAGGGGGGGCAGAGGCCTCCAAGGATGAGTGTTCTGCCAAGTGTCCAAGCAGCGATCAGGTGCTCAGACAATTGGTTCTTTTAGATCCAAACACAATAAGCACACCAGTGGATAAAGAGACTTTAAGCTTTATTATAAACTTAAGCAAACAGAGTTAAACAGAAACACAGTTTAAACCAGAAACACAGTTTAGGCAGATTAAACAAAAGTATAAAAAGCATAGCATAAGGAAAGAAATCATAACATACCTAAGCAAGTTGATACCCAATCCCTTTTATGTTGCCAGGAGCCTCCTCACCAAGGCAACAGGGACCGCCCCCCCCCCCAGGGTGGCAATTGTTCTACAGCACCCAGCGCACTGGATCTGTACAAAAGCTCCCAAATTCCAAAACACTTCCAAGAGTTTTATCCAAGTCTGGCCCTTAAACCTCGTGACCATGTTTCCATGGTTTGTTTGTTTGTTTATCAAATTTGTCACCACCCATCTCCTCCAACCGGAGGGACTCTGGATGGTTTACAATATAAAACAATAAATATATAATAAAATTCCAGTATAAAATACACTGGTTGCAGGCTACGAGACCTGACCTTGACTAGGAAGCTTCCCAAGGCCCAAAAACACCTGTCTATGACATCATCCAAGAGCCTGGGAAGTTTTACAGATCTTAACAAAACAATTGGGGGGTTTTCTCTTATCTCTCTCCCCACTCCAAACAAATATATGTTCTGGAGGGCTGTTGGAGGAGCAGACTTACAAACTTTCAGTCTTGTGGTTTTATTCCCCCCCCCCCCGCCAAACAGAAATAAAAAACAAGCAATTAAACATCAGCATAACTCAACATAAACTCAAATCTTCTTTGTGTGAGGGAGAAAATCAACATATGTCACTTAACTCTTTGAAAGAACAATGGTCTTCTGCATTGCCACTACAGTGAGGGATGGTGCAAGGAGTACTGCTACCTCCCAGCACCAAAGATTGAGCAACTGTCTCTTGAATCCTTGTATTGACAAAGGGACTATAGTGGAAAGATGCTTGCTGGTTGTAAAAGGGAAAGATTCCCATTTAGTCGTGTCTAATGACACACTAGGGGGCGGTGCTCATCTCTGTTTCCATGGCCAAAGAGCCAGCGTTGTCTAAGGACACTTCCGCATCATGTGGCCAGCATGACAATCACGGAAACACTGTTACCTTCCCGCCGAAGTGGTCCCTATTTATCTACTCGCATTTGCATGCTTTCGAATCGCTAGGTTGGCAAGAGCTGGGGTGAGTGCAGAAGCTCACTCTGCTGCGTGGCACTCTCGAACCACCGAACTTGCAACCTTCTGGTTGACAAGCCTGGCGTCTTAACCACTGAGCCACCACGCCCCCTGCTTGCTGGTTGGGGAGTTGGAAAATCCTCTTTCAGGGGTGTCTGCAGGGCATCATAAAAACAGTCAAGATGGTGGCCATGATGGTGCGGTCAAAGCTCCACCCAAAGTTTCTCTGGGTGTCCACGCATAAAAAACAGGTGAAGCTTTGATAGCACTATCAGGCTGTCATCTTGGCTTTTTTTTTTTTTACCATACCTTGCAGTCACCCTGTCTTAATTGATCTATTCCTGTAACTAATTACTAGATGTGGCATTTGCAGCAGGGAGTAAATTAATCACATTTCAGACTTGCCTGCTTTTCCCTCATATTGGAGTTATTTGGCCTGCCCATGGCATTATGAAAAACATGTGGGTGTAAACTCAGACAGCCTCCAAAAATGTTTGGGCACGGGCACATCAACCAGGGGAAATGGTGTATAAAAATAGCACAATATGAAAATAGGAGAGGAAGTTCAGAAGAAGACGGGTAATTCTTTAGTGTTACCAAACTGATGCCAAGTTATTATACGGCTCTTTTGTTGATGGTTGCTTCTGAATTTTAGAATACTCCCTCTCCTTAGTTCCAGCAAAATTTAACATCTTCTAGCTCTGTACTAGGACTTTTCTGAGCTAAAATTCAATACTGGGTTATTCTAGTATTTATATTTTTAAATATGTGCTCTTTTAAATGTGTGGCATGTACTGTCTACTGTCTTTTACACTATCTTTTCTTCTACTTAAACTTTGCCTATACATGGGCAGAGCAGGTGGTGAAACCAATAAATAAGAAGAGCCAGGAAGTGCTCATATTCCTAAATCAGAATTTTGCCCAAATGAGGATCCCGTGGCCTGCATATATAAAGAAGGCTTTGATGCTTTTTTCAGCTTTTCTGTTGGGCATACTTACTAATCTTCTCTGTTTATATGAAATATGTACACTCAGTGCCAATCACAAATATGGAATTGTGCATTGAGCTTATTGATAATTCTTTGTTGGTGCAGATAGGCAAAACTAATAATCGATATGATGAACAAAATTGTGATAGCTTCCCCAGTACTGCACTGATTACTGATCTTACACAGGGTTAAGCTCATTTTCCTTCTCTTCTGGCAACCCTGTTGCATGGCAGTTGGAAGTTGAGTGCCTTTACCTTTGCTGTGTTAAACATTAAGGTTGTATATTTTCCAGTTGTGAATCAGTTTGCTACAGTGACCCATGTTCACTCATCTGTAATTTAGCTAATTTTTAATTTTGCCATCTTTAATTTGGTTTTTGAGGCACTGAATTTAGGAAGAGAAGTGGGGACTAGTCAGTGTCTATAGTAGCCTTCTGCAGTGTCAAGATGACCATGTTGGAGAAAGCTTCTCTTTAGGAATTCTTTTAAACAACTCTTGCAGAAAACCTCATACCTGCTCTTCTCATCCTCCTTTTTCATCCTATTGAGCAGTTTTCACTTCTAATTTTAGTTAGCCCCTTGCAGCTGCTTCCTAGCGTCCCTTCATAGTCCTGGCAAACTCCCTTTCTTCATTGCTTCATCAGTTTATCACTGCCATAGGAATGACATTTGGAGCAACAGGTGTATGGGGCTGTTTTGACAAAGTCCATGAAATTGCAGCCTTCATTCTCATGTGCACCTCTGACCAAGTATATGATGATGTAAGAGGAGAGATTTGGGACTTCAATGAATAAACGTTTTCTTGATGAATATACTTTCTGAAAACAAAAATGCAGTGTTCCATGTCATTATGTTTGTCTGTAGAACCTAAATAAGAGTTGTTTAAGAGACTCCATTAAAAAAACAAAACTACTTTTGACCATCTCTTGCTTTTCTGTACATGAATTAATTGGAGGGTTTAGCTATTTGCTCTGTGCTCATTGGAAATATCAGCACTGGTTTGAAGCCAAGTGGTATATGATTGAGAGAAAGACCGTAGAATAGGGCTGTGTAGTGTGTTGGATTCAAGGGGGAGAAAAAGGCTTCGGAATACAGAGTATCTTTCAGCGACTCTTTAAAGCAGCTACATCTTTTTTCAGGATAATGTGGCTGCCCCCAAAACCCAAGAAAAGACACATTGTGTTTAAGAAGCACTCATTTGCTCCCAGAAGCACTTTTTCTCCCCTTTGAATGCAAAGCACCACACAACCCTACTATATAATATTCTTAATTGTTTTCAAAGATGTGGGATCATCTCCTCTTAGCCTCTGTTCTGCAAATCTCTTAGGCCAATTTTGAACACAGCCCAGGTATCACAATGAAATGAGCATTGAATTTCCGAACCAATGAATCTCACGTTCAAATTTCAGTTGAACCACAAAGCTCAGGGATTTGACTGTGGCAGGCTCTATCTCTTCAGCCTGGTTGCTGCATGTAACCTCCTACATACAGCCTTTAGCTTTGTGGGGGAAGGGTGCTATATAAATAATTATTATTTAATAAATAGTTATTAAAACCACTCAGTGTCATTTTTCAAAGGAATAGTGGGGACAGCAAAGAGAAGGCAACTGTTCAGACTGACTTGTCTGAAAAACTGCCACTTTGAAGGAGTAGATACATATAAATTACTCAAGCTTCCTCTTTTCTGGCTCTGATGTACAAAAGCTGCATATTCTACAAGGTCAGGAAGCAATTTCACATGGACTAATAGTCTCTCCTGGCAAAAGAATTGAGTTGCTCTAGATGCACCTGAGGTACAGTGATAAAATCAGCAGCAACAATTCTCCTTTTGTCAAGTGTTCTGCTTTCTTAGACCCTCCCTTCCTTGACTTGCCCTGTCTTCTCCCTCCAAAGTTTTAACTATACAAGTTGATTTCTATTTTTTCAAGCATTAGCCTCTGTGGCTGAATTCCCATAGCAGGCAGAGCCAGGAAAGAACAGGAGGGAGGGGCAAGGCCAAAACTGTATTTCAGTTAAGTTAAATATATTAAACACGTTTTAATGAAATGCCATTAATACTCTTCCTAATGTATTTAATAATGTCCTATCTCTTTAGGAATGACAATTTAGTGCAATATTTTAATCTGTTGAGCACCTCAGTCAGGGGTGTTTATCTAGCCCAGTGTTTTTCAATCTCAGCAACTTAAAGATGTGTTGAGCATGGCTGGCTGGGGAATTCTGAGAGTGGAAGTTCACACAAGCTTCAAGTTGCCAAAGTCCAGTTCATGAAAATTACTCAAGCTCTTGGCTTGTACAGAAAGCAATTTTGCTCAGCTTGTTAAGGTTGAGATTTTTTAGCAGGGGTGTAGCGTGCACATAAAAAAGGGACATTCCCTCAGTTGCGTGGTTGTGCATTCCATCTTGACCTTTCACACACACACACCAACACACACCACGGATGCCCATGTTTCTCGGTCTTTTACTAACTGCCTGTGTGGGATCTGACAAAGAGAACGTGCTCTTAACTGATAATGCCCAGTTGGCCCTTTCTCTCTAGTTCTAAACATAACATTACAAAACATGTTGTTGAAGGTTTTCTAGGGGAGGCACCTAGAAGGGGGAAGGGGCAATGGACAGTGCCAACCCAGAATTGCCAGGGACTAAGCACAGGCTGCCCAGAAATATGAACAAGAAGGAGAGAACACACACAAACACACACACACCATGGGAACCTGTCTCTGAGCACAGTGGTCCTACCAGTTCCTAACTCCTGCTACTCAAATTGACCTGCTGCTAACCAACTCAGGCATTGGATTGTTGTCTGATTTAGATAACATCCTTGGCACAATACATGGTTTTCAGACTATGTACAGCTTGGGGTTTCAGTTTGTGCATCCCTGACTTAAAAGTAAGTAAGTTGTGTTCAGTAAGCAGGGAGAAGATTGCAGGTTTATTTTCAAAAGCTGGATCTTCCATCTAGCAGGGAAGTGGTTTTGCAACAAACAGAAAGCAACTGGGCAAAGTAACAGTAGCTGAAATTCAGATGCTTGAAAGTAATGGTGTAGCTCTGTATGGATGTCTGGTGCTGCAATTTTTGTGCATTCATAATTACTGTTCTATATATTTTTATTTTCAGAGTGCGTTTAGTAGAAAGAGGATCCCCCCACAGTTTGCCTCTCATGGAATCAGGAAAGGTAAAAATGTAAAAATTCTTAACCATCTGAATGGAGTGATTAAGCAAATAAGTTGGGGACATGTACATGCATACATATGATTATCTACATAAATGCTTATGTGGGAGCTTGCAGAATCATGCATATTATTAACTTACTAATTAATAGCGCCTGAATTCTAGAAACTTAGGGCTTGTGAAACTAGAGTCAATTCATTGGAGGATGTATGTTTTCTTGATATGAAGGATCAATACTCCAATGTTATCTTGGTGGTATCTCAAGCATGGCCTTTGGTCTTCTGGGAGTTAAATCTAAACCACCTGGACTTCCTCAAGTTGGGAATTATTTATTTATATCATTTATTATTTATATCAAAACTTTTCATCCATTTGTAGCAATATTATCTATATCACATGTGGGCAAATTGTTGTCTGAAGGCCACATGCAACTTTGGAGGTCTAGTGTATCCTGTTTGTCTTTCCCTATTATCCCAGGAAGAAAGAGGTGCCTATTTTTCTTGACCTTCCACGAAAAAAAAAACTGAATGACCCATGTGAATGAGATAAAATGTATGAATGAGAGGAAGGAAACTTTGTGACTGGGGGAAATGTGAATGGGAGGATGTAGATTGGGAAAAAAAATGTGAGAATGGAGGTTAATAGATGGCTGTGGAAGAAAGAGAAGAGAAAAGAGTTTTTGATGCTATGTAGCTTCTATCTTCCTGAGACAATAGACACATTAGAATGCATGTGTGTGTGTGTGTGTGAGAGAGAGAGAGAGAGAGAGAGAGAGAGAGAATATGTTTGGAAAACAAAATGATTGGATGAGGAGGAGCAAATAGAAAATTTGGGTTTCGGAGCTGATCACCATGATTCTCCCCATCATCACCCCACTATCACATTTTGGAAAAAATGTGGATCTGAGCCCCAGAAGACCCATCTCTGGTCTGTGCTAATTGGCAATAATTCTTGAGGGACCTTCTTGTAAGAAATTGCATCTGGATCCTTATACATGTAGAATATATGCTTACCATGTGCTTTCCACATCATTAACACTGCTGGTGGTCATCATTTTGGGCACAAGTGAAAACACCAAGACTGATGACTCATCCTCGCCAATGAAGAGCTAATTCGCAATAATAAGTTTACAAAGCTGAGTGTCGTGTCACTTTCCTCTGAGAAATTACACCAACCTCTTTTTGTGAAGCCTGCTGTGTTTCTTAAAGACCTCAGAAATGAGGCAGGAAAGTTCTGTTCTTGCATGAAACAATATAGACCCAACCTGCCTCCTGACCAAATATGACTCATTTTGTCTTTCAATAGATTCTCCCTGGAGTTCGCATCATTATCGCTAATCCAGAAACAAAGGGCCCCCTGGGCGACTCTCATCTTGGAGAGGTGAGTCACACACTGTGCCAAGGTCAGTACTGAATGACAGGAGCTGATTACAAGCCAACTCCTTTTTGTCATTGCATTATTCGGGCAATGTATGGCAAACAGCCTGGTCTAGCAGGTATGTGTCACACAGCTTTATGTAGGTGTGTGGAATTAATGGTAGGCAAGTTAGTAACTACTTTGCATTGTCATAGTTAAGAACTATTAATGTCTTTTCTAAGTTTGTTCCCCCCTCCCCTTCTCGGTAAGCTGCTACTCCAGGAAAATACCTCTTGTACCCACAGCATGTGATTGCAGATGAACATGTCCATTTTTGGCAGTATCCCAGCCACTGCAAAGGTGGTTGGGTGGCTGTTGTTTACCGCTGCTTTTTTTAAAAAAAATATTCTGCCTGAATTCTTGTGATAAGTCAAGTGAGAATGCCAAGATCTTGCAAGATTTGGCAGTCTTGAGAGACCCCAACCATTGGGACCCACGTCAGAAGCTACCACTGATTCTCAGACCTTAAGTTATCTGAAAGTGTTCCTTTCGGTGAAGGGCTTTACTGGGAAGACCAAGGGTTTAAAATTGTCTGCAGCAAAGTGTTGTCAAAAAACCTTCCTCCAATTAAAACTTTTTTTTTCCCTGCTCCATGTAGATATGGGTTCACAGTGCTCACAACGCCAGTGGATATTTTACAATCTACGGTGATGAATCCCTACAATCAGATCATTTTAACTCAAGACTTAGTTTTGGAGACACACAGACTATCTGGGCACGAACTGGCTACCTGGGATTCTTGAGGAGAACAGAACTTACAGATGCAAATGGGGGTAAGTTCTCTGGTTAAGTTTTGGAAATGAGTACCCAGCACAGCTTCTGGAGAACGGTACATAATGGCTGTACATTCTGCAGTAGTTTCCCAGGAGTTCTGTTGTTTACTTCAGTTTATGCAGCCATGTCCAGGCTGTAGACAGGACGAGAAGGATGCTGTGCTTTGGCTAGGAGAAGTCACGGTGCCGTTACAGCAGGCCCAGACCCTGTTTTTGCGTCCCCCAGAATCTCCTCTGATTGCACCTACATGAGATACACAACATGTGCAATGCAGAGAAGTATTGTCTGAGAGCTTTGCTTTTGGTGCCTCCCCAGCAAAACTCCCAAATTGTAATTTTTAATGTGAGATCAGAATAGAATGATTAAACAAGCTGCCTCGGTCCGTTAGACCAAGGTCCGTTAGACCAAGCATTTACTTCGTGTGCACTTTCTTTGTAGTTAATTGGGCAATTGTCTATTAATCAGTATTTATCAGATTTTCTTGTAATCCATGTTGAAATGAATCTCTCTCTCTCTCTCTGTCTCTCTCTCTCACACACACACACACACAAACACACATAAATGAATGATAATACGTGTTGTTTGATGCTGCCTGCAGGGGCCTGGCTCATTCTGTTGGGTAAAGGCCCTGGATCTCTATGTCAGAGTCCTGGCCCAATGGCACCACTGGCTTTGGCAGCCGATCTTTTCACTGAGACCATCTGGGGAAGCCCTTTCATTCCTCAGCTACAGAATGTAGTAGGCAAAAACTTAAAAGTTTGGGGCGTTAGCAAAGAGGCACCTAACTGTGGAGTGCTTTGCCTGTTTTGAAGATGTCAGATCCCAGGTGAAAGGAAGAGATTTGCTTAGATTCTTTTAATAAGTGCTTGTGTTACTTGGGTTCTGTGGCATTGTCCACCATCTTTTTAGAAGGGTAATAAAAAGTGTTCTTCCCAGCTAGATTTTCAGGGTTTTTTTTTTAATATATGTATGTACGTATGTATTTTCTATGGCCGCCCGTCTCAGTTGCATGACTGGGTGGCTAACAGTTAAAAACCAAGTAAAAACAATAAGCTGAAATCATAAATAGCATAAAATAGCAGCTGGGCAACAACACATAACAAATGTCCACTCAGTACAGCCAAGAAATGGGCTCATCCACTGTACCAGGGCCCCAGGTTTGATGTCAAAACCAACTTTTCGAAGCTTTGTTGACTGTAATTGGTTCTTACTGAACCTTATTCTTACTGGTTCTGCTTAAACCTTAACTAATTTTATATGCGATTATTATAAATATATTTTGTTTCTGTTTAACTGTTTTATAGCCCATAATGAGCTGCTCTGAGAAAAAATATCAAGAAGAATGGAGGAGGAAATAAATACAGTGCTGTTTTAATTGCTGTTTTTCTTTTTAACCAAGTGTCTTTTTTTTTTTTTTAAAGTATCTTTCATCTTTATTATGTAATTTTGAAACCATGTATAAGAAATTGGAACAGAACCAGTCTCTCCCACTCATAACATAAATACATTCTCCAGAGAGGTTGAGACTACAGTTCCCAGAATTCCAAGCCAGGTCAGGAAAAACTTTTCCTAAAGAAAAGACAGTAAAATCAGGGTCAGATAACTCTTAAGTTACTGATGTGGTTTTGTATAATATGCTATTTCTGTTTTTCTTTTCCCTCTCTTGGTACCAGAACGACACGATGCGCTTTATGTGGTAGGTGCATTAGATGAAGCCATGGAATTGCGAGGAATGCGGTATCATCCCATAGATATAGAGACATCAGTAATTAGAGCGCACAAAAGCATTACGGAATGGTAAGTACTGGGTCCGGGTTTCACTGTGTGAATGTGTGCATTTGTATGAACAGTGCCATACCTCTCTTTGGACTAGATCCAAATTCACTTGGATCAGATTCACTCACACAAGAATACAATTGATATAACTTCCTCTCTCTGTGTCCTTACCTATCTGGTTTTAGAGTATCAGGCATTGGAGCAAGGTCCTAAAAGACGGTTCCTGATCACAGGAACTCCATAAGTGCAATTCTCCCTTTTCTAGATCACCATATCTAGGCTGCAAACACCGATGGCCTGGAGGTCTGCAGCTCAGATACTGTAGCCTGCCCTTCTCAGAGACATCTGCAGGATTGGAGGTTTTTGTCACTGTAGGAGAAAATCCAGATCTGGACCCTAGTCCACACAAATTTATCTGTATAAACAGTATTACTAGCTCAGCTAAAAAAAGGAATTCTCAGGTGCATTGGATGTAACATGTGCTAACAAGATAAGTGAAAGTGTTAACTGCAGGAATGCAAGACTACTCATAGAAGAATTAAGAATTAGTGCTGAGAACTCAGGGCCTTTAGATAGCTATGGCTGTGGTAAAATAGTGACTTGAGCCACAGTTCTTAGGCCCCTTTTTCTTATCCATAGGATCCATTGTATAGAGCAGTGCTTCTCAACCTTGGCCGCTTGAAGATGTGTGGACTTCAACTCCCAGAATTCCCCAGCCAGCCTTGCTGGCTAGGGAATTCTGAGAGTTGAAGTCCACACATCTTCAAGCGGCCAAGGTTGAGAAACACTGATATAGAGGATATTTTGCCTCAACCTTTCCATCCCTTACTATACTTTCCAATACACCTGTGAATTAATCCAGTCAGTAAGATTAACCTTATCAATCACACTGAATGCTATATCCTGTTGCATGACTAATGGCTAAAGGTAAAGGTAAAGGTTTCCCTTGACGTAAAGTCCAGTCGTGTCCGACTCTAGGGGGCGGTGCTCATCTCCGTTTCTAAGCCTTAGAGCCGGCGTTGTCCCTAGGGACACTTCCGGGTCATGTGGCCAGCATGACGACACGGAACGCCGTTACCTTCCCGCCGAAGCGGTACCTATTGATCCACTCACATTTGCATGTTTTCGAACTGCTAGGTGAGCAGGAGCTGGGACGAGCAACGGGAGCTCACCCCGCCGCGCGGTTTCGAACCGCCGACCTTCCGATCGACAGCTCAGCGGTTTAACCCGCAGCGCCACCGCGTCCCTCGACTAATGGCTACTTATAGTTATTATTTTAACAATCAAAAGAATAATTTGCATAAATATATAAAGAGGGCTTGTAACTCCACTGCTCTTTAGACTTCTTGATTCCACCTATGGGGTTGAATCTGTCAATAAATCAGTTAGGGCTTCAGTGTAATTTTGTCCTCATCTTCAGTTCAAACATACCCCCGGGAAAATACTCCTTTACCATCAGGACACAGACTGCAGCCTTTTCATATACGCACATGAGATCACAGCAGATGTGCAAAAGAGGCAGAGCTTGTGTGTTGATGGCACAATGCTACTTTCATTATTTGACCCCTCCCCACCCAAATGCTTCTGGGTGCATCATAACACTGAGAAGCAAGGCATACAGAATGCACCTACTACGATCCTTTCTCTACTTGAACCATACAGCAGAGGTTCGCACACTTTCTTGATTCACAATGCTCTTAGCATCTTAGTAAGTTTTTTCACACTGCCCCTAGCGGTGTGCTTAATAAATGGCTGTGTAGTAGTAAAATGTCTCACAGCGTCCCTGTGAGTTTGCTGTGGTGCCCTGGAGTGCCACAGCACACAAATTGGGAAATGCATCCGCACAGTTTTAAAAGTAGGTGCCCTGAAAATTATGGGACTTCGCTTAATCACAACACTTTTAAGTTCATTGCTTTCAGTAGAATAAGCCTACGAAGACCGAGGGGCTGTGGTTTCTAGGCTGCCCAGATTTGTGGACTTTTCATCATTAGTTCTGGATGGAGTAGCAATTTGAGGGTCCTCCTGGACCTTCAACCCCTGCTCAAAGAGCAGGTGGTAGCCTTGGCCAGGAGGGCCTTTGCACAAATCCATCTTGTGTGGCAGTTGTGCCCACTCCTGTGTCAGGAGGCCCTGCTCATGGTCATTCATGCTTTGGTCACCCCCTGGTTGGATTACGGCAATGCACTTTACATTGGACTACCCTTGAAAACACTTGGAAGCCTTTCATGGTGCAGGGACAAGTTTTTTGTGGTATCACCTATTTCTTATTATTTTGGCCCATTCCACAAGATTAGGCAGAGCGGCCATGGTCTAGGTCCTCTCTCTTAGACAGTGTCATCTAATGGGACCCAAGAGACAGGACTTTCTGTTGCAGTGGCTGCCCTGGGGAATAGCATACTCTCTGAGATCCAGATGGCTCTGACCATGCTGGCAATTCATAAGGCACTGAAGAGGCATTGGGCCAGGGTACATGAGGCTGTCTTGAACATGATGTGTATTTAGGTTTTTTGCTTGATATCCTTATTTGTTGTTTTTGTTAGCTGCCCAGAGTCCCATTTGTAAGTTGGGCAGCCACATTAATTGAATGAATGAAAGAGGTGCTTTAGTTATTGATGAGGATTTCAAAAAGTCATTTAGGTTATTCAGAAGAGCAGAAAATGCCCACAGGATTGATGATTTAAACAGCTCCTCAAGGTTTCATGTACCAGGGATATATTTATTTTTCATTTGCAACGCCATTTCCATTCAAGAAGGTGACTTGCATATTTTCCCAAAAGAGGCACTTCAGGACAATTCCAGTAAAGGAAATCGCCACCAAACGCTCTGCATTACAGATTAAACAAACTGGATTACATTTTAGCATGAACTGATGAATTCAGTGCCTATATTGCTTTTTTGTTCTTTTTTTTTGTTCTTTTTTTTTGCTTTATTAGTGAAAGATAGAAAATGGTTTGCCAAACCAAACAGGCTAATAGAATCACAAATATAAACACCATCTATAATATTAAAGTTTTTAAAAAGTGCGAGCAATAGTTTAAAAAATAAGCAAACGTATTGCCTGGAAATTGTCATTGAACAGCTCCAAGAAATTTGACCAGACTGACTGCAAGTCCTCTTCTTTGCCCGTCCACAGAAAAGGTCCATTTCAAAGTTTATGTAGACAGATATTGTTAATCCGTTTTTACAGGTTAGAATTATCCTTCCAAAGTAGTACAGTAATTATTCCAGCTATCCCCCCCATGCCTGGAGTGTATTGACAACATTTTCCTCATCACCTTCCAGCGCGGTGTTTACCTGGACAAATCTGCTGGTCGTCGTTGTGGAACTGGATGGATCAGAGCAAGAAGCCTTAGACCTGGTTCCTTTGGTCACCAACGTGGTTCTGGAGGAGCACTATCTGATCGTTGGGGTCGTGGTGGTGGTGGACGTTGGGGTCATCCCTATCAACTCCCGTGGAGAGAAGCAGCGAATGCACCTACGAGATGGATTTTTGGCAGACCAGTTAGATCCGATCTATGTGGCCTATAATATGTAGTCTTGTATCTTTAAGGCTTCCATGGACTTGACCCTAGATGTATAAAACACTTTTTTTATGTACACTAAACAATGTACAAGTGACGCTCTTCAAAACGGAACTCTTTCTCTTAGGACTTAATGGAAGCACTCATTATTGGCAGGACATAAAAATGTGAAATGTGTTTCTTTTACCACTACATTTTAGCACAGAAGGACTTTGGGGTACTGCCTTCGGTTTGTTGGAAAGCCCATTACTAGACTTTTTGAAATAAGATTATTTTTTGCTTATTGGGATGAATACTGCTTTCTAAGTAATATGGCTTTGTATCTTACGTTAAACTGAACTAGCGATTTTTTTTTTAATCTGCCCCCACCCACCCGTGGATATTTTTGAACAGCTCATAATATGACTGAATTGTTTTGGTTTGCTTGTTTTTAAAATGTCCATATAAAAACACACTTTTCCCACTTTGGATCCATTACTAATTTTAAGCCATTTTCTATTCCATTTGCTTAGGAAGCTACATTGAGGTACGAGAAAAATACTCAAAACAGCACCTTCTCAAATTAGAGTTTTTAACAGCTTTCTCTCCTGGAAATGCTGAAGCTCAAAGGTGAAAAGAGCCTTTGATTATTAGTGTTAGAATGAACAGATCTTTATAAATAAGGTGTATTTCGGCAATGAACTTGCAGATATCTTTGTACTAAACTAAAATGATAAAATAAGTTAACTACTTCTGTAATTATGTACAAAACCTTTAATTTATTTTGATCTCTTTAGAAGTATAAAAGAGAAACATTCAAGAATATTAAGCTCTTGTAATGTTTGCTAATATAAAAACAAAAGGTTGTATTATCTTGAGTGGATAGTATCACATCAAAAATATATATATATGAAATATAAATTCACTAATGACAAAAAAAAAGAGTTTAAAGTTTTAAAAGGATGCAGTACTCATCATTTGCATGGTGTCTCTTTTCCCACTGTAGATAATAAACATTATTCACAAACTTTTAGGAAAAAAGCAGTTCTGGATTGCTCAGTATCCCCGCCTAAAAGAATCTTCCACATACCAGCAAGCGAACATTTGTTGCCGCTCGCAGGGCCGTGAGTTGGTTTCAAGGCCGCGGTCTTGCGTGCCCAGGGGGCGGGAGGCAGAGCGGACCCTTCCGGGGGGTGGGGTGAGCGTCCCCATCCCCTGATCCCCCTAGCCAGAGGCTCCCCCGAGCCTCCCGCCTGCCTCCTCCTCTCCAGCCCTCCTTCCTCAGACGGTGCCGCAGTCCTCAAGAGGAAAGCCTGGATCGGGAGGGCCCCCAAGTTTTGGCCAGTCTGTCGGGAAGAGCCGAGGCAGCAGGATGTCCCGGGCAGGACGGCTGACGCAAAGTCTTACGGAAACCGGGACAGGCCCTGCTTTGCGTGACTCTTCCCAGGGCAGGATTGACTTGCAGCCAAAGACTTGAATGGTGCACTACAAAGGATTCTTTTCTTTACTGTGGAGGTGACCATAAATGTTGGCATGTATGTTCCTACACTTCTTAGATGTTAGAAAAGGCAGGTCTGAAGTATAGCACTGTTTTCCTTAGCTGCATAATATTGTTGCACAATATTTGTCATCTTCTTTTGAGTTCATCTTTTGCTTTCTGTTAATACTTTTTAATGATTTTTTTCCCTTGTGGTAAAGACAATTTTTGTTTGCTTTTTGGTGGTCATTTTGCACAAGATCTTTTGTAAAAAGAAAAGAGTTTTCCCAGACGTCTCTCTGCTGTCTGGTGTAGTTTGGGCAAGGGGAGAGTGCTGATCCATCTACTTAACACTTCGTAGAAAGTTGTTGTTTTGAAAAAGTCTCTTATTTGTTATTGGACAATAACCAGAAACCCTCTCTAAATGATTTGGCTTAGCTTGGTGCAACTGCTAACATGTGTCAAACAGAGGAATTGAAGTTCAAATGTTGCAGTGCCATCCGTCAGTTCCAAAGGGAATCTGCCGATAGAGCGAGGACCAGGGCAGGGGGGAAATCATGAATCAGAGCTGCCTTTCCCTCCCTCCCTCCCTCCCTCTTGCTCTCATTTTTGCCATCTCTTTGGGTAAATGGCCTCTTCAGTTTCTGGTTTCTACTTTGCTGGTTTTGTCTTCCTGCAGTAGTCACCAGGTCAACCAGTGTCTGATGAGAGGATGAAATTAAACAGGAGCAAAAATGCTCTTTTTGGGTTTGTTTTTTACAGGTTCAAAATAATTGCTAACATTCATCAGCATATGCATGTGCAAGAGCATTGCAGGACAAACACCACAGGATCTTTATATTGCGTAGAGAAGGGAATTATTTTGATCCACCTTTGCAGGTTCCATTTGGTTCCAAACAGTCAATCCTGTTTTGTTTTTTGTTTTAATGGGTGGGAGCACATAGAGGTAAGGGATGGTTTTTAGCCTGCATGTACAATACAGAGCATCTCATGGCCGCAGCCTCTTTTTGCATTTTAAGTTTCAGTTGAACCTTTTCCAGATTTTCTTTGGCCTGTGAATACTTCTCACGTGTCCCAAAGACCAGTCAGTAGTGAAGCCTTCTGCCACATCGTTCCATGTGGGCGCATCTAAAATACAATCCGTTTTTATTCCTTTAGAATGTCAAGTTGCTGCAAAGTTCAGACAACTTGATTATGAGCCTAATTGCTGTGTATGAACTACCATGTGATGTCCCTGCTACTGCTGACACAAATCCAGCTGTCGCTTTGTGAAAGCATCACTTTTAACCTTCACTGAGACAACTTTCCACTCCTGGGGAAGTGAGGACTGCAATGCAGTCGTACAGCACGGTTAATCACCGATCGCTCCGGCAACCTGCCATCGCTGGTTGGTTCAGCATCAAAAATTAGGACAGTGAATGATGAACTGAATATCCTAGTTTTGTCATGCAAGTGGAGAGAGAGAAACACACACGTAACCATCAGATTCAGCAATAAGGAAAGATTGCTCTGTCTTAGAAATTGTACTGTAGATAAACCATTCATGAGAATGTATAAACTGTTTGTCTTGTGACCTTGTGCTTTTGAAGTCAGACAAAATCATGTAATCAACCTGATGCACACCTGAAAAGAAAGCGAAAAAACCCCGAATGAACGGAGGAGAAGGGTTTGCAGTGAACACTGAAACACGCAACTAAGCAACAGGAGCAGATTCCTCATGGTGCTCGTTTATTATATATATTTAATCCTGCTTGACACTTTACCCAAGGGAAGACAGTCCCTTTTATCAGTTGAATGTTAGCAGCGTTATTTCATAGAGTGTGGTGACTGGTTAGAGACATCCATGTAACTCAGCCAATCACAGTTCCAAAAAAAATTTTTATGTGCAAACAGCAACCTTCTTGTATGTTAAAACACCAGTACGCTTTGTACATCTGTGATAACGCCTGTTTTATATTCAAATGAACGAATAAAAGCTTTTATTTTTGTTGCTCTGAAAATAATTGGTTTTTTTGTTTGATTACCAAAAGGGTTCTTTCGGTTTTTAAAGGTTTTCCAGAGCTCTGTCTCACCACACTTTTTTTTTTAATGCAACTTTTAGTTGTCTTGAAGTCATTTCACATGTGATAAGTATACCCCAAAGGCAAATATCCAGTTCATGAGTTGCAAATATAGGCTGGATTGATGCTCTGCATTTTTAATTGTGTATTTAAGACAGGTTGGGGAGCTAAACATATTCTTTTGTCGTTATATATATACACACACACACACACAATATATTTATATTTATATGTTTATGTTTATATATATATATATATAAAGAGATAGATTACAGATAGATAGATGATAGATAGAAACTTTATTTCTTGAGTATTTTTCAAGGTGTCTTGACAAATAGTAAGAATATTAAAACAGTAATCCATCCAATAAAATCAGTGTAAAAAAGTATGAAAGTTCAATAGAGAGAAGGGGGAAAAAGCAGGTAAATTCAAGGTATTAAAATGTATAAGTGCTAAGATTGCAACCAATAAAAGAACAGCCAGCTTAGTGCTTTAAAAGCCTGAATGAATACCATTGTTGGCTGGACAAGATAAGGTCTTCTCCAAATACTAAGGTATTTCTTGGCCATTGCATCATTTCATCTAATACAATGTTCTTCAAACTTGGCAACTTTAAGATGTGTGGACTTCAACTTCCAGAATTCCCCAGCCAGCGTAAGTTGAAGACCACACATCTTAAAGTTGCCAAGTTTGAAGAACACTGTTCTAACAGAATTGCCAGTGTTCCTTAATGAATGCTAATACCAATTAGGATTGTATTTGCTCTCCTACTCATGGTATTCCTGAAAAGGTTGGGTATCTTTCCTGCATAAACTGCAAATGCAATGCACTCACTCTATAAGCATAAACTAGCAAAGTAGGCCACAGACCCATAGCTTGGAGACAGACCACGTCTGCATGCTTAGGGAGGCCAGTTTTAAATACTTGGCATTTCAAAGGCCTTGAAGAAAACAGCCCTTGTCTAGATAGACCAATAGCACAAAATAAGAAGGCATTTCCAGCGTCATTCCTCTTTCTGAAACATTTTAGAGTCAACTGATTAATTCAATGTCTATATTGCTTTTTTTCTTTTCTATTTAAGTGAAAGATGGAAATTTGTCCGCAGTATTCTTTTACATATGTGTTCCTGCCAAGTGTTTTCCAATTGTTCCCCAAGTGAGAGTGTCAATATTTATACTTCCATTTGACAAGTTTTTTTTTCAGCTTTTGGTGGGCCCAACAGACAATATTCAGAAGGATGTGACATTGGTGTAAAGTAGTATTTAATGTTAAATAGCAATGGAATGTGTTGAGTGCAAAATTAGGATATCTTAAAAATAGATTTCCAGCTGTACAGTTTAGAGCCTAGTCCAGCTTTTCAAAACTCTCCACCAGGATTTGTGGCCAAGAGATTGGGTGGCAAAGAAATTCACCAATGATTTCTCCACAGGATAGGGCTGTTCTTAGCAAGGACAGTCACATCCCTCCTGGAAAGGCCCCTAGTAGGCCTTTCTTGATTAAGGATTCCCTGGGAAGTCTCTGGAAATTTGGGAAGCCAGGGAGGTTGTAGACTGCTGGAGAGAGGATTGTAGAATGGCAGAAGGACCATCTTGTCTCTAAGTGCAAGGATGCCATATCCCCCCTAAGAATGTATCTCACATTCTCTTCTCCCTTGAAAGAATTTGTAAAGCAAATCCTCTTGAGTGTGAATGCTAGTAGAAAAAATGCAGGCAAAGTTCTGCCTGGATCCTGAGAGTAAAACATCTCGTTAATTTCCATAATCATCTGGTGTGTGAGCTCTGTTCACCTACTGTAGGCATATGCCCTAAAACAGCCACCATAGCCACCCAGTAGCCTTCCAGATGTGGTGGCCTTCAGTTTGCATGTGGACCACACAAGACCATGTCTGGAAGGCTAGCCAGTTGGCCAAGGTGGCTGTTTTAGCTTACACTGACCCAAAGAGCATGCTCACACGAAGCATTTCATGTGAGCATGTTCTTTGGTTCAGTGTAATGTTCATGAAGTGTTTCAGCTTAATTGGATATGTATTTTGAAGTTAATTACAGTAGTTTTAGGTTACCAGGTAGCACTACCAGGATTATGGAAGCTGCAAGAACAAGGTTAGGGTAGGCTACCCATGACAATCACTGCAATTTCTTTGGCTACCTATTTCAAAGCGTGAGCAATAGCTGATGTTACTGACAAAGCTGGGACTAACTTTATAGTAATTTTTTTTCCCCCCAGAACTGGCCCCTTTATGAAAGGCTTGGTTCCTATACAGGTACCAGGAAGCTCTGAGTGCCTCCCCAGTCACAGTCTGGAGGGAAAGATGGTCCACACAGTTCTGGTACACAAGAATATATTTTTGCTGCTTACCAATGCAAAACATGGGAAACTCTTTACTCAGCTGGCGCAAGTTATGTGGCCACTGGTTGCCAATCGCTTTGGTTGGTATGTGGCTAACTCTGCTTCAAGGTCCTGATCTGAGCATCTCCACCGGAGCGAGTTATGTTTGACGGTCGCCCTGAAGAAAACTCATTATTTGAAGCCAAGATCCATAGATGGTCAGCTTGTTGAACACCGGAGTGCCCTCTAGTGGTCAAAATCATCAATTATATTGGCTGGCCACACCTGGAAAATTAAACAGGTACAATTTTGTGCAGCTGGAATTGATAGTTTCCTGGCTGCTGGGTTGTGGGGCAGGAGGACCACACAGGGAATGCTAAGCATGTTAGGGCTATTGTAGCAAGGGCAGGGGTAGAATTCTTTGATTTTTTTTTAAAGCATGTTAAACTAATCACACCTCATATGCTGCTTTCCTTTGAAATGAACATAAAACGTGGTGGCAGGCAAATTTAGGCAGGTCATGGGGGGGTGGGAATGGAAGGAGATGCTTTTTCTTTTGCCTTAGAGAAGGGAACATCGTGGTTTCTCCCTCCCATCCCCGCTGCTCAGAAGCAGGCAGTATTTTCCAGATGCATGATGGGAAACTCAGTTTGCAGCTCCCAAGATTATGATACTGCTCCTTTCAAAGTACCCTCGCCAAGGTAGCTGATCACTCAGAGGGGAAGGTGGTCCAGAAGGAATTAGCAGAACCCTGTAACTTGGAACATCTTCATTAATCATCCAACAAGCCTTTCAAAATACCTTGGGGTGGGGTGAGTGGTGAAGTAGGAAGTAAGAAAAAGAAATCCATGGACAAAAGGGTGTGGTTTTCTGGCAGGCTTACAATCTGTTACTTTCTCTTCCACAGGCTAGATCTGCTGACCAAAGTAGTAAGCAATTGTTTGCTGTAAATGATGTCCAAGGATGAGAAAAAACATCCATTAGATTTCCCCCCCCTCTTCTCCTACAGTGGAGTCTTATGCAACTTGACCATAAAGTCACCCTTGAAACATGGCACAATGAATTTGACTTTATTTCAAAAGATGGGATGATGATGATGGTGATGATGGTGATAGTGATGTTCCTTTACTTGACCTCCAGAGTCAGTTGTCCCCGCGGTCTCCAAAGGGGTAACGTACCTGCTATCGGTGCCCTTAATTCAGTTCAAGAGCATCTCCTTCTTGCCCTCTCAGATGAACACTTCCTTTATTAAACAAAACTTGCCCATATACATTATGTACCTTAATGTTTCTTTTATCCCACTGATCTTGGAGGTAAAAATGAATGAACTAAGGGGAGATAAACATGCATTTTATAGCAAAGGCAGAGATTCTAGCAGAGGGTCTCTTCTGTATCCAGGTGTTTGTGCAGAAACCAGTGGGCACAATTATAGAACTGCGCCTTCCATCTATGGAATTGGTAACTATTTTTAGAGCATGTCTGTGGGACGTAATATTCCAATTCAAATATTTGTACTGTTTTAATTTAAGGAATATCCTTAATTACAACAGTTCCTAATTTGTGTACGTGCACGTATATCAGCAAGACAGCAAGTAGAAACTGCTTTATATTAGACCAGCCAACCTGCAAGCAATTTTAAATGTTCAGCGATGACTTCTTTACTTCTTCAGACACTACAGGCACATATGGATAACATGTGGAGGCTGTTTCACGTGCAATGGCTTATGGAAGCAAGATTGGCCCTTTCACTTCTTGCTTCCCTACTAAAGGAATTGAATGTTCACCCTTGTGATGATACCCTTGGATGACATCTGGCCCACTGCAAGCTTAGGTGGACCCTCCTACATAGGATAAGGTTGGTATTACACATTCTATGTATAGTAAAATGGCACAAACATTTGAAGTCGATTAGCCTATGGTCTACTTCAAGTAGAAGCAGTATTGGAGACTTCTAGAGAACAAGTATTTATCTCCAATTGTCCACCTTTCCTATGAATGTTCCAGTGGAGAAAAGTATGTAAAACATGTCAGTTTCTAGATTAAAAGTAAATAAAACAAACAAACAAAAAAATCAGTGCCCAGGCCCTATGAAACATTGAGGTCTATGAAGCCAACAGAAGACTGAGTATCCATTGAAGTAATAACAGGAGAATGGGCTGTCTGAGCTCATGAATTAGTAGGATCCTGCAGGGAGAACAGAAGCTGAAGGAATGCCTTATGGTATACGTATGCATAACAGAGCTGTGCATACTTCAAAAATGATTCAGAAGCCACCTTTACAGCAACTCCTTAAAAGGGCTGCATTTTTTCCGGGTTTCTGAATGAGACTGGAAGAAGACATGACTGTTTTAATGAGCTGCATTAAAAGATGCTGCAGCTGTAATGAGTTGACTCATTCAAGTTTCATGTAGAAAACTGAAAAACGTAAGACCAGTAAAGATGCTGCATTCGTTGTTGCACTTTCTGAAACACCTCTTCAAAATCACATTTGAAGCATGCACAGCTGTAACATACATGTTCAGACACACTGAATTCATACAGTGGGGTTTCACTCTAGTAGCCCCACCAAACTTGTTATATGGCAAGCAAGTCCAGAAACGATATTTAATCCCAAAAGAAGAGAGATGTTTGTGAAATAAGCTACATTTAAGAAGCCAGACACCATGATACAGCCTTTCAGAAGTAAGTGTAATATAGAAATACATCTTGCCAACACTTAAATGTGAACAAGATTTTCTCTTGTACAGGTAATCCTTGGTTAATAATGGTAATTGGGACTGGAATTTCCACTAAGCGATGTGGTTGTAAAGTGCGACATCAAGTGACCACATTGCTTAGCGACGGCAATCCCTGAAGTCCCCATTGCTGTTGTTAAGTGAGGATCGTGGGTCATTAAGCAAGGACCTCCTCGCAACTTCCTGTTGGCTTCCAAAAATCAAAGTCAGCGGGGAAGCCAGCAGGAAGCTGCAAGGCCCAGATAGCTTGCAAGCAGGCCAGCAGGCAGGGAAGTAGCTGCTGCTGGTTGGGAATGAGGGTTGTACAGGTGGCTGGGGAGGCAGGTGCAGGTGTGGCTGGGCTTGGGGTGGTTGCTGCCTAGTGGGGAGTGTGCATGGGTGGCTGGGGAGGGGAGGTGCGAGTGGCTGCTGCTGGGTGGAGGATGGGTGCACAAGGGTGTGTGGATGGCTGGTGAGGTGGGAGACTTGCCCAAGCAACTGCCAGCTTCCCCATTGGCTTTGCTTGTGGGAAGCCAGCAGGGAAGGTCACAAATGGTGATCACGTGACTGAGGGGCGCTGCAACCATCATGCACAAGCTGGTTGCCAAGTGCCCAGGTCACGTGACTGCGAGGGTGCCAAGACGCCCTTACTGACACAACTGGAAAGCGAAAGTGAGATCTCACATATGAATTCCTTCAACACAGCCCAATTTGGAACCATCTGTATGTATCTGTTGTCTGCATCATTTATTTACTGACAGTATGTTGGAAAGAGACCATCTCCTAAGCACTTGGAAAGAAGGAAAGCCCAAATTTGGAGATTCTGTATCCAGTAAAGGAACCAATAAAACCCCAAGTGCTGCTATGAGGAGGAGAAACACAGCTTATTCTGGACTCAGACTGGAAAGAACCAAGTAGTGACCTAGATGTGAAGTTCCTGGTGTGATCCGGGGCTACTCTCTACCCTTCCAACCAACTTATGTTTGTTACGATGATACAAGGTGCATATATGGTCCACTTCGATAAACAAAAAGGTGAAGTATTTGAATGAGAAAAAGTGAAGTAATGTCCTTAGGTAGCCTGTATCAAGGAGACATCGAAGAAAGAAGAAATATGGCTCTGCCTGTGATGACCTGTTCCCTGTTGGCCAAATGGCCTGAATATATATAGGAGAAGCAGCTAAAATGAAGGCCTCCCATGTCTTTGTTTGTTGCAGCCTGGTTGGCAGAAAACATTTCAAGTGGAACTTCTATCTGATCTCAGCGTCACTTTTTAAAGCGTGGTGGTGGTTTTTCTTTCCTGACTCTTGTATTTATTATCTCAGACAGGATTCCAGGAAGGTTAGCAGCTGAGAGCAACCAACTTATGCCACCTTATACCAGCCAAGCTAACCTGTGAGAATTGCCGTTGTCACATGATCGCCCATTGGCCAGACGTTTTACTTTCCCAGAGTAAAGCAGCCAGCAAAAATATTAGAAAACTCTTTGATGACAATGTGTGTAATCCGTGTTAGCCTAGGACAGGTCAAAAGTAACATATACGAAAGAAAACAAAACAACTGTAAGGCGTTGTTGCCTTTTCAAATACATTTATTAACCAATGTTAACACATTTAATGACTCTATATATTGCTAGTCAGAGCAGCTTACAAAATGCCAGAATGCATCATAGAACTGGACAGCCACAATGAGTAAATTACAATGTGCATAGTGGCTAAGCTCAACACTTTAATATAGATTTATGATTTGCAGGAAAAAAAGATGTTTAAAATCAGGATTCCTAAACAATGATATTTCCCCCTAAAATTTATACAAAACCAGGCCACAATTTTTTTTCTTGTTCTTTTGATGATTAAAAAAAAAAACCCAGAGTTTTCACACTGTAATAACTTGAAAATGTGCAACCGTGTCAACAGAGACAAAAGAAAAAAAGCCAAAAAAACAAATTTTACTTTCATGCAGCTATTCAGTTAAATATTACATATTCTGGAATGATTTTACACCCCCAAAAAATAGTTTTCACAAAAACTTGATTTTATAGGGTTGGACCGAAGGTTTTTTGGGCAGGGTGGTAGAGAGGGACAACAGTAAAATAATCAAAGGGTGTTCCTTTGTTGCACTTGCTCTAGGGTGAAGGCCTCCTATATATAGTCACAACAGAATTACTCAGTTCTTAAAAAGTGTTAAGTCACTAGATAAAGTTAGTACTTGCACCGAGCTAACCTCCATTTGGGGGCACAGGGGCTCCAATGTTTGCATGGAGTGATACTCTGCCACAGCAGGCTCATCCGTGTCAGAGAATGGTGAAGGGGCTCTGTCCACCAGAACGAATGGGACAACTTGCACATCCAAGAGCCTGGCATGCACCTTGGCAAATATAAAGGTATCTGTGGGTGCTGCTCTCAGCTTACTAACTGTATCTCATTTAAATTCAGGCTATGTGGCCTGAATTTTCAAAGTTCGCCATGGAAACTGGAACTCCATTCCAATTGCCTTTGTGTGTTGATGATCTAGACCCGTGTTTCTCAGCCTCAGCAACTTGTGGACTTCAACTCCCAAAATTCCCCAGCCAGTTGGAGTCCACACATCTTAAAGTTGCTGAGGTTGAGAAATACTGGTCTACACTACAGCAACAGATCATAGAAAGCTTAATATGATTTTAATCTTCTGATTGACCCTAGCAAATTTCAGAGAAATTTCTTTTTAAAATCCTTTTCTCCCAGCTCTCTCATTCTTATTATTTCATTGTATTGTCACTTTCAATAAATATCCAAGGTCTACATAAATATTTACAAATTACTTTGTTTGAACTTGGAAAAAGAATGTTAAATGGGCATTAGTTGAATCTTAAGACCATCTTTTTAAAAGAACCCTAAAATGGCGAGAAGCATTAAAAGATACGCTGGTTAAATAAAGTTTACACCTTGTATAAAAAAAATTGTCTCTGAACATGGATGCAATTTATATATATACCTATACATAAAATAAACAAAAGGAAGGGAGGAAAGGAGGGAGGGAGGAAATCAATTTTCAACTATCGATCCATTCCTATTGGTAGCACTTCTTTATCCAGACATTCCGCAAAAGACAGACTTTTTACAAATCACAGCATCTTTAATACAGGAAAATTAACATGCATTATTCTTCATTCTAGCATAAAAATGTCAATAACCAAATATTACAGACATAACTGCTTTTGTGAAACTTAAGTGCTTCCCCATCCCTCAACCTTAATTTCCTGTTGAGTGCATAAAATAGATTAATGGTCAACTAGCATTTCATAAGGTGAAAATTGTGGGGAAGGGGCTGTAAGGTAAAAGGGACGGGGCAAATATTAAGCCTTTACTTCTTATGCCTCAACCTTAGAGCTCCAAATATGATGAAATGTAAAGTCGAGCTGTTCTTTTTTTTCAGTTTTTTGGCTTTCTTTTTACAAGTATTCATATTAAGAAGGATGAAATGTGCAAAAATTTAAAATTTAAATATTACTCTTTTTTCCCCCTAAGATCTGGCTCGGCAAAAGCCTACCCCAGTCCCTGGTGATTTTTAAACAATAAGATCAAAGCTAATATTTTCATTATAAAAGCTATATATTGAAGAAAAATAATAATGGAACCAACACAATTGGGAAAAGAACATTAAGAAATGGCAGGACTAGCACCTGCTGTGTCAACCCTGTTCCCAAAATTCAATTGTATACCCACTGGTACAAGCCAACAGATAACACCTTGAAGCAGTAAATTAAGCTGAACAAAACCAGCTCAAATGATTAACATGGGTTACATCCAGGTAGTATGTTTTTTTTTTCCTAAACGTTTCTAAATTTCTTACATTCAGGTCTCTTTAAAATGTTCCTGTCACCTCTCTTTGTCTCTTGGAGTCCTAAAAACTTTTCTTTTCTTTTTTTTAACTTGCTGAAAATGCAACAAATTTCCTCAGTTAAAATTTATCAAAAAGTAACGTGCTCCAGCTGAGGTTCAAATTGCCTGACTGACAAAAAGAAAGGGGAAGCGGGCGCTACGAGGAGATGACAATCTGAAGCAGAGCATGTTAAAACACGGGACTGAAATTTAACTGTGCAAAAAGTTATTTACGAAAAGGTGTTTTCAAGGCTGGTGCAAAAATAATAATAATAATAATAATATTTAATAAGAATGGGGAGTGAATTCACATTAATTCTGACCCCTTGGAAATCAACATTAAAAACCAGAGAAGCTCCCCAGCACCTGCTGCATCGGAGGAGAGCACTGAATCGGGGCAACGGCTTGGCGGGGCGAGGGGATTTCATCTTTTCCGACGGCAGGTGCGTTTGTGCTCCGCGTGCCAGTGCTCCTGCTGGCACTTGATCGAGCAGTAGGAAGTGTTCCAACAGCAGTGATACATGGCCTCCTCTTCACAGTTGTAGCACTGAGGGGGGAGAGGGGAAAAGTAATCGCGGATCTTGGATTAAAGGCAGAACCTCCCTTCCTCCTCCACCCTAAATTCTCCTTGATGCCTCCTCAGTTCTTTGTGGGATGGTTTCCTGCCAACTGCTGTAAATCCAAAACAACCACATTCCGCTTGGTGGCACAGGACTTGCACAGCACATTAATGCAGTCTTTCTCAACCCTGGCAACTTTCAGATGTGTGAAAATCCACACGCCTTAAAGGGGCCAAGGTGGAGAAACACTGTACTGATGCATTAATCCCCAATGACACATGTTAATTCACTGTGGGGATCAGCCAGCCAACACCCAACCATGATTTCAAGTGGTTGTTTAGGGACCTAAAATCGAAAATTGTTTATGTGCCACACCACCTTAGTGGTTTAGGCCAACGTTGCCCAACTTGGCAATGTCCAGATATGTGGACTTCTACATCAGCCCCACAATGCCCAGCCATGGCCATGTTAGCCAGTAGCACTTAACCGTGGGGCACAATTTTACTCAGTTAAGGCAAATGCCAAGGGAAAAGAGGCGCAGAGAATTGTAAAATGGTTGTTGTTAGCAGATTGCTAGGAAAGCCTTTGGCCCAGGAGGGATCAGAAAAGTCACACACCAGGCATTTCTATAAAAATATTTTTTTTTACAGAAAGCAAACATATTTACAGGCTCTCAGTGAGAGCTGCTTAACTCTCTACATGCCTACACAGAAGGGAAACTGAAACTAAAACAAGTCCAGGCAAGTTCTTCCCCACCAGGTGCAAAAATTAACATCTGAAAAGAGGACAATTAAATTCAACCTCTTCACCCAGCCAAAATGATTAGTTACCATAGTAACCTTAATCTGTAGTAGAAAACATATTGACAGTTGTGCACAGGGAGTCAAAAAAGTCAAGATCGAAAGCCCATTGCATGTGATCCGGGGGCTGGGCTTTGTTCCTGTGGTCACGGACACTCAGGCTGTGCACGAGGCAAGCAGAAGGTTCACTAGGACCGAAGGGAAAGCGAATGCAAAGCCAGCGTGGTTGAGCAACCCAGGCTCAGATCTCCAGTCAGCCATGAAGCTTTCTGGAAGACCTTCCGCCATCCCTCCCTTTCAGCCTAACCCACCTCACAGGATGGCTGTTGTAGGGAAAGACCGGAGATGGCTACAGGCACCCCCTGATGCTCATGGAACAGAGGCAAGGCGTATATAAACCCATCAGAGAAATCAACAAAAGGAAAGCTAAGAGTACAGAGACAGCAGGAATATGGAAGTAAACTCCTTTCATCTCCCCAAAGGATTTATGGAAGCTGGCTCTTTATCCCAAAACACTCACACTATGAAACATCCCCGGTTCCGATGGGAACGCGAAAGACACGGCGTGGAGAACAGTCCACCAGAAGTGCTGCTTACCCATTGCTTCTTCTTGGTCTGAGATATCAGTTGTTTGTGCTGGCTGGCTAGCTTCTTGACTTCTTCTAAAAACTCCTCCTTGCATTTCTCCTTCACCTGCTTCGTCTTCCGGTCACACTCGGTCTGCATGTTTGCGACTGCTTTGTTCACAGCCTGCCTCTTTTCCTCCTCCATTTCCGTACGCAGCTGGAATTTTAAGGAGCAGGTGAGTGGATGACTAGGCGCAGTGCTTCCAACTCTTTCTTCCTCCATTACCTGCACCCAGTTGCTCTTAACACACACAGTCCCGCGATTCACATGGGGCCCATATCCACGCAGGTGGAAAGAGAACCACTGGCACTCACCTTGAAATACTCCAGGGCCGCCATCTGACAGAGGAGGAATCCCTGGGGACACTGGGGTAACGCCACCATGTGGCTTGGCTAAAGATCAGTGGCATTCAGGCATCTGCAGCAGAAAAATGCTGAACTTCCCTGGACTGCATTGCTGCATTGGAGAAAATGTGCATATCGTCTGCATGTCAGAAATGCAGGTGATCTGCACTAATGCAGGGGGATGTACAACGTGGCTTCAGCATCTGCAATGCAGCAGGTCAGTGCTGCCACTGAACGCTTTGCTTCAGTTTAAAAAAGGCACTTTCTGCTGCAGGTCACAGGAGGTGTAATCTTAGAAAATCTTGTAACCTTAACTCTGACCCTTCCTGGAACAAGAAAGAGTCAGTCTTGCATATCAGCCAAGCAATTAGTCCTTGTTTAATCAATCCTTGGTTTGTTTTCTTTATTCCTGCTGCCAGCATCCAGAAGAAGTCCACAAAATGCAGTGGCATTGGCAGTTATGGGCATTCCTCGATAGGCCCACGTAACACCACCACTCCTCTAGGCTTCTGGGCATAATTCAAATTGCTGATAATCACTTATAAACCCTTCATGGCACAGGAATGGGCTATTTAAAGGACCACTTTCTCCCAATGGTATCTGCTGTGTTCCACATGCTCCAACCAAGTGAGCATGCTCTGGGGCCCCTGCCTGAAACAATGTCACCTTAGGAGGTGTGTCTTTTCTGTGGCAGCACCTGCCCTCTGCAATAATACCTCCACCAGCATACAGCTGGCCCCAATCCTGCAGGGCTTTAGAAAGGCAGTTATAATACCGTATGGTTTTCTCCTTGGCCATTTAAGTCCGGATGACTGGAGCTCCTGTCTGAAAGTGCAATAAATCTGAGTTTCTGGCTGCCAATTAATTTACATCTGTTTTTAGTTGGTAGTTTTTATTATTATTATTTTGTTTTTGTTTACTGGTCTTTTATAGCCTGCCCAGTGTTGCACTGTTCAAGTTGGGTAGCTATATAAATGCTTTAAATAAAATACATACAAAGCCACAGTTTGGTTTGCATTTAGTATGGTGTCTGAACCTACCAACTACAACTTCATCACTAACTACAAGTCACCGTTAAAATTGGCCAAGATCAAGATCAATTTCAGAAGAGATTAACAGCCAGGGGACTATCACCCTTCTACAGAAGAGTGGCCACTCTCCAGAACAGAATGAAAGAAGGTATGTATGTATATAGGTATGTATATACATTTCAGTAACAATGGATAATTAGAATTAATGCCTGTTCTCAAGCTGCAGTCAAACTCATAGTCAGTTACCTTCTCAATAGCTTCCCTCACAACCCGCTCTGTTTCCCTCTTGTGATCAGCCTTGATTCTATCCTTGAAGTCACTGAAGATTTTGGTATATTTTTCATGGCACATGTTTTGACACACGCCGTCGTTATTCGTCTGGGTGCTCCGGTGCAGCATTTTAGGGGAAGAGGCACTTAATTTCTTGGTCTGGGTTGAGACTGAAATTTTTTCAATAGGTTGAGGCATTGTGGGAATTTCCTGACTTGAACTTACTGCTTCCGTTTCAGGCTCTGGCTCCTAACAGAACAAAGAAGGTGTCACCTCAGTGGCCAATGAAAAGGACTACAACCATTTAGATCAGAGAGATAAAGACTGAAATGTGTGTATTGAAATGTAATCAACATAATTATAAAAATTAGATAAAAGCCTATCCCTGTGGTGTCCTTTAAAGACAAAGACGTAATGTTATATAGTACAATTATGTCATAATCATGCCAAGGACTCCACCATTATTTCATACAAAGGGAAAAACATCATATGCATTATAAAATGTCATTACTTATGAATAAGACTTCTGTTTCCAAATTACTGAGCTTTGCATATCTCCATTAACAAGCATTATAACCTTGCAGAATAGGAATCTAGAGATCTCTGAAGATACTCAAGAGTTCAGTGGGTCATCAGCATACATGGAGGCGTAACTTCTATACACTAGTATCACTATCGAAGTATAGTGATACTTAGTGTGTGTGTATATATAAATAACACACATAGTGTGTGTGTGTGTGTGTGCATGCCTATATTCATAATACACACGTCTATCAATTTTTTTCCTTCTTTTTGCCAACTTGTCAAAACAAGGATTCTAACTCTGAATAAGATGTAAACACAGCTACACAGGTTAAAACTGGCAAAGCTAAATTACAGTTAGGCAGAAGTCATGAACCTGCATGAAATCTTATAGTCTCACTCCATCTCCATTAAGGATGGATAAGTTAGAATCAATCCCAAATGAATACTTTATCCACTCAGAACTGTATTCAGAATTATAAGAAAGATCCAATTTGGAGAATGTGGCTAGTATACGAGGCAAATTTGAACAATACTTCTAAATGAAGAAAATAAAAACAGATTAAAATATCCTCTTTTAAGAAATGATCATCACTTTTCTGAGTCATAAACACAAAGAAAATGAATTTGTAAATAGTCAGAAGGAAAAGATGCTTGAATAATGTTTTCTCCCTCACCCACAAGTGCATGTATTTAATTGCCATGCTGTTCCTTACTTCCTTTTTGGGTTCCACACCTTGATTGCGTCTTGCTTTCTTTGCTCGTGGCTCCGGAGTAACCTTTAGCTGGGAAAATGGACGAAGAAACAATAACGATTAATAAAAAAGAAAATGCTCCTTTAGAATTGTCAATAAGGAACCAGTCTTTCATTTCTTGTTACAAAAAGTGTTGACTGACATTTTAAAATTCAATTTATAAAATAAATGTTTATCATTATCAATTATTTTTTTGGCCACGAACCAAACTGCAAAATTGGGTAAAATCCCAAGAGCACACCACTGCCCAAATTAATATACAAGCCCCATGTAACTAGATGTCAAGATTTCTCACCCACTAAGTTGTCAGGCCCGTATGTTTTTAGAGGACATGAAAAAGTCCATTACCAAGAGAGCCTGGAATTTTTTACCTAAGAGAACAGAACAGAGGCACTCTCCAACTTGTTTTTGTAACGAAGTTGGAACAAAGTAGGCAGAGAAACAAAACCCAGCAAAGTCGCTATTCATCCATCTAAAACAATAAGAAGGCAAACAAATTCTAAACTCCACAACTGTTTTGGGATTTGAATCCAATGCGACTTACTCTACAAAGCTATGCATTTAAAATAAGCGGTTTTAAGCAAACAGTGAGAGAGAAAAGTGGTTTCCATAACAGCTATTAGATTCAAAACAGTTATACAAACTTCAGGTACAAACAACCGTGCCAATGCCAGAACTTCTCTAAAGCGGGTGGACTTGTTATTACTGCAAGTCTTTAGATCATACAGTGATTACAAGCAGGGTAAGGACAGAATGCGCAGAGCATTCTGTCCGTTACTTTTACTGCCCTTAAATCTACGGGCTGGCCCATATGAACCAATCTTGAACAAAGTTAAGGACTGAAGAAGTGGGACAATGATTGCTTGTGCTCTCCTTCTGTAATGCCTGCCTCAAACTGGGCTATTTTTTTGTTCAAGCTTCCCAAATTCCTTGAGAATCAAGCTTCCACAAACAGAATACGTTGTACAAAAATGACCAAATCCCTGCCAACTTTGTAGGGACTGTCCTAATCTTTTACAATTAAAACGGATGGAGTTTCAGAGGACCAGAATCTGATGCACAGGGTTTGCAGCATGACTGAAATAATGGGTATTCAGACCTTTTGTAAGAAGAAAGCAGATTAAAGTAACAGCCTAGCTTTATCGATCAGCTGCAACGGAGCTTTATGTTGCCATAACACAACTACTCACTTGCTCATTACTGGTAGAAGAAATGCTTGATTCTGCTTCTTCCTCTCCTTTATCCTCATTTTTTGATTTCCAGAATCTGCCATCCCGAAGGAAACGTTGATGCAGCTCTAGCTCATCGCACGCTTTTTTCCAGCCCATGCTGCGCTTTACGTGCAGCCGGTGTATATTAACAGTGATATCCTGAATATTTTCTGAAGGAATCCAGGCCCTCCACAATGAAAATGAAAAGTTACACTTAAGCACATGTTATGCATCCTTTGAAGGTGGCTGCTAATTCAGTTTTCAAATCATCCTTTTCTATGCCAAGCATTCATTCAACTTCAAGTGTGCACACTTACCTAAATGATGAAAAGAGTCTTCTCCATTGGGCCTTGATGGTGCGGTCAGAGCTGCCATATTGATTTTTTTAAGCAACCCCCCCCCCGAATATTCCTGACATATTCACAATTTTAACTTTAATTCTATTTCAATTTTCATTCTCTCCTACCCATTTTCTTGCAACAAGCATTTTTGTGTGCAATTCCAGCTTCTCAATACAGGTAGTCCTCGAGTTACGACCATTTGTTCAGTGGCTGTTTGAAGTTATAACAGTGCTAAATAAAGGGATTCATGACTGGTCGTTGAAGTTCTGGCCGAGCACTTGGCAACTAGCTTGCACTTATGACTGGTTGCAGTGTCCCATGGTCACATGATTGTCATTTGCGACCTTCCCTGCTGGTTTCCCACAAGGAAAGGCAATGGGGAAGCCGGCAAGGAAAGTAGCAAGTCACTCAGGTAAGTCTCCCCCACCCACAGCCTTTCTTCGCTTGCATGCACCACGCCCTCCTCCCCCCTGCACTCGCACGCACCCCCACCCTCTTTCCTCAGCCTCCCTGTGTTTGCACACACGCATGCACCCCATGCCCTCCTCCCCTGGCCTCCCTATGCTTGCACACTTCCCATATGCTCTTTCCCCGGCCTTCCTGAGCAAATGCTGCACTGCAGCACCCTCCCCCCCAACCCGTGTCTGACCTGAGTTGGGCCTCCCAGGGTCCTCCCCCACCCCCGTGGCACCCCCACACTCTTTACCTGGGACTCCCTCTGCTTTCCACTTAACGACCCATGCATCTAAGCGATGGCAATTTTGGTCCCAGTTAAGTTGTAACTCAAGGACTATCTGTGTCTATGTGCTCTAGACCTAGAAGTACATCAAAATTATTCAGGTTACTGTACAGAAAAATCTGTCAGTGAAACACTGTCTTATTTTTGAAATCTGAATATTAAAGACTATTCCTATAGCAACTACTGTTTATTTGTCAGATTTCTTTCCTCCAGCTGCAGCTCAACAACACTGCCACCTCCAATTTCATCTCACAACAGCAATCCGGGGTGGTTGGTTGGGCTGGGAATGAGTGACTGGCCCAAAGTTCAAGTGAATCTGAACCTGCGTCTCCTTGGGCTGAATCCACACTATCAAACACGCCACTGTGCTGGCTCTCTCGGTGGACAGGAGGCACTGCAAGTGTGAAAATACCTTTGGTGGTGGTGGCCAAAAAAGCGAACGTCAACTTGATTGTCCTCTTTTTGCATGACTTTCGCAGGCCAGAACCCAAAGCCTTTCATTTTGGCCCAAACCAGTTCATGATTTGGTATCTAGGAATAAAAGAAACATGGTTCAGTTACAGAATTATTATTTCTGACTTGGGGGTCTAAAGTATGTTAGTGTGACATTATGAAAATAAAACTTACCCACAACAGAGTTTAACTAAGTCTTGATTACAGAGATCATCACTTCTAAACACTCTGATCTCCAGAACACCAGTGTCAGCACCGTATTTTAGCGTACTGTACTCACACAATATAACAAACCATTGCTGTGCTGCCAGAGTTTCTAAGCATTGTTCACTTACAACAAAGAAACTCGGTTTTATCAAGTTTTCAAGTAAATAACTGTTCTTTTTATCAGCAAAAAAATGGCACGGTGTTCTTTCATGCATGGGAAATGTCCGATGTTTATTGAGGAAGCTGTGCAGGTGGGCCGCAACTGACAGGCAAGAGTCAAAAGATGTGTTTTAAACAAGTATTTCTGAATGCTCAGTTGGTGTTTATTCCACAATGTGGTAATCATGACTTCCAAAATGGGAGATTCTGGCCCTCTTTGCACAACATACAAAACCTAATCAGTGAAGCTGGTTTGCTCACTACAGGTGGTCCTGGCAGTGTTCAAGCATACTAACTGGGTCATAAATTACATTTTGGGAATACAGTACAGAGTGTCCATCTACCTTCTCTAAGAAATGCCTGCTACCCGTGAGCCCTTAGGCCAGGAAAATACTGGCAAGGCTTTATTACAGCACCGGCCCTTTCCCCAGCATGGTAACCAACAGCAGACGTGAACTGGCCACTGCAGTCAAGGGAATGTAGGGCGCGTGATCTCTTTTGCCAGGCCGTGGCAGCGAACTCTGCACTGAGATCTTGCTTTTATAAGCCAATTCTGCACTAGCAATTTTTCTGGGAGGGTCAGGAGGGCAAAACAGGACCAGTGACTCAGGTTTGCTATTCCCATGATGTGGCTGATTGGGTGAAATGAGTGTGTGTGTGAGACTGGTTTATTTGGGGTTAGGGGGTGACACCCTCAGAGTTAGCTGACTGGGTCAACTGGTCTTATCTTTGTATGGGCATGAAAAGGGTCCCATGACTGTGGGGTGGGCGCAGGGCCAACATTTACAATTTTGTCTGATAGCTACATTTATATCCTCAACGAATCTCGTTCTTTAAGACAGCTGGGGTAACTCCCATCACCGTTTCTTGTGGCAGCAGATTCCGTTTTAACTTTCAGCTGTGTGAAAAGGTAAGCTTACGCAAGGATAGCAGAACCAATTGTCAGGACGCGCGTTTGATAGATAAAAGCAGTTCTTGCAAAGCTGAAGTTCATCCAGCTGGGGGGAAAAAAAGAAAAAGAAACACACGGTCACCTTCAATAATGTATCCTGAAACACTGAAAACTGTTATTTTAGCAGAAGTAAAATCGTAAGATGCTTTTTCCCCCCTCTCCCCCCCTGAAAATTGCATTCATTTGTTTCATTAAAAAAAAAAACCCACAAAAAAGGGGAAAAGGGAAGAAAAAAATAGACCCTTCCATATCATATTACGTTACATTATATATATCTATATCTATATATATGCCAAATTTTAAAGTAAATCATTAAATGTTGACTAAACAAAGTAACAACCACTGGCATTTCCACTGTGTCAACATGGTACCAGTTCATCAATGGAAAGTGAGCACATATCCATAATTTAGAGTGCCAAGCCAAGAATAATTATATTTTCCAAAAACTGAATTAATAATTTTCTGTGCTGTCACTCATACATAATACACCCACTATTCTTTGAAGGTAAGATGCTGAAGTAAGATACTCAAGTGACCTCTAATCTTTCCAGAAGCATATTAGTAGCACAAACTGAGCAAAAAGTTGGTGGGAACCCTTATTTATTCCAAGGATGAAACCAAACTCTTCAATACAGACGATACAGAAACACACACACATACTGGTGCATTTAAATTATTCTGGCACCTTTTATCTTTGAAAATCTCTGGAGTATTAATCTACCACCATTGTTTAGATGCTTTAGTTTTCCATTAAAATAAAAATGTGGATTTGGTTTTGAAAGAAAAATGTCCTAAAAGGAGGTACCAATACAGCAAGCATATGTAACCTCCCAAGTCTTCTTCTCTTATTTTCATTTATGTGCTACTGTTCACAAGTGGGATAAAAATGTAGCTAAAAACCAGTTACTTGGTTTTTAAAACCTACCTCTGCTGACTCACGATAAGGATTTGGAATTATATGGGCAGTCCAAGTTTCCGAACAGCATCTTACTTTGAGTTATCAAAAATGAAGCACGCGTTGCGTATGTTTTTCCTGATTTCCAGAACAACTTTCAAAACAAATGAAACCACAGGTATATGGAAACTGATAAGACAATTGTCCAGAAGCCACTGGGCCAGCCATTAGCATGACTGGGTATTTCTTACCTCATGGCAGGTATCTTTGTAAAGCATCCTGGCTATATCAGCTTGTTCACTGTCCACTGCAAAAAGAACATACCCACAACCACCTAAGTCTTTGTAAAGGATTCACACAACAATATCTACAAGAGATGTCATTGTAATTCAAAAGACTGAAAAAGCATCAAGAGATTCGAGAGAGGGCAGGATACAGTTATAATGTTTATTTAGTGCATTCTTCTGCATTGAATTGTTGGGATGGTAGCTTCCTAAACTTGCAACTCTCCAAACACCACCAGCCTGGAGATACTTGGCAGTCTCAGCTGATATTTACTCAAATAACACAGGCTCGGTAAGGATTTGCAAAAAAAAAAAAAAAAAGGTAGCAAAAACAACTGGCAATTGAATTCTGGAGAGACTGGCCCCATCAGGTTGTACAACCTGGGTGGGTATCCTTCAGACTGATTTAAGCCTCTAACGGGCTAGGCAGCTCAGAGACTGTACATCCCAAGCCACCTTTTTGCAAATCTTTTTAGGATCTCCTTGGGTATTTCATAGCTCTAAAGAAAACTAAACATTTCTGAAAGGTTAACCAAAAAGAAAAATATAAGAAAAGATATGCAGGCTTAGATCAAAGACCTTCAGGTAGTCCTTGCATAGCGACCACAATTGGGACCAGCAACTCCATTGCTACGCACCAGCCACTAAACAAAACATCACATGACTATGACAAGCTTATGACCTCACTTTGTTAAGTGAAACTTGATGTGATCGTGACTTACAATTTTACTTCTGCCTTCTCTATTCACTCTGGTTGTTGTAAGCCAGTTGTGAAGCACACAAACAGTAATTACATGACCATGGGACACTGTGACAGTTATAAATGTGAGGATTGATTGCAAGCTGCTTTTTTTAATATCACTGTAACTTCGAATGGTTGTTAAACAAGGCAGTTGGTAAGCGAGGACTACCTGTTTTCCACAATTTGTTCCTATATCATTTCTTGAGATGCTTTTGGGGACGCCCATGACAATTGCATTCTCCTGTTCAAGTAACCAGCTTCTGACGGTGGAAATAATATAGAACCATCATGATAGCTTAATCTCCATGACTTTGTCTAATTCACCTTTGAGGGAGATGTAAAACTGAACATAATGGGAGGTTTTCACTTGCTCTATATTTTCTATAACCAACTCTACCCTCAGGTAAGATGTCGGTTGCTTAAAGATCTTATTTTTAAGTCCAAGCAGTCCCTACATACCTCCATAAAAAATCACGGTGTTGTGGAGAAGCAGCTGAGCATCTGCTTTGAATTCCTCATAACTTCTATATTTTCCTTCATTTACTTTCTATATAGATTGAAACAGAGTTATAAGAACGCTCATTAGAGTTGCCCATCAATCAGTGTAAGTACATGCATACAAGTATATTTATAATACAATTTCTACAGATATAATCTATGAGAGCTCACAGTTGTGAAATTGTGCAACGAGAAGCTTTAGTTTGCTTCTGGTCCCATCTTCCATCCCAAGCACTTCCACATAGAGAACAGCCAGTAGCACTTCTGGTTAGATCTTTGCCCAATTAACTCATACAAACTGCTTCTAGGTGTAACTAAATGGTTCAGGGGTTCCAGATGTGGAGCACTGGGCCTCCAAAAGTGTAATGACTGCAACACTCTATCACCATTAAATCCAATTCATACGTAAAATCAGTAGAAATCTCTTTAATGGAAGAAACGTACAGAATGGCAAAAAAGTTGTGAATGAAAGTTCCCGCACTTTCCCTAATTTAAACAGCCCAACGAGTGCATGATTCCCCCTCCCTCGCTCTGGTATGCAACCCCCCTTTCCTCAGTTCGTGCCAGTCTCTTGACTCCCTGCAGGTATCTGCAACGGCTCAGCCAATTGACCTTGGGTATGACAGATAGTCCAAACATGATGTATTCTCAGTCCTGAATGTTCCCCCTCCCACTCTACCGACTCGCAAGTCTTGACATGTGTTGACTTCATTCATTCATTCATTGAGTCCAATCAGATGTTCTGGGAACATTTGATCGGGGAGCATGACAAAAAGTGAGATTAGTCTGAAAACTAACAATATTCCTCTACTGTATGTAATCCAGAACTGTATAGGAACATACCTCTTGTATAGTTGGAACATCAACGGCTGTGTGTACTAGCCGACGATACATTGGATGTTTGTTGTCCTTGCCTTTTTTGTTTAGATCAATAGCCTAAAAAATCACCAGAAAACACTGGTTTAGAAAGCTGCCGTGCTGACAAGAGAGAAAGGTAGCTTTAACATAGCCTTTAAAGTAATTCATAAGCATTCAGATTAAACTCCAATTTACAAATTAAAATTAAAGTTTTTAAAAAGTTCTAATCCAAAAAGGTCATCTCCTGCTGACATGTAGGGCGCTTAAACATCTTAACATTTCAAAGGTGTAATCAAGAGACAAAACCCCTAAACGTTTTTCTTTGCATTAATATTATAGAAACTATACCTCTTCCCAAAAATGTCTGGTAAGTTTTCAAACAATCAATTATTATGTAAAGTCTGATAGACTGAATCAGCATCTAATGATTAAAATATCTGTTATTTTTTTCTCCCCAATATTCCCAAGCAAGAGTTCTGATGACTGAAAATACTAACTTTTTATGTAATGTATAGGGCTAGTATAGAAACTGGACAAAACAGTGTATGGAAGACTAATACTGTATCAAAACAGATCTGACAAATTGAGATTTAACCATATTGCTAAGACGTAAGAGTTTAGTTGTCTTTTTCAAATATTCCTTTAAGCCACTGAATTCCAAAATCATGAGGCTGCCTCCACAAGGGATCCTGTGCAGATCCTCTATTTATTCCATCATCACAAATTCTGTATGTGTGTCTAAATAGAAACTGAAGTAGTAGAAAATTAAATGGAAGATGATCTCTGGACCCCATAAAAAAAATTCCATGGAAGAGTGGTGGAGGATGCACAATAAAAGCCTTGCCTGGAAACATCTGATTTAAAACCAAGTCTGAAAAATATTTGAAACAGATTTTCTTTTTAAGTTCAGTTTCTAAAAAATTGCCAGAGTATGTTTCTGCATGATTCTGACAGGATTAGAAAGGATGGGAGATGCTGAAACAGAAAAGACATGAACATCCAGGTTCACATGTAAATCTCTTGCGCAAGACCACATAAGTTAAGTTGAGATCATTTGATACAGATGGTGTTTAACGTGTCCCCAGCTGTCAGCAAGAAAATTCTCTTCTGATTGGCTGAAAGTCATTCAGGCATGTCCAAATGTAAGCACCTGCTGGACAGAATTAGGCACATCTGCTCAGAGCCTACTCTAAACAGGACCGTCAGACCACAACTGGAAGGTTTCGGCTTATCTTCACAGGTAAGGGACAGCACTCCCAACAAGTACTTTTCATGTTTTGTTTTTTCCCACTCCCCTGTTTCCTGGGGAGTAAGCAGAATCTATGGAGTGAAGAAGGGGGACAGGAGGAAAAAAAAAATACTGAAAGGGGAAATCGGAAAGCAGAAAGTAATTCTTGTTTCCTTTCCTGGGTCGAGAAAACACAAAAAAACAGCTGCTTAGAATCCTACAAACAACTGCATAATACGTTACAACACTCACTCGTTCCTTCATCCGGGACACAATGAAGCGCAAGTATGTGCTCATCTCCTGCTTACTGGTGTTCTTCTTCTTAATGCTCTGGGGGAGGAGGGGGAAGGAATCGACAGCTTTATTTTAGAACTCCGACTTTCAGGAAACGTGACATTTTACAGTGCAAAGTTGTTAAAACACACAAATAAGCCCAATAATAAGCCCAAGCAAGAAGCCTCTTCTTGCAGCCTGTGAAGGACTAACAGTCAAAGCACAAGGATCAGAGCATATTCTGGCTGGAGTGATGCTGCTGGAGATGGCTTGCTCTTCCTCAAGCATCAACAAAGCTCAGAATTTACTAGGTGGGAACTTCACTGAATGGACACATCCACAGGACTCCCACCTGCGCACAAGTGCATGGGATTGGTATGCTAATCTGCAATTGATAAAATGATTTTTCTTGCCATTGTAATACTTTCAGGAAGTACACTGTTTTTTCTAATTCATATCTGTACACTCTAGAGCAGCATTGCTCAACCTCGGTGGTTTGAAGATGTGTGGACTTCAACTTCCAGAATTCCCAGCTGGCTCTCTTGCCCTTCTACATTGATTTGGGCAACCACTGTGGCATCTGGTTGGCAGTTTAGGAACAGTATTGGGTATCTGTGTGTCCAGGATGGGGTGGGGGTGATCTAGGGAAGGAGTGAGCGGGAAAGCAGCCATTAAGAGGCACATTAACATCTACTGAAAAGGATTGGGTCTTGCCAAAGAACAGTGAATTTTACGTTCCTTATTTCTCCAGTAGCTTGCTTGCACATATATATTTATATATATTTATACATATACATATACATATATTTCCCAGATAGGTTGAGCTGAGCGATAGCGGGATATACCCAATGAATTTCTGTGGCTGAGTGGAGAGTTGAATCGAAGTCCTACTTAATTGCTCTATTATATCCCACAGAAGATACATGGAAAATTGGGAGTGGAGTGGGGTAAGGGAAGTAGTCTCACCACTAAGCAGCAATCCATTATGGTTTTCAGAGAAGGGGTCATCAGGCCAATAAATCAGACATGTGGCACAGGAAAGAAAATAACTGTATATATTTTTTTACTGGAGAAAAGTGTTTACGGCTCTTCATGATACTGGTTCACCAATATCCTTACTTTAAAAACTCAAATCTACACACTGTATCTAGGCACATGAGTGTACGTGTGTATGACTATAAAGCAGCAGCTAAAGCTGGCTAGGTACCATAACCTTAGTGCCCTACAGCGAGGGGGGAAGGAGGAATCCCTTGCTTGGCCAAGAAAAACCCAGTTAAGAATGGCTTGAAGATTACACAGCCATGGAGAGAATGGATAAAGCTGCATGCATAGCTTTTCTTTCTGTGCCAGATCAGTTAAAATGACCTATTTAGTTAACAATCAGCAAGTCACAATACCTCTGGCTTTCCTAATCACTATTAAAGCGGGCGTCTCTGTGTGCAAACCGCAGGGAAGACTAGCAACCCTTCTTCCTAAAGAGTTCCACTGAAGCCAGCGTAACAAGGGAAGAAAGTACTGGATCCAAAGTAGGAATGGATTGGAAATAATACGTTACTGCTATTAAATTAATACATCCACAACAGGGAACAGGAAATTGCCTGTTCAATATACATTTAAAACCTTTAAGAACACAACTAATCTCCTAAATTTGAATCATCTCACATTTTTTTTCAATAGTCACATTTAGATGAATTTAAAGCTATGGGTAAGTGGATTTCTATAGTTCTGTACTTAATTGTATTTTTTTTGTTCCATTATCTATTGAATTCTGCTCCATCCAGGGAAAAAATGGTGCTGGTGCAAAAAAAAAAAAAAAAGTTTTATACTTTCCTTCTGCAGGAAGGTACCAATAATGCACCACAAAATAAAGAATATGCAGTATAGTTATTACTACTACTACTATTGTTTTCCTGGAAAAATAACACTTATTCATTCAGTAGATGAATAAAAACAAGCAATATTGCAAGATTATTTCAATTTCAATCTGCACTTGATTGCATAATACTTCTTTTGTAGCTTCATTAATACTGCTGTATTGTCAACCGCCCAGAGTCTCTTCGTGCGAGATGGGCGGTGATGAAATTTGAAATATAAATAAATAAATAAATAAATAAAACATTTGGAACTTAGAAAAACTACTGTGTTTTCCTAGTAGACAAAAGTTTTAGCTATTACATTTTAATGCTTTCATTTGGAAGAACATCACCATCACCATTTTTTTCTGAGATTGCCAACTTCAAAATATGGAACCAGAAGACCGGTGAGTTCCAACTTCATCAATGATACAACTTTAACTGTAATTCCAATATGGCATAAATTTGACAGAACCTCCTAGTATGGAGAATGACAGTGGCACTATCAAACCTATTAAGGTTTACAAAAGTATGTGATGCAAGCAATTGTATGAAGTGATTCCATTTGATTTTAGCCTTTGTCTCTTATCAAGGAAGGGCCAAGCGTAGCTAGAAAAAAATGCACTACTCCCATTTACCCTATCGGAATTCTTCCTGATGGTTCTGCTTGCTTTGTTTTTATGTTTTTATGTAATGGGATGGCGTTCAGGACGCATGAGAAATTCAGCATATAGTCCCTGGCAATAAAAACCCAAAGCCACCCAGAAATACGCAAGTGGAATGATGGCCAAAGAAACAGTCATGTTTGGAATTAAGACTCTGTGAATAGGGGGCACAACTTTTCCCACTGCTTGGGGGAAAAAACATATTATAAAGCTTATGGCAAACTGCCCTGGAATGAAGAGCACCACAGAAGGCATTCCGATACAGTTCTGCAACGGTGCTTATGCTGTATGCTTATTTTTTTAAGCCTGAACATGTAGCCTTTTTCCGTACGTAATTTAAATTATTAAAATGTTGAATGAATTCCTCAGCTTTGGCTGTGCTTGAATAAAAACTACTCACGGACTTTAATGATCTGACATAATACCTTAAATACATCATGGAAGGAGAAATTCAAACACCAAACAACACAATCTGTCCCTGGTTTAGTAGTCCCAACAATCTTCCGAAGAACAACATTCAGACAGCTCTTGTCCTGCCAGGACTGTAAAGCCCCACTACTGCTCCAATTACAATTCTGACTTAAAGCCGAAAACAGCAGATGGTATCTGTCCTGGGCCATATTTTAATTGAATTTCAATGCAAAGCATCCCTGAAATCAACCCCACATTTTGCCAACGAATACAGTATTTTGCGGTATGAGGAATCCTTCAAAATGATCCTCAATCCCACTGCTATTTACTTAATACTCCTAGATTTGTTGATTCACATGAATGACTTAAATGTCATTAAGTCAGAAAAGGTGCTAAGAGAATGATTTTTTGCCACCACAGATTAACATGGCTCTCCTCTTCCAATTACTAAATTTAGGGACATTTCAGGGGCTATCCGGGATAGATGCAGATTTCTTATCTTTGTGAACTGAGAATCTTCAGTCGAAAGTTGATGCAAGCTCTACTCTTGTTTTGGTGATTGCTTTAGTTAATTCTTTTTAGGCATTTGTTTATTTACTGGTGATAATGCTGAATAGGCCTGATCGCCTTTTTTACAAGTTCATTAAGGTTCTTTATCTTTTTGGACTTAGAGGTTTGTCTCTCTTGCCAAGAGAAAATGACTACAAAGAGCCAACCATTCACTAGCCACGGCTATTAAAAAAAAGGTGTGGTCATAAGAGATGGGGAATCATAAGCCTACTCTCTGGCTAAAACCGAGAGGAAATCCCACAATTCATTTCTACCTACAAGGAATCCCATCACCCCAGTAGATTAAGCTTTTGCAAGTGTGAGTCTGGGAAGCTGAAAGAATACAAGAGTGGAGATCTAAAGGGTTAGTGACCTAATACACATTCAAGAAGGGCAGAAAACTTGCTGATTCGTTACCAACAGTCACATACCTATGCATCACAGCAAGTTTTACCACTCCCTCCTTAAGGCAGAGATAGGTCACCTGGATTCAAGAGGCACATGTATTGCCAAACCCATTTCTGAAAACCCAGAGTACGTTCTAAATCATGCTTCTGAAATCTAACAGCAAAATAGCAAATTCTCGTGATTTTCTTTAAACTGTTACACGTATATTCAAACTTGAGGAGTCTTATCACACCTATTTTCAGTATTCACCTCCATCACCAAAAATAACTAAGCAGAAAAGGGTTCTACCCGTTTTGCTGACATTACCACATCACTGCCATATTTCTCTTACAGCCCTTAAAGGCCAGAAACAAAATGGGATCCTCAGCACAAAAGCATTGGAAGGAATGCAGGCAGAGTACCCCAAATTCACTATTAGTCATCTTAAAATAAAAGGATCAGAAAACAAACAATAGGGAAGATCGCTCCTGGAGATCTAGTTGGTAGCCGATGGTCTGATCGTCTATGAAGCAGTTTCTTCTACTCCTTATGAACCACATCATGTGGGGAAGGTTAATGGTAATAGCTGCTTCCAACAACACTGATGTACTTATACAATCCATGTTCCCAAATACCACAGAGAGCAGCACAAGATAGGCACAGGATACCGGCACCAATATTCTGCTGCTAACGTAAGGATTTTGTCTTACACCTGAGAAGGATTTATGAGAAAGTGCATCGGCTGCAATCTCCAGAAGTACTGAATACGCTACACCTATCTTATGTGCATGTTTGAAAAGTGAAATAAGCAAAATAAGCTATCCCATTTCCCCCCACCGTGGTTTCAGCTTTTGCAGAAGAAAGCATTTTAATGTACTTTTTAAAAATATTCTCCATTTAACCGAAGAAAACCACTTTCACAGGGCAGGCTAGTCGATTTCAAAATGCATTTCAGCGTTTCAGGGGTGTTACAAAACCATCCCTCTACAGCAGAGCATATGCCCATGTGGGGATGGCTCCATGGAGTCCTTGGACCACATGCTTTTCTGTTGCTCTCTTTACAGGGAATCTCAGATGACATTCATCTACCCATTTTAAAGTAATACCCTGGCAGAGAGTATGCTTATTTGTTGCTTCTTCTATCCAACCAGGACTCTGACGCACCTTCACAGATTGCCCGATTCTGTGCCTCTATTTGTTCTATTTGCCCCACTTATGACTGAAGATTTAGTGCTAATCTTGGTGATCATCACTAATATTTGCATTCGTATCACTATTGTTGCTGTTGTTTTTATTATATTATTTTATTGTATTTTATGACCACTTTTTATTCCTATCTATAGATTTTAGGTGTATGTGCTTCTATCTATCTATCTATCTGCTTTACATATTTGATATATATATATTGTGTTTTCTGGCTTAAAGGCCATAATAAAAGATTCATTGATTGACTTCAGTGCTTCAAGTAACTAAACCTGCACTATTGCCAGACTTCATTACTACATAGAAGTTTGATTAAGACTGAATGTGGTCTTGAAAAATGCTCTGATTGCACTGTCATACCTATATGCTTCTGGATTATTACTGAATATTTATTTGTACACAGGTAGTGCTTGTTTAATGACCACTTGTTCAGCAACCATTCAAACTTGCGACACCATTGAACAAGTGGTAGTTACGACTAGTTCTTGAAGTTTTGGCCAGCGCAGCACCCCTGCAGTCACGTGATCATAATCTAGGAGCTCAGCAACCAGCCTAGATTTCTGACCATTGCAGCATCCTGTGGTCACGTGATCACGATTTGCGACCTTCCCTGGCTTCCCACAAGCAAAGGCAATGGGGAAGCCAGCAGGAAGTCAGAAGTCATGATCACGTAAGGGTCTCGCTTAACAACCCGCACAGTCCTTGCTCAACTATGGTAACCGGGGACTGCTGGAACTGCTGTTGCTGAGCGGCGCAGTCATGTGACGTCGCAGTTTACAACTGCATTGCTTAGTGATGGAAATTCCAGTCCCAATTACCATTGTTAACTGAGGACTACCTGTATTGTAAAAAATACAAATATCACCCTAAAATAAAATTATATATATATATATAGTACTTTAACACAGAAAGGAATTGAGAACAATGTCATAACTGACTTGCTGCTAAGCTCTGAACAAGCATGCAGCCTGGTATTTCATACCTGTGACCAATACAAGCTGCACTGACCTATTATATTTTTACTCTGAAGAAGAGCCATCTTCGAGGACCAGATCAGATGTAACAATGGCAAGCTTGGATCATGCTAAATTCATATAAAGTGGGATGATTTATTGCTAAGGGCTGAGAAAGGAGGACATTTCATTAATGCTTCCCTTGCTACCACTGCCCCAATCTATTTCTTCCTACTTTCCAGAACAGCTTGTTTGTGACTTGGGCATATGCGCTTTCCTAACAGAAGTGCATGGAAGAGTTAAGACCACAAAGGTGCTTTAAAGCATCCTTCCCCAAAGACACTTTATATGGATACAGCGATGACTCCATTTTGGCTGACATCATGTCTGGTTAAGCTAAATTCCATTTCTTATAGCAAAGTCTCTTTGTGGGGATGTATGGATCACAACATGTGAATAAACATACACACTCTTACAGAAACCAGAACATGCAGTCACTTGACATTATTTGCAACTTAATTCACAATGCCCAAGGGAGTTCCCTGTTTAGTGGCTGAAGAATGACCTCTACTTCATTAATCTTCCATTCAATTCTCATAGAAAAAAACATCGCAGGAAGGAAATGTTTGTGCAGAATGACAGGGGGAAATGCAGAAAGTGCCTTTGGACATTTAGCTATTGTAAACTGTCCCTGCCTCCTATGGAGAGGAGCAAGAACATTAGGAAGTACTTTCTAAAGCCAAACTTGTTTCCCAAAATAAATGCATTTGTGAATCAATGATAGTGAAGTCTTGCCCCTAGAATTAAGTACTGTCTATTGAATAGGAGAGTTCCAAAAAGCCATTTTGCCTACAAATTTCAGGGCCCCCAAAAGGGTGGTGATCTGACTGCACTAGCTGTTCTTCTGCTGAGTAGCGACTGGTATTTGCCACCATTAAGTAAAGCTTTATCGATTATATGCATTGCTTCACTGCTGGCATAGGCAGTGGGACACACCAATATTAGGAGATGCAGTTGGCCAGTATGGAGTACAGTACCGAATAGCTAACAGAATGGCCTGCATGGAGTTCTTTGGCCAACTAGTACACTGTCATGAGTCTCGATCTCTCATACGTCGTTTCATGCACACTTTTAAAAAGTATGAATTTGTAATTTGACATCAATCAAATCTGGAGGAGCAGAAGCCCTAAAAATATGCCCAAATTGCCTGTAGACATATTGAAAATCCACTGGAAACTAAAGAGCCATATTTGGTTTTGTTACACAAATTCCAAGTCAGTCCAGACAAGCTGCTATTCAATCACGTCTCCCCCAAAAGCTGTCTAATCTTGGCAGTGACTGATGCAAAACCAGAAGAAAAAAAAATCTGATTTCAAATACTTGCCCAATCAAATGTTGGGACTACAATCAAGACAGCTAACAGAAGTTATTTGCTGGCCATTTGCTTAAACAAAAGAAACAAATGTAGGGTATCCATGAGAGTCAGACCACGGTGGAAGAAGACAGAAGGCTGGGCAGAGGGATGGAAGCCCAATTAACTGTGGCAGCTGAATGTAGATGGTGGCTTCTGAGCAAAGCAGAGGCTCTTTTATGAGGGATAGCTTACTTGGGAGTAAAGGCCTACTTGTAAGAAAGTCAAGAGAGGAAGGAAAAAGGCATGGCCTGAAAAATGAAAGGAGAACCAAGTGTAAGGTCTTGGTGGTGGTGGGGCTCTCACTGCTTAGAGACAGAATCAAGAATTTAGAGGAGAAAAGGTACAATGGGAACAACAACGTCTCTCCTCCTAAGGCCTGATAATTTATTCCCTCTTCCTACCATGTGACCTTAACACGTCCAATATTTTTACTAATAATCTTTATAATAAGTAAGATGACGCTTCCTACAATTTAAGTTACAGCGACCATTCATTCACCAGTGTTTCAACACATTCTTCGGCACAGCATATACTATGCATGTGAGAAAGTTCAATAGGAAAAGCAGAAGGAAAAAAAGCCTATCAATTGGTGTTTGCAAACATTTCTCACCTCTCCCCTTTGCCATCCCTACACAATTTATATTACACTGGAAAAAAGAATCCAGACACTATTCGATTCTTTTTTCTAAGATGATGTTTTTTAAAAGGGAGTACAAAAAGGTGATTTGAATGAAAAGCACCTAATTCCACAGAAACTTGAGCAAAATGTGACATAGTTTAATGTGCAACATTTGAATAGAATTTTTGTGAATTTCATCCCACAACATTCACAAACATCTATAGCTTAAAATATAATATGAAAGAGAGAAAGAAAGAGAATTTTAGATTACATTATTTAAATGTTCTTTAAGTCACCCTGGGGAAACTTTGATTTAAAGGGTGGTGAAAAAAGTCATTAAGAAATAAATGTAAGATTGTTTATATGTGTACTGTATTTTCCTTAAATCATAATGCACACGCTCTGGAGTCCTGACAGAATTATGCATGTAAAGCTTACATTTTAAAATAACAATCTAGTTGTTGGCATTACGTTAAGAATCCCAAAATATTGCACACATCTGGATATGGTTGGGCAAATGCAGAAAGGATTAAACATCCAGGCAAGTGAAAAAGCAAAAGGTGGGGGATCGCTCTGGTTCCAAGTTCTGTGTATGTGATGAAGGGATGTGCTTGGAAGAATGGGGCCTATGCCCACCAAGGCAATACATCTTGAACTGATTTTTTGGGGGGTGAGGAGGGAGAATTAGTCCTGCTAGTGAAATGAATGGGAATTAGAGCTCCTGTACTATTTACTTAGTTATGGCCAAAGCCTGTTGAGGATTCACATAGATAGTTCTGAAACTCCTAGTTATGGTACATGAGGACTTTTCCAGGCCAATCCAGCAAAATGTTGAATTACTGCCTCAACGCAAGGATTCTTGGTAGCAGGCTTTTATTTCACCGATTTTGCCCAGGCACACCCAGATTTGGCCCAGTATCTGCATCTGCATTTAACATATGGACTGTCCTTGCAGTAGGCAAAGCTGGATGTTTCTCCTGGCCAGAAACATCTTGAAACTATAAATAACAAATACCAAGCCTCTATTCAGCACATGAAAGCTCAGAGGTACTCACCCTGCAAACTGGGCATTGCCAGTGACTACTGCTGTCTCTAAGCCTGAACTCATCAGATAAACACTTGGAATGATATACACGAAAACACAGGTCACATATCAACACCTCTCCAGGCAAATGGCATTCAAAACAATACCAGTCATGAGTTTCTGTCTCCCAGTCCTACAAAAAATACAAAATAATTTGATAGAACATTCTGTCAATATCTGAAACAGCCATGAATAAAGCACATTTCTTGAAGTCTAGCAATTGTTAGGCATTTTAAAATATGGTACCTCTTTCATGGATTATACCTTTTATTTTTTTTCCTTTTAAATTCCACTCTATAAACTTCAAGCATACTGGTAACTGAAAGTACTACGCTTTTAGCTTCTAATAAATGCTGGGGTTTAAATCATGGAATGAGTGTGTCTGGTTAGCAGCATGAACACAACACTTATGTCATGTTCCCAGCCATTCAGATAAAGAACTCACCCACCCAAAACGGTTTGTTATCTTACATACTATAAGATAAATTCTGAATTTCAATGAAGCCCCAATTACCTTTATATTCTTAAATGAAGGCAATGGGACTCCTTCCTCTGCTTTAGGCAAATAAATTGTGATATTCAACCATCTGCTATTCTGTTGGTCCTTTCTTGAGTCTGGTCTAACTTTTTTTTTTCTTTTGAAAGGGTGAAAAAAATCCCCCTCCAGATGTGGAATTCTAAGGAACATAGGGAACTTCATCAAGCGCTCATCAGAAGGAGTTTTGGGAATTGGTGCCCCCTTTTCCAGGGCTTCATTTTGTTTTGTTTTTAGCCGGGAGCAGGAGGAACAGGAGCTGTCATTGCTATTCCACACACCAATTTGTCCACAGCAGCTGTGACGTTTCTTCTGAATGCATCAATTTATCAGTTGATTCTACAGTGGATCTTCTTTGACTAGACAGAAGAAACAGCTTTAAAAATAGCTGCCGAGGTCAGAGTAATATGGCAAAATGAAAAGTAAGGCATGATTTATTATTTTCCCCCTTGCCCCTCCCTGAACCCCCATGGCTCCTCCTCCTTTTGATTTCTTTCTATAAGCATGCGCAAAGTGCTGGACCATCTGCGAGAGCATGCTGAACCCAAATAAAAGAAGAATCCCTCTGTTCCTCAGAGTTCAGACAGGACTCCCTTCTATACAAGTGTCATGTAAGCAGGAAAATGCTTAGCATCACTTGTGATCTAAATTATACATAATGACCAGTTTTAAACATTTTGAGCTAGAGGCTAGGACTCTAAAGGCTGTCCTGCCTCCTTTCTACTTCCAGATCGCCTGGAAGTACTTTGTAATTTGGTTTTGCTCTGATTGAATTTTATGTATGTTCTTATTTCTTCATTAAAATTTGCTGACCTGTACGAGAATTTAGAACAGAACAGAAAAATATCAGAATTGACCCACTAATCAGCTTATCCAACCTCCAGGGCCCTGCAGATGTATTGATCTTACAATCTGCAGATCTCCCAACCTCTCAGACAGAGTTATGATGGTTGAATATTCTGGGAATTATAGTTTTAATGCAGACATGAGGTCGTGGGAAACTGCACCAGGCCAAAGCAAAGGTTCTTGCAAGAACAGAACACTCCTGCAAATTAAATGATACAAGTCAAATGCTGACAAGAAAGTTAAAGTTTGCAAACTTGCAGGAATATACAAACAGAGCAGAACAAAACACAAATAGAACTTTAAAATATGGCAAGTTCAAGCAGCTTCATGATTTTTTAAACATACCTTTTGCAATTTGATTTCAATGAATCCAAATATTGGAATTTTGACCTAATTTCAGTCTTGGTCAGGGCTGTGGTCCTTCAAATGTTTGCAACTGTGTAAATGAAGCCTAAAAATACGATTTCTCAAAACAATGCAGAAAAAAGTAAGAACTGCCTCTTTCCATCTCACTGATTTCCTAGTTTTCCTCATAATGGGAATATTTAGCTCAGTGACCATTAGTATCAGTGTTTCCAAAGAGTAGAATTAATTCCAATACTCTTCAACTGCTAATACTCACACACATTTAGCTTTAACTGTGCATCACTTGAACTTAAAGTTGAAGCTATGCTCAGTGACATCTCACTGAAATAAACTACTTACTGGATAGTATCTAAGGCTTTTATGCTACAAATAGCAATGACATAGATGTTCTAGGGGCACTTTTCAATTGTAGGCCAATCAGTCTTACCTAACTACAAAAACAACACAAATGGTTCTTTTGGAAGATAAGATTATTAAGGAGTGTCAACATACCAACAGTTAATGTAGCCCTAGGAAAGCCCTGGATGCCCTTCTGGAGCTCTGCGCTGCTTTGGGTAGGAAAAGTTTTGAGCTCATTTTGATTCTTTAAGCTACAAGGATAAGGATAACTATAGAAATTGTAAGATTTTTGTTATATGTTGACAGAATATGAGTCTTCCCCAAATAGTCAAAACCTGCTCTGTGTGATAAAGCACCACAGAATCACCAATTCCTTTAGGATAGTAATTTTAAATGTTTATTTTAAATTTATTTATAATCATATGTGGGTTATTAATGCAATTTCTTTATATGAATAGGAAGGTTGTCCATTAGGCTAAGTAAACAGAGGCTCCACCCCATCTACCATCAACCTGAGTCCAACCTAGATGATCAAACCTTTTAATTTTCTTCCAATTCCACAGGAAATGAGACCTGCAAGCAATGGCCTCCATAGACATGTGTGTATTATAATTTTCATTGGTATTGTTCTGAGAGAATTTATGTCCATAAACAGAGAGGGCATAACCCATCACAACCCAAAACAATATTCTGTGGTGTATGGTGGAACACATTGAAATGATCATAAATGCCAGATTCCCCCTTTTTCCATTATAAGAAAACTACCATATATGCTGAAATAAAACCCTTCCTAGAAAAATGTTTATATTGATATATGTTGTTTTTAAAATCACTAGACTCACGTGGAAGTGTCAGTTGATGATACCTGGCACCCAGTTTTTTGTTCATACTTTGAGAGAACGTAGATTCCATTCATACAGTGGTATGTTTTGTGTGAATACCCACTATTTCCACATCTATGTCTGCTGTGATACACAGGCATACAAAAATATTAAGCATGATTATGAGTTTGAAGATGTAACAGTTACATAGCACTCATAATTCGTAAACTGCCCTTTTGTATTTCATCTTCCCCATTGTGCTGACTTTCTTTTCTGTTCGTCAACTATTTCCTTGCAAGCTATATTAAATCTGTTGAACTTAAGCTTTTTAATCAAAGTACACTTCAGAAAGAAGACAACACGTATGTTTTAAATTATTTGTTGTATTATTTACCAAAGACTACCAGAATGTTAATTTTAATTAACTCTCATGCTGTACTTTTCTTCTTCTTTATGCACATTTGATTATCCAGAGAAGAGAATCTCATTCACAGAAAAGAAGCAATTATGAAATAAAAGGTTTTGGCATAATTCCATGACAAATCTTTGGTATAAAACCAACAGAAATGAAAGGGAACTACCAGATCTTTTCCTGCTCCAGTTAATTTCAGTGGGATTTCCACATGAGGATTAGTTAACTAAATAAATAAAAAAGCAAAAAGTTAAAATTCTCCACTGTGAAATCAATATATTACTAATAGCTGGTCTAGTATTTATTTATTTATTTATTTATTTAGTATTTATTTATCTAAGCATTTTTAACTACAAATGCATCTATTACTTTTTTTAAGTGTAAAGATTGTTTTGTTAATTGTGTGGGTTTTGTTTTAGTGTATTTAGGTGTTTTGTCGTATTTTTTCTTGCAGTTGATAAATAAAATTTATTAAATAAAAATAATAATAAATCCAAATCTTCATAAACTGGTATGGTACAGTCCTTGAGAAGGTGCAAACTCTTCTGTTCAGCTGTCCGACACACTAAAGCTGACCCTATCTATTACCCTCTTGGATTGGACAGATTCATACACAGTTGTTTTACATGATAAAGCAGTTTTTAACCATAAGGTTGAGTAGACTGGTTACACAGTCTGTTTTAAAATAACTATTCACTGAATGATATTTACTAATTATAAAGTCAACATTAATGTGTGAAGTCTCAACTCAAGTATGAAAGGGTAGAGCTTGTGTCATGAAGTCATAACACACATTTTGTCATTTTGCTGTCATTGTGGTTAGGACCACATGCCAATGGATGGAGGGAGCTATATTTCTAGTGTAACCTCCTCTTTAAACATTAAATAAAGCAGGCAATTAAGATATTGTCTTTTAAAAATTAAATGTAACAGAGAAAACAGAAATTCAAAAATAAAATTACAGGGAAAAAAAATAAATGGTAGTGTTATTGGAATGGGTTTTTTTTAATCAATCAACACAAATTCCATGTCCAACACTATTTTTTTTTTTAAAAACCCAAAATCTTTGTTTTTAAAGGTTAGTGTAAAGTTCGGACAAATGTTGGAACATTTGCAGAACGAGGGATGCACAAGGGTATCTGCCACGTAATTTCCTTACATGAGACAGGAGGCATTTATATAACTAACATCTGGCAGCCAGTATTCTAATTACGATAAACACAAAAATCCTTAAAGTACAAATATATCTTTTTCTGCATTTGCAAAGTCTTCCACCAGATGGCATCATCTCCTCCCAAAGTAACTGACAAAAAGGAAAGCATTGCAACTTTACATCTTGCGGCAAAACATGTGAGTGACCACTTCCAGCTCTCCAGGAAGGAGAAAAAAATAGTATTTTAACCAAAGTGTTGCAAAAGCAGGCTGACTTCAAGAACCGGATAGAACACGGCTGATAAGCATTTATTAATTCAATTACTTGAAAACTTGAAATCTATCTTAATATACAACAGAAAAAGAGAACGTAACAGAACGTATTTAAGACTACATAGTGCAAAAGTTGTTCACCTTGAGTTTTGCTGTTGTCCGGGAGAAAGGCTGCATACTGTAGGCCTTTCAAAATAAAGAAAACAAAACAAAAACAAAAATATGGTCTCTGTATTGGAACCCATCCGAGGAACATAAAGTGAAACCAGGAGGGAACGCACACGATTACCGAGAGAATCCTAACTAAACGTATTTTCCCCAAATAAACTCTATGGCCTGGTTTAATGCAGAATGTTTTCCCCTTCTCCTTCTGTGCTCCTGAAGGCTTCCAAGCACTCGAGTTAATTAGGAAAACACACTCAAAGCAAAAAAAAAAGAGAGAGAGAGAGAGAGCCAAAATGGTTCCATGTTTGCAATTTTTCAGCTTAGCAGAAGGATTAGCATTCTCAATTAATAGCCTCTGGGAAGAAAGACATGCTTATATTGTAATGTACCACAATGGTGTCAACCTTAGAAAAATCCAAGAGGTGCTTTATTTATGATCAGGTAACTAATTGTCTCCACAGTTTGTAAATAAAAAAATATTATCATTATCTCCCCCCGGCTCCAATTTTAAAAAATAGCTGTGATTATTTATGGAACTACTACTAAGTAATTCTAAAATATATATTATAGTGTAAATTGGAAAATGAATTTTATGTGCAAAAGTGAAGATTTGCAGGATCAGTTTACTAGAAGGCACAGGGAAACAGAGGTATTTGACTTAGTTATATTGTCATTATAGAAAATGCTCCAACCCTAAAGGAAAAGGGGTCATTTTGTGTTCACAATATAGTAATTCTTAAAAAGAAGACAGACACTTATAAAATTCTGGGTATCATCAATATTTCACAGTGCTTGATTTTTTAAAAAATCTAAATATAATAAAACAGACCTGCCCAACTTCGAGCTGAACATATCCTTCTAACCATCTACTGTTGCCTGGCCAGTACTTTCAACCTTGCTTGAAGTTTTGCAATTACAGCAGGGAACATATGTAAATTTAGTAAGGCCAAGTGGATCTCCATCCATGGCTAGATGGTCACAAAGTCAAATTCACTTGAGTCCAGGGCTTCTTCACATTCTACAAGACTACTCTTGCATATTATCTCTATTTTTAAATTCCATTAGCATGGGTGTGTTTTCTATATATGCTTGCAACTGGATCACAGTTAATGTATTTATGATTAGGGTGCAAGTAAATCATTAACCATTTCTTAAACTTAGTTCATGGGCATCTCAAAGCTACCCAATATATATCTGTGATCATAAGAGGAGCTGGTGATGCTTAAAGGCCAATAACAAGGTAGTTTGGACAAATAAAAATTTGGAAACAATGGAGAAAGTGATGATCAAAAACTTGTAAATCTATACTGCTTTTCTGCTATGAACTGCAATTTGATGTTACTTTTTGGTAAAAGGACAACAGTAGGCAAATGTTTAGGGGGGACTTCCAGTAGTCACACAAAAGTAAGCTTTGCTAAACTAAAGTATGCAAATCAATCCATTAGAGAAGCTATGCACAGTTTGCATCTATGTAACATCTTTCATTTCTAAACAATTTAATTACATGCATCCAAGAGATGCAAGCTATGTATTATTAGTGTGGTACCTTTAATAAATAGAAACCTTTAAATGTAAAATTTAAATGTAAATGAGAAGAGAAAGTATCTCACATCCTCGTGGATTTTTTTGAAACAAATACTCAGGCCTTCTAATTAAGAACAGAGTTGTGCATATTTTACAATTTATGCAATGCAAAAATTAAACTGGCTACAGAAACTGGAATTGAGAATCTTAGTTCACTAAATCAAAGTTTCTTTCATGCATAATGAAATTATTAAAGACAGAAGACAACTCAGTTAAGATTTACATTAGTAATGGGACAGCTACATTTCCAAGCCATGTAACACTTACTGCCCTTTGGGGGACTATGCAATCTAAGCCAACCCATGAACATTCACTTGATTTATATATCAGCTTTTCCATATGAAGAATTTTGACTAACTTGGCATAAAAATCTGATTTATGTACTGTATGTGGTAGAAAATATACACAACTCTGATTACATGCAGTATGCCTGATATCATACGTGGTATTACCAAATCTAGTATTTCAGTTTGTTACTCTTAAATCTACAGCCTTTAGTTCAACTCTACATGGCACAGTACTGTATCTCAGGATATGTAAATTAGGTGAAGAATATCTGTTAAAGTTTTCTAGTTTATGTATTAAGAGATAACACCTGAATCAGGAAGTACCACTTCTCCTCCTAATTTAAGTTATAAGATTCAAAAACACTCTAAAAAACCTGAACAGAAATAATACTTTAAAATAATTGGTTTGTTTTTATTCCTGTGTATAGCTGAGTTACCCGTTTCTCAATGACAGTGTCAGGCAACTAATTTACAAATAACTTAATTTGGGATTGCATACTTTCATGACCAAATTTAATTTTTAAAAAATTGAAAAAGCTAACTTTTCTAATCTGAGTTTATCAATAAAATAAGATTGCATAACATTTACCCAGTGTATTGCTATACTGACTGAAACTATAACAACACTAAAAAAAATTTTTTTAAATTAAAGTCACAGTGTCTTTCTACTATATATTACCCAAACTGATTCACAGTAACAGTTCATTTACAAGATATTCAGAATAACTAACGAAGTATTACATCTATATTTAATGTCATCAGCTTGAGGAGTTGCTGAGGAACAGGGGCCCAGCCAATGTTTGTGGCTTTTCTAAATCAGCTGAAGGACAGCTGAAAGACCTTGATAGAATTCATCTAACTGTATGTCCCAGTCCATGCTAATTTTTTGAACTTCTATGAAGATCTAATTAGTCATCCCAGTCTAAGCCTACACACAAAGCTTCCTAAACTTGTGCCTAGAAGTTTCCCTGATACCATTCCAGGAACGCTTTGCAAAGAAAAATAATTCTTTCCCAGGTCCTCAAAATTAAGTGCTTTCAAGATATCCTACTAAAACAGGGTTGTTATGAAATAAAATACCAATACTTGGTTTACATTGTGGTGAAACTGTTCCACTTCCACTTATTTCTGAAATAAGTAACAGGGTGTATATGACAAGTTCTGGGTGTTGAACTTTTTCAACCAGCATGCCAAACAATTTCTTCATAAGCAGTTTTGGGCTGCATATCTTTGAACACACCTTACGTTGCTATGCCTTGAAATTAATCTAGTCTAAAAATGTATGTTTATAAATATCTATATTCATTAGGATGTATTTTTAAAAATACACTTCATTCACCTCCGAAGCTGTTATGCAGGCAATAATTACCTTTAATTTTAAGCATTCTGTGCTGTAAAACAAAATGCCTACAGCTATATAAGGTAATTAAACTAGCCTTCTACCTCATTTTACATTAAAAAAATAAAACTTTTCCAAGACTATGCACATCAACTGGTACTAAGAATTCCAAGTCAACATTCCAGGAAAGGTAATGGAAAGACTTGCAGAAAATATACTCACAATCTCATCCCCAGGCAGCCAGTATCCTTCTTGCTCAATACCAGCTTTTGATCCCTTACATCCCACTGTCAAGGTTTCAACCACAAGGCCATCCTTCACTGCTAAACTAAGCTGACGCGTGGTCTCCTTGGGATGCATACCATGAACCCGAGACATATACCTACAAAGAAAACAGAAACAAGTGCTTACAAGACCAACTTAGTGTCCGGATATTCTTTAAGGTGTGAGTCCATCAATTTCAAAATTATGTAATATGTTCTGGTTCTTTTCTGGTCCTTCTCACCTCCCTTTATTTTAATACCTCTTAATGTTTTGTATTGTATATTCAGTATCAGCTACAAAAGTTTATTTAAAACTCAGTTGAGTAGAAAAGTGAGATATAAATAGAATCAATCCCTGAATATTCTAAATCAAAGGTCCCTAAACCCAATCATATTTAATTAGCTAAGCAAAGCAACAAGTCGTTTTGGTTAACTCCTTCCAATGGAAAATGACTTGTAAGTTATGATGCAGATGTGTTTTTTTCCAAGTAAATTCAGGCTTTGCTTTGTGCTGAGCAGGTGAAGGAAGGGAAGAATTATCCTATTGCTACACAAAGAAACAGCAGAGTACTCTTTCCTCCCATTTAGTCATTGCCTGTCAGTAAAAATCCAATGCTGGACTTACCATTCTACCCACTGAGAGCTACAGAGCTAAACACAGATGGCAAGGTTTGCCAAAGACAACTAGCATAAGAAGTTCCATTGAAGCGCTGTTGACTGACAACCCATTCCCCATAATCTGTCCGGATGACATGTTACAGGGGACTGAAGGAAAGAGCGAGCCATCAAAATCTTTACTGTAATTCGCTAGCTAGCTTGTAATAGACAAATGGGGAACCACCAAATAGCTGCATTAATTCAGAACTGATATTAGCCACATGCTTGGTGCTATCTGCTGAAGTGTTTAAAAAGGCAAAATATTTATGTATTTAATTTGTCAGATTTTTAGGCTGCCCAACTCCAAAATGACTCTGGGAGATTCATGGAGTTCAAAGAAACAGCAACACTATACAAAAACCCAGCACTTGTCTGAGGGAATAATATAACGACATAACATAACATAACATAACATAACATAACATAACATAACATAACATAACATAACATAACATAACATCATAGCATAATGTTTTTTCTACATCATGCTTTCTCCAGCTAAAAAGGGCGCATCTGATACCTCCTATTCCAAGGCCGGTGGAATAAAACTAGTTTTTAAAAATTGCTTCAAGCTAGGCAAGGTGGGAGCCATATAGATCTCAGAGGGAAGCTGTTCCAAAGGTCAGGCGCAGAAGCAGAAATGACCCACTTACTAAAAGCCACTAGATGAAGATGCTTAATTGACAGGACCAAAGTAAGCCAATACCTAATTCTAACAATACTGTCAGGCCTACACACATTTCCTATTCTGCTGCTGTTTTAAAAACTGCCATGTTTTACCCTTGTCTATTAACTGTTCTGCAAGGACTGAGGCAAGAGAGTCTGCATTCATTCCAGTTTCTTAATATGCAGCAATTTCTCTTAGTCTTTCCTATTTATTTATTTTATACCACTGCACATCTCAACCTTGTAATTCTAGGTGGCTCACAAAACAAAAAAGATAAAACCACAGACCATCATAAAAACATTATAATGCAGCCAAAGCCCTTAAAAAACTAGTTCACAAGAATCACACTCTACTAATAGCCTGACCCCAGTGCCTGAAGAAGCTAGGTCCTCAAGTCTTTCCAAAAGGCTAATAGTGTTAGCTGTCCAAATTTCAGGGAGATGCTGATCCATAGGACAGGAGCCATGAAAGAGAAGGCACACTTCCTGGACCCCTCCAGATGACATAGTTTCATGGAAAAGGACCTAGAGTGCATTTACCCTGCCGTATCTGGTGGGATATATGGATATAACTAGGGACAGATGGCTCCACAAATAGCCTGGCCCTGTACTATGTAGGGCTTTACAGGTGATAAACTGTGCACTGATTCTGGCTGAGGGACTGCAACGCTATCCAGAATCAGAAATGGACTCGCTGGGGTTGAGCTGAAGTCCATTCTTCCCCATCCAGATGCCACAGTCTCCAGGCACTGGGGAAAAAATCTAGCACCACTTAGATAGCCTGGTGCAGAAATATAGAGTATTTAACCATGTGCCGATAGATGACCTCATCCAGTGGATTCATGTAAATGTTAAATAGAAATGCCTCAGTCAACTCTGAGGCAGGGCTGGACTACTGACTGGAGCCAGCCCTGGAAGAAGAAGAATCACCATAAGATAGTGCCTCCCACTTCCAACTCCCTAAGCTCCAGAAGAATACTATGATTGATGGTACTGAAAGAGAAATCAAAGAGGGCCAGGATAGATGCACTACCCCTGTCCTGTGCCTGCTAGAGGTCATCCACAAGAGTCATCAGTGCTTTCTTCATAGTATAACCCAGAATGAAACCCAACTCAAAATGGCCTACTAATCTGCTTCCTCCAGGGACCTTTGGAGCTTGTAGGCCTACCACCCTCTCAACAACCTTCCCCAAGAAGTGAAAGTTGAAGACGAGATAAAAATTTTCCAAGTCCATTGGATCCAGTGGTGGCCTCTTAAGGAGAGGGCAAACCCTCATTTCTTTCGAGGCAGGCAGAACAGCCCCCGCTCAGAGAAGCATTCACTACCGCCTGGATCCAATCATGTCACTCCTGCAAGGCCTTGACCAGCCAAGTGGCACGTGGAACTGAAACACAGGAGGCAGAACTTAAGAGCACCAATGACTCAGTCCACTTCTTCAGCACTAACAGGCTCGATGCCCAGATAATCAAGCAAGTTAACTCCATGGACCTCCACAGCTAGAATCCAGCTGTGCGTGAATCCAAGCAACTTTATCCAACAGATGCCTAGTCCTAAAGAAGTCAACTGTATCTAGAATCAGTTCATATATAGAGTATTTTTTACCCTAAAGAGCAAGGAACTCGAGAGGCAAAGAATTGTTTTTGCCTGGCCAATCTCTGATTGTAATAAATTGAAATTAAATTTGAAAATTGTTTTTGCTATTTCTTTCAAAGAACTACAAGAACACACACATGGATATGCATATCATAGTCAACCTTTTTCAAAGTAAGTTAATAATAAGAGCCAGTTTGTTGTACTGGTTAAGGTGCTGAACTACAAACCTCCCTGTGGTACGAAACCCAGATGGGTGACTTTTTAAAAAAAAAATCTCCATTAGTCACTGCCTGGACAAGTCCCTGCAGTTTTCTTGGCAAGATTTCAGAAGTGGCTTGCCATTGCCTTCTTCCTAGGGTTGAGAGAAAGGGACTGGCCCAAGGTCACCCAGCCGGCTTCATGCCTAAGGCAGGACTAGAACCCTCCTGGTTTCTAGCCTGATGCCCGTACCACTATATCAGACTGGCTTTCTTGGGTGACTTTAGGGCAGTCACTTTCTCTTAGCCCAACCCACTTCACAGGGCTGCTGTTGTGGTGAAAACAGGAGGCTGGGAGCGTTATATACACTGCCTTGAGTTGTACACAATAAAGGCAGGATAAAAATCTAATAACATCACAAAAAAGGACAGCAAAAAAAGTTGTTTCATATAAAGAAAAAAACCCATGCAGAAAATGTGAAGGAATGACTAAAGGCAAAAACAAAACAAACAAAAATTACAATCAAGTGCTTTGCTAAGTGAGGGAAGAAAACCAGAAACACGAGTACAAGCAAAATTATTAGTAAGCAAATATACCCAATCATTTCTTCAGAAGTAGTGGTGTAACTGAGAGCAATAAAATTCCCTTTTGCTCTTCATCATCATCATCGTGGTATCTCCCCTCTTCAAGGTGGCTAGATAAGGATAGAACCGAATGGTACTGGTCCCACTCCCTGGCCTTTGACTATAGCAGAATGGAGCACGAATGCTTCCTTGAAATACCAGTGTTCCAGAACTTTCTGCATAAGGGACCCAGTTTCAATTAACCTCTTTTGCTGCCTCTATCAATGAGGAACTGCACAGAGGACATAAAGAAGAACGGACAGTTATTTTGGACACACACATAAAAAGGAACCCACCTCATGTTCTTCACTAATCAAGAAGAACTGGGTTGACGGATAAACAAGACAAAATATTTTCTATTGCACTGCCCAGACTATGAAGCATTTTGAGATCGTTCAAGCTGGCTACATCTGCGCTGAGTTTTAGACAGACAGTAAAAACTGTTATGAGGCGTTCGATAATCCTGGTGGGTTTTCAATATTATTTGGGCCAACTCAAAATAAATGTTTTGGCTTTGCCTTTTTTGTTTTTTATTAAACTTTTTGTATTAGTATATTTCTATAGCATATAGGACTTTGATCGGATACAAAAAATGATTTATAAATGCTAATAGTATTATTTGTAAGCCAGCATGGTTTAATGGCTAAGGAACTTAACCATTAATATGAGTGAGATGGGCGGTGACTCAATTTGAAACATAAATAAATAAATAATAAATAAAACTGGCCTAGGAGCAGGGAACCTTGAATTGTAGTCTTGCCTTAGGCACAGAAGCCAAATGGGGGATTTGGGGCCAGTGCCTCCTTCAGCCACAGGCAAAAAATAACTTCCAAAAACACTGCCCAGAAAACTGCATGAACCTATTCACATGGTCACCAGGAATGAAGTTTGACTTGAAGGCAAAAAAGAAAAAAGAAAAAAAGAACTATTATTATTACTATAAAGTGAAGCCACCACTACAGGGAGAAAATATCCACATGTTTTTAATAGACATTGGCTTCTGTTAGTTAATGGGGACAAGGATAAATAAGAAATAAAACAAGTCCTCCCTCCTCCTTTCTCTTAAAAGAACTGATTAGTCTTACCTTGGAGCAAGAGAACTGAAGCAAGCTATTTGTGCCAGGGCAGTGATCAGCTACAGCTCAATGGTGAGATGGGAAGAATATCACACTCTTTGGGCTGTTTCCCAACCAGATAAAAGTGAAACAAATTTGCTTGCAAATAGGTAAATACACAACAGCAAGTTAATTCCCATAAGACAATAAACCAATCTTAATGCGGTCAGGAAGCTAAAATAACTTTACTGCAACGTAACTTTTAAGAGTAAAAGTTAATGCTAGCCTTTACTAGCTAAAGCTGTCCACTAAAACAAGGAAGTTCTTCCTCACAATCCCGTCCTTAAATTTCTGATCTGGCTAGATGAGGCTGTCTGCCTACAGGAGGTTGAAGGGAGGGGCAGAAGCAGAGTGAGACTGGAAAATCCAAACTTGCACGTCAGTACTCTAGTATTTAGAGCTTAATCATCTCATAATCTTCTCAGCTGCAAACAACAAGGAATAACTAGTTAAGCACCTCATGTGTTTCAAATAACACCAAATATAATCATGTTCTAATTCCGATGGGGAAAAAGTGCAAATGTTTCCAAACTTTAAAAGCACTAACCTACTTGCATTAAAAATAATGAAATCAGTCTCACTACAGATGTATGAGTAGAAGGCAGGTGGTCTTCCCTTTCACTATATACATTCTGGGAATTCAAGTCCACACCTCTTCAAGTTGCCAAGGTTGAAAAAGTGTTTCTCTGAGTTAGACTAAAATCTGCCAGATACTTCTACAGAAGCTGTCCCCAGGCTGAAAAGGTGATCCTGTCCCTTCATGCTTTACAAACCTCCGGCAACCTCATATAATACTTATTATCTGGTCAGTTCTCATTGTTAATAATTGTAATGCAGGTAAGAGTTGCTTGTTTCAGTGACTAAAATACTGTACATTCCTGAGCCTGTCATTAACTTTACATCTTATGATGTCAGGCAGCATATCCCACCTACAGAAATCACAACAGCAGAAAACGAAGCAATTAATCCACCCGACTGCAACTTAGCTGTATTTTTTTTTCCTTCAGAGCAGTTGCCTTTTAAAGATCCCTTATCCTCCATTTTTTTTGCCATGCTACAAAAAAAGGTACCAGAAAGATGATGATAATAATAATACTTTATTGATTAGCCATTAGGCCATATCAGAATTACAAAATATAAAACACAGAACAATAAAAGACCGTATGTTACAAAACAGAATAAAAGGCATAACTAAAAGAAATTGCAAATCATATTTCTATGTCACCCCTACAATTTACCCCAATCAGATCCACATATACAGGTCTCAATTGTACTGTTTTGTTCAAAAAAGGGGCCAATATATATAAGACATATGTAATTTTTGGGTTCTGACTGCACACCAGCCAGTTTGGTCTAGTGGTTAAGGGCTAGAAACTAGGAGACCGAGAGTTCTAGTCCCGCCTCAGGCATGAAAGCCTGCTGGGTGACCTTGGGCCAGTCCCTCTCTCTCAGTCCAACCCACCTCACAGGGTTGTTGTGGTGCTGAAAATAGGAGAAGGAAGGAGTATTAGGTATGTTCCCCTTGAGTTATTTATAAAAATAATAAAGGTGGGATAGAAAACAAACAAACAAACAGATGTTGTTAACTGGCAAAGAACTGCCTGGCCCATGCATCAGGAAGAAAAGAGAAAATTCAACCATTTCTCCATTGTATAACATATGTGCCTGACTGTACATAAACACAGAAAATGTCATGAGTAAGGATGGCGAGCAGGGGGCTCCCATCCAGACTGTCAAGCGCATGCGTAGCACTGAGGAACTGTTCAGCCATTCAAAGAGACACAGATCGGGACCGCCTTAACCCTTGGGGGTTATATGTCTGGGTTTTCCCCACACTTCTTCAGTTTGTTAGGATTCCCGTTAAGTACTAGCAATAAATATTAGAGACCAGTTCCTTGTCTCAGTGTGTTTCCTGGTTGTTAGGACAGAAAAGTATGTTTTGAAAATGGTTAAAATGGAATTTGATGTCTTGAAAACTGGGCCTATTATAATAACATCACCTAGAATTAGTATTTATGAGATTACAGTATACCTAACTGTTAAAAAAAAGTGATGGTAAATATGCAAAAAGCAGGTGCAAACAGAATAGGCACACACTTACTTACAAGAAAAACAGGGTTAGGAGAAGAGAATGTCACTGCTTCTTGTGCCAAAAACAACCACCACAGTCATATCATTGGGTGCAGCTCACCTTAGAGGTGAAGGAATGAACTGGACACTCACATGTTCCTTTAAACAAAGGCCAAAAGAAAAGAAACTATCCTTCTTTTGATTCTACAAACGAAGCAGTTCTGAATCACTAAAGATGACTGAAACTGTTCATTTGCTCTTGTAATTCTTCTCAAGAACGAATGTATGGCTTCTGTTACCTCTTAAAACAACTGTTGGAGCATTTGGGGAAATCATGTTCTGTTTCTCGTCTATGATATACTGTGTGCTTCCTTAGTTATGATCTCAACAATGGTCTCAACCATTGTTCTACTTGTTTTAATTCACTAATACAATGTCAAATACCCAGATCTCAGTAATGTGCCCTTCAAGCAACAGATGTGTGCCATTTCACTAGAATTGAACAATTGTATGGATGAGAATCCTTTACAATGGCTCAAAAACTGACAACAAGGGAAATGCAGGATGCCGCTCTAGCTTATCAGTCCTATTCAGAGACTGAAAGGTGGGCCTTCTCTCGAACTAACATTAGCCCTGATCCAGGCTAAATTACCAAGGTTAAGACATTATCGGAACTGGCACTCAAAAAATTAATAGGGTATCAGATTGAAGAAGGCAGCAAACAAGTACTGACAATATTGGAAATACAGGTAGTTCTCGAGTTATGACTGCAATTGGGCCTGGAATTGCTGTCGCTAAGCAATGTGGTCATAAAGCATGACATCATGTGACCTCATCGCTTAGCGACAGAAATCCAGGCAGTCCTGGTTGTCGTAACCCCAGATGTGTGGGTCGTTAAGTGGGAAGCAGAGGGTTAAGGTAAAGGTTGTCCCAGGCAAAGACTGTGGGGGTGCCCCAGGAGGGTGGGGGAGGCCCTGGAAGGCCCAGTGCAGGCTGCACACAAGTTGGGGGAGGGCCAGGGAAACAGGGCGCAGGGTGCGTGCGTGTGTGCAAGTGCAGGGAGACCAGTGAAAGAGGGTGCAGGGTGTGTGTGAGTACAGAGAGGCCAGGGAAAGAGGGCACAGTGTGTGTGCATGTTGTGCGCGCAAGCACAGAGGCTAGGGAAACAGGGCGCGGGTTGCATGCATGCATTATGCACAGGGAGGCTGGGGAAAGAGGGAGAAGGTGCAGGGTGCGTGTCAGCTCAGGGAGGCCAGGGAAAGAGGGAGAGGGCATGGGGTGTGTGTGAGTGCAGGGAGGCAGGGAAAGAGGGTGCAGGGTGCATGCAAGCGAAGGGGGGGAAAGAGGGAGTGGTGTGTGCGAGCAAAGAAAGGCCAGGGGGTGGGGGAGTCTTACCCCCACGACTTACGACCTTCCCTGCTGGCTTCCCCACTGACTTTGCTTGTGGGAAGCTAGCAGGGAAGGTCACAAATGGCAATCACATGACTGTGGAATGCTGCAACCAGCCATAAGCACAAGCTGGTTGCCAAGTGCTCAAATTTTTTCACGTGACTGCGCAGCGCTGCAACGGCTGGAACTTCGAGGACCAGTTTTAAGTCCCTTCATTCAGCACTGTCGTAACTTTGAATAGTCACTGAACTAATGGTCATAACTTGAGAACTACCTATATTAGGATCAGGGAACAGTACTGAGTTACCAGATGGGTCTGGATCTTGCCCACAGATCTTGATGTCTGATACTCCTGTGGGAAAGATGCACACCAACTATGGAAAGAAAAAAATGCAGTCAGCCAGCCCATTTAAATAAAAAGACTTGTGCATTTACATGCTATAGAATTCCTGGTGAACCATCTCCATCTCCAGAGTAACTCTAGATAGCTAAATTGAAAATAGTTACTTTAGAGGGGAAAGTGCACAAGCAAACAAAAATGATGGAAGAATTAAACAGAACATTGGGGTGCTGCAACCTGAAAAAGGGAACTGTACCACTTTGTTAAATTTCAACACAAACCCTTCTCCAAATTCAGGTTGTGAATATTAAGATAGTGATAATACATTCAAAGGCAATCTTTTCTTAACAGTTACAGTATTACTCTTGTTGTTATTAATATTTGATGACATGAAGTACGCTAGGAGGATTTAAATTTTTCTCAAGGTCAACCATTTTCAGAAGCTGAAAGACCCCTCTATTTTATTAATTGGTTTCCAAACCAGAGAAAGACATACCCTCAAAATAACAGCACTGATTCGTATCAGAGTATCAACCTCAAATTCTCACCCTACAATTCTGCTGGTTTGTGTTGTAACAACTAACATAGGAACATTTCTTTAAAAGCTAGCAATAATGCTAAAAATATCAGGAGTAGCATAACACCTTTCTTCCAATGTGTCACCCTTGGATAGAAGAGGAATCAGGTGACCATAACAGACATAAACACATTTTAAGGTCCTTAAAAATTAAACGTTTGCACCTTCTACCTGCTCAGCCTGTTAATGTTTTCTACTACAGATTAAGGTGACTATGGTAACTAATCATTTTGACCAGGTGAAGAGGTTAAATTTAATTGTCCCCTTTTTGGATGTTAATTTTTTGCGCCTGGGGGGAAGAACTTGCCTGGACTTGTTTTAGTTTCAGTTTCCCCTTCTGTATAGGCATGTAGAGAGTTAAGCAGCTTTCACTGAGAGCCTGTAGAAATGCAGAAGCTTTTAAATATGTTTTGCTTTCTGTAAATAAAATTATTTTTATAGAAATGCCTGGTGTGTGACTTTTCTGATCTCTCCTGGGCCAAAGGCTTTCCTAGCAATCTACCAACAGGTTATGGGCCCAGTAAACAGCCCAGTAAGCCCAGTAAAACCCAGAGAGAATAGAGAGATCAGCTCCACACCTCATGCACAATTTAAAGGCAGGTAGCAAAGACCTGTGAAGATTTTCTTTGGAGCCACCTGGAGATTTTCCAGCAACTGCTGGTCTACAGGACAAAGAAGCCAGCTGAGGTGACTTGCAAAAGAAGGAAGAAGCCATGGCTACCTCCCAGCCCTCAGCGATGCCTCTGGAGCACCTATCAGAGACCAACTATTTGAATTGGGCCCTGAAGATGGAGATGTATCTTCGCAGAGAGAATCTTTGGCTGCCCATTGGTGAGCAAACCCCCCAAAATCCCAGTGCTGAATGGCTGAGACAGGATGAGCGGGCTAGAGCCACCATTATCCTGGGAGTTGAGGACAATCAGCTAGTCCACGTGCGAGGTATGCAGTCTGCAAAGCAACTTTGGGACGCTTTAAGAGACTTGTATATAAAGGCAACAGCAGGGAGTAAAGTTACCCTGACAAAAAAGCTGTACAAAGCCTACCTTGCAGAAGGAGATAGCCTTCCTGAGCACCTGCATTATATTCAGCAGCTGTTTGTTGAGTTGCAGGAAAGAGGAATGGAATTTACACCTCTCACAAAATCCTATATCCTCCTGTCCTCACTGAATGAAACGTGGGACACGCTGATTTGTACCCTGGAGGCTATGCCTGAAGCAGACCTCACCCCATCATATATTACTTGCTGAATGGGAGAAGAGAGAGGAAAGATCCCCCCATCTCTTCTGGAAAGCTGCAATACCAGAAAACAAGGGGAAAGGAAAGGAAGCTGAGGCCACAGCACTAGCCAGCCAGCGATGCTTCACCTGTGGTTCTGCTGGACATTTGCAGAAAGACTGTGCCTTGAGACCCAAGAGTAGAAAGACAGAGAAGAAGAACACAAGGGCAACACAGAAGAAGGCTCTTCAGACAAGCCAAATTGCACAGGTTGCTGAGAAGGGTAATTCTGATGTATCAGTGTTAGATTCTGGGGCCAATTGTCATTTATGTAATTGTAAAAGCTCTTTTGTGTCACTGTCTAAAACTGAAAAACAAAGTGTATCTTTGGCTGATGGGTCTGTGACCAAAATTATGGGACAAGGTGACTTGTATTTATCCTGCTTGGGAGAAACTGTAAAAGGTGTGTTGTATGTGCCAAATTTACAATCAAACCTTTTATCTGTGGCACAATTGGCTGCATCAGGGTATGTCATAACATTTAAGGAAAATGGTTGTGAGATATGTAAACGTGGAAAATTGTGTGCTACTGGTATGTTAAAAGACTCCTTGTACATTGTGCAAAATGCAAGGAAGCCAAGCTGCAAGGCTGCAGTTGGCAGCACTCCATATCATGACCAATGTGTACACCTGATGCACAGGAGATTTGGTCATGCTAATTTCAAGTATATAGCACAAATGCCACAGCTGTGTGCTGACCTAAAGATAAAACCCTGTGACAAATACTTAGACTGTGCAGTTTGCAAAGAATGCAAAACACTAAAAGCTCCTGTGAGTAAGCACAGTGACAGAGTTACAACTAGACCTTTGGAAATTGTACACTCTGACATTATTGGTCCTTTTGCTCAAGTCTTGGACAAGCAAGGTATGCAATGACCATCATTGATGATTTCTCAAGATACACATTTATCTACATCTTAAAACACAAAGATGAGGCAGTTGAGAAATTTAAAGGTTTTGTGACATGGGCAAATAGAAAATTCCCTAGGCCTGTATCTGCACTCCAATGTGATAGAGGAGGAGAGTACCTTTCTCACAAATTCAAAAGGTTCCTAGTGGAAAAGGGGATAGAACAAATTCTTTCTAACCCCTACACCCCTCAGCAAAATGGTGTTGCTGAAAGAAAGGGCAGAACCTTGCAAAATGCAATGGAATGCATGCTTAAAGATTCACATTTATCTTTTAAGTATTGGGGAGAGGCAATATCTACTGCCTGTTATGTACAAAACAGATTGTATAACTCTGGGATTCAGGACATTCCATTCCATTTGTTTTATGGTGTGAAACCAAAGGTAAACCATCTTAGAGTGCTTGGTAGCACTGCTTGTGTTCATATTCCAAAACAACAGAGAAGGAAAGGAGGCCCCACAACAAAGAAAGCCAACTTTGTTAGCTATGAACAAAGCCAAAGGAGCTACAGGTTCATAATGGGAGAGAGATTAATAATTAGCAAAAGCGCTTCTTTTGCTGAACAAAACTGGGGGAGATTAAACTCTAGCTCTCCAGTTGATCTGACCACCACAAGAGAACAGCAAGGACTTGCTGATGGTGATCTTTTGCCTGATGAGGACATTAAACCAGAAAAGCAAACTGAAGATCTGTCTGATGAGACAGATGCTTCTCAGGAAAGTGATAGGAGTCAAAATTTAAGCCCTGTATTACCTCGCAGATCTCAGAGGAGTAATAAAGGCATTCCTCCATCACGTTTTCAGGCTGAAACAGTAAAGGCTTTTCACATATTCACAGAACCTGAGTCTTTGGAACAAGTGAATGCTTTACCACCTGAGATCGCACAAAACTGGTATTCTGCCATGCAACAGGAATTAGCATCCTTGAAAGAAAATAAAACGTGGAAACTGGTAAATCTACCTCCCAATGAACGCTGTCTAGGTTGCAGGTGGGTTTTCAAACTGAAAAGGGATGCTGATGGCAAAATCCAAAAATATAAAGCAAGGTTAGTTGCAAAAGGGTTCACTCAAAGGAAAGATTTAGACTTTGACAAGACTTTTGCACCAGTTACTAAAGGTGAATCAATTAGATTACTGTTAAAAATTGCTGCACTCAAAGGAATGTCAGTTCACCACTATGACATTCAAACTGCATTTCTCTATGGTGATTTAGACCACAAATTATACATGCAGCAACCCCCTGGCTATGAAAAAGGGGAGAATCTAGTCTGTGAACTGCAGAAGTCAATCTATGGCTTAAAACAAGCTGCTAGATCCTGGAACCAAAAATTAGATGAAAAACTGCAGAATTTTGGTTTTGAAAAAGGAAAAGCAGATCCATGTGTATATATGAAGAAAGACAAACAAGGCTGTATGTATCTGTGCATTTATGTTGATGATTTGCTGCTGTTCACACCAACAGAAAAACAAAGGCTTGATTTTGAAGCCTGCATGAAAAGCCATTTCACATTAAAAAGCCTTGGAATTGTAACAAATTACCTAGGTTTGGAAATACACAGGGAGGGTAGCTTTCTGTTAAACCAACGTAGTAAAATTCAAAAGCTCCTAGAGGATTTTAATATGCAAGACTGTAAACCAGTCTCTACTCCAATGATAACAGATTTTCAGAAAGATATAGGAGAAACTCAATTAACTGAGGCAGAGAAATACAGATCTACAATTGGAAGTTTACAGTACATTGCAAATCATTCTCGCCCAGATATCTCAAATTCTGTGGCCATTTTAAGTAGTCAGGTAGAGAAGCCTACATCTACTGGAAAAGCAGCATTGAAGAGGTTAATGAGGTATTTGCAAGGAACAAAGAATTATTGCCTGAAGCTAAATGCCTCTGGAACCGAGAAATTGCAGGCTTTTGCTGATTCTGACTGGGGAGCAGATGTCAGTGTCAGGAAATCCACTTCTGGGATTTTAATTCAATTTGCTGGAACTAGCTTAGGCTGGCATTCTAGAAAACAAACACTTGTTGCTCTTTCCACTGCAAAAGCAGAGTTTTATTCTCTAACACAAACCTGTAATGAGGTTATATGGTTTAAACATTTGTTAAAAGACACAGGCATGGAAGTGAACCAGCCTATAACTGTTTATGAGGATAATCAAGCTTGCATTGCTATGGCAAAATCTGAAGCCTGCAAAAATAGGACAAAACATATCGATATTAGATATCAATATATCAAAGAGATGATAAGCAAAGGAGAAATAATGTTGAAATATTGTGAATCAAAAGACATGATTGCTGATATTTTAACCAAACCCCTTGCTGTACCAAGACACAAAGAGTTAACAAAGCAAATTGGTCTGCATCTTATTCTGTAGTATAAAAGGGGAGTGTTAATATATTGTTTTCTACTACAGATTAAGGTTACTATGGTAACTAATCATTTTGTCCAGGTGAAGAGGTTGAATTTAATTGTCCCCTCTTCGGATGTTAATTTTTGCGCCTGGGGGGAAGAACTTGCCTGGACTTGTTTTAGTTCCAGTTTCCCCTTCTGTATAGGCATGTGAAGAGTTAAGCAGCTCTCACTGAGAGCCTGTAGAAATGCAGAAGCTTTTAAATATGTTTTGCTTTCTGTAAATAAAATTATTTTTATAGAAATGCCTGGTGTGTGACTTTTCTGATCTCTCCTGGGCCAAAGGCTTTCCTAGCAATCTGCCAACACAGCCTTCCTAATGCTGAAACCACATGACCAAGAAAATGTATGGGAGATACCACCACTTCCTAAATGACCAGCCCAAAGAGCTTGAAAACTAGAAGTAGGTGTACAGTAGAGAACAAAATCTATCTGCAAGTAAGCATTATTAAAAAAATAAAATAGGAATTAAGCACATAAAATCATTCCATTTCAATCTAATAAAATACCAACGGCAGCCATGTAATGCAAAACTCCCAAGTACTGCCACTGTTTTAGGGGATAAGTTATCAAATCCAATAGTATTATATATACTTTTCTGTGATTACAAAACATCATAGTAGATATTAATCAATTAACATCAGAGCAATCTATTTATCACTGAGAACAGAATGTTATCAACTTCCATTTTTTTAGCCAATACATTGATGCATCAGTATGAACCATGTATTCTCTTTCTTTAACATACAGTATACAGATTAATGTTTCCTCTTTTGCAGTTACCTTTCTGTGGAAGAACTGAATCATCTCCAAATAGAAAGCTGGTGTGTTTTCAAGGCAGAAGTAAATGTAAACCACTGTATCAACTCAAAGCAATGCTCCAGCACCTCAAGAAAATAATGACCACCAATACTAATAAAACTATACTTTGGGAGTATTAGCAATATTATTAAAATTAGATAAAGTTAAATTGTGCTTCAAATTTCTATCACTTTAGTTAGGACATCTCAATAGGATACTTTAGAAGATAAATTAAAGTACATTCTATATGAAGGCAGGTTCCCACTTGCTATATTAATTCTGTGGTAAACTGTTGCCACAGGATATTTTTTGTCTCAAGTAGGTAATAGAAACTTCCCCAGCTTTTCTATTTTGTTAAAATAATCCCAGATTTTTCACCATCTTGAGCTTGAGCTTGAATATTTTGCTGTTTTTTTGCCTGGGATGGATGGATGGATGGATGGATGGCAATCTAATATTAAATTCTTCTTTGGCTCAAGTGGGGATGAAATTTGCCTTTACCATATAATGAATATACTTACTATTGAGGAATTTTTGCTGAAGAAAGGCGCACAACACTATCGTTGGGTACCTGTTTTCCAAGAAAGAGGGACCCCGATCAATAGAAAGGCAGAGATTCAGATGGGAAATCTGAGGGATCTGATTTTCAGGCAAGTTTTTTGAGGAAGTGAGATAGGGTTAAAAAGGGGGAAAGTGTTTTTCTATTGTAAAACAAAAGTCACACCTCTGTGACAGACAGTGAGCCAAGGATTCCATTATTAACATGGATGGGACCTTGAAATAATGGGGCGCCCATGCTTATGTGGAATGCCTGCCATTTCTTATCTTGTTAACAAAGCATCCTTATTGGGGCTGCCCCCTAGACAAACATTTAGGCCAGGGTTTCTCAACCTGGGCTGCTTTAAGAAGTATGGATTGCAACTCCCAGAATTCCCCAGGTAGCTGGCTGGGGAATTCTGGGAGTTGCAGTCCACACATCTTAAAGCAGCCCAGGTTGAGAAACCCTGCTTTAGGTGGACAGGTGAGAGCTTTGTCATTGTTTTTGCCATGATAGGACTAAAAGGGCTTTTCTTGACATGACTGTTCTTGGGTGAGGACCTATTTTAAATGCGAGTGTGGGGGGGAACTGCAGAGGGGGGGGAGGGGGGGAAAGTTTGCAACAAGACAGAGGGAGGGGAGAGGGAAGAGTTTGCAGCTTTATTTCAGTATAGTATTTTCCCATCACAATTACTCTTCATGGAAATGTGAAAAAGCTCTAGCTTTCAATTATTCCGCCAGCCAGAAAAGTTGATATGTACATAGGCATAGACTTAGCGATCTACAAAATACTCCCAGAAAGAAGGCCAAAATCAGTTTCTTCATAATCTGGAGGATCCCAAAGATATTCAAAGAAATTGTAGTTTTATGGAAAAATAAATTAAAAACTGCCCATTCCCCCCAAAGTCCAGAACTAGAGAAAATGACACCTCTATCCTTGTCTTCATGATTCCTCTGAAATTCAACAGACGAAATCAGCAAACAGGAGTCTGCTTTCTCTCACACTGAAATCTGATGACAGCATAGTGAGAATGGGAACTGGGCTTGGAAGAAATGTAGATTAGGAACCTGACGTGGATTCCTTTTTCACAACTTTCTTAGTTCAAACTATGTAACAGAACAATTACTGAACTATTTAAAGGAATATGGACTAGTCTCAGAATGAATAAAAAAAAATATTCAATTCTAGTGAGATCAAAGTAACCCCTGCAGCAAAAGATTTTGAACTCTACAACTTAAGAATCTACTTACATCTTTTTCAAAATGTCAGCTCTTCCAAAGTTGTGAATCCCTGGAAGAGAGCCAGCAGAACTGTCTGCACACTTATATAATGTGTAAATCAGGCCTATGCAACTCCATCCAAGCCAGTATACAAATAAAACACCTGATCATAGGAATCCAGAAATCTGTATTATACTGAGTCATACTGGGGGTCCATCAAGTTCGATTTTGTCTCTAGTGACAAACTGAAGCTCTCCAAGATTTCAGACAGCAATATTTCCAAGTGACGATAGGAATTCAGCCTGGGACCTTTTGTCCATAAAAAAATACAAAACTGAGAGCCAATTTTGTGTAGCAGCTGAAGTGCTGGACTAGAAACCAGGAGACCATGAGTTCTAGGCGTCCCTTAGGCATGCGAGCCAGCTGGGTGACTTTGGGCCAGTCACTTTCTCTTAGACCAACCCACCATGTGGGAAAATAGGAGGCAGGAGCATTACGGATGTACATGGGCTTGAGTTGTCAAAAAATAAAGGTGGGATAAAAATCAATCAATCAAACATTCTACCATTGAATAGTAGCCTTTCCCAAGCTAGAACACATTGCTTGTTGCTCTACCACTGTGCATCTAACGTTTCAAGGAGGACTTTCAAACATACCTTAATGGGGTTCTCCTTCTAGGTTCTACTTCACTGGAAGCAAACACACTAAGGCAAAGCCAAGCCATTTGCATTTGGTCTGAACTTGCTACAATACAGAGTGCCTCTCATTCTCATTGCGTAGTTGGGAAATTTTCTTTCTCAATGCAGTCAGATGACTCCCATAAATTTTATTAGTTTAATGAATACATTTTACTGAATTTCAGAAGGACTCGCGAATTCCATGGAGACATTCTTAGCTATGTAATCCAGCTATTTTTCATGTTCAATACTTTTCAAAGAGATAAACTAGTCAGTTAATTTTTTTTTACTTTGAAAGAGCTACTGTGATATGGTTCAAAAAGCTGTTGACTGAGGTGCTGTGTGTTCATGGAACACATGCTTCACTAGTTTACACTGATTTTACATTTTCCTGTAGCACAAAGGATACCTTAATTATGTATCCTGCAGTACAATTTATCCCTTAGCTGCAACTTGCATCAATACATCACAATCTTTCCTCCCTTTAGGTGACATACTGCAATTTACTTCAGCCCTGCAGATAAATAAAGGAAGTATCCTAGGCCTCAAAATCTTTACAACCTCATTTACATTTACCTGTATGTTACAAAATGGCTGAATCAATTGTCTTGCAATTTGCTGTTCTGGAAGATACTGAGGAACTGCATAGCTGTTTTAGTCTGCTTTTATATCCTAAGCACAAAAGCATAACCAGTTTTAAATGGCTACATTCTAGAAAAAGGTGAACCTTTCATCCAAAGTGTCTCTTCTCATTTTTAATCAATGAGGAATACTCAACTGCTTCCAGTGAGCGGGACAAGCCTTTTGCTCAGCAAATGCCCTTCACCTCCAGAAAGGACACTGTACAGTTAAATGTCTCTTATCTAGAGGCCACAGTACAACAGCTGTGGTATCACCCACACCAAACAGTAACAATACAATCACAAAACATTAACAAAGACGGCTGCTTAGAGCGGAAAGTTGTGCTACATAACTTCTGCTTTGAAGTAACTATGAGAACAGCTGCCAAATGCATTCACATTGCATGACACAATTATTATATTCAGAAATGATATGGAATACAAGAACAGACATAAGCTTCAGGGTTGTACCCTTCCTCCTCCCCTTTATTCATGTACTATTGCTCAAGCTTGCAATTCTGTTTTGTGGCAACTCATTTTGCAGAATCATCCAGACCCCATTTATCCCAAATACAGCTTCCCTCAAAATTAAGATCACAAAACAGAATTAGAGTTTGTGATCCTTATTTGTAGGAAATAACAGTACTGCAGACCACAGTGTCTTCTGTTCAGATGAAATGACAAATAACAATTTGAAACAGAAACTTCTAATACGTCTTCCTTCCATGTGGAGAAGAAAGAAAAGAATACTCCCCACAAGTGAAGAATTTGTGGCCCTCAAAGGCAGCTGGACAGAAACTCCCAGCTTAGCCAATGCTGGGATTTGGAAGTTCAGTGACATTATGCTCCCCAGCCCAAAATACATGATTTGAGCTCAGTCCCCCTCATCTCACTGTGCCAAACAACTGGGGAAAATATGTCTTATGCTGGATCAAATTGTTTGTCTAATTTTCTCCTTGACCGGATCTCCTGAATATTTCCCAGCACTTGCTGTGATTGTTTTAACTGAGTAAGTCAGGGACTGAATCAGGACCTGCTACATACAAGGATATATTCAGGAGCTACTTTCTGGACTCATCCCAGACATTCAACATTATATTTCAAAGCAGACAGGTACAACACACTTGTATAGGAGAAATTCTATAGTATAGAACAACTGAAAAAATTCCTTCATACATTTCTTTCATTCATACAACAAATTTTCACAGATGATGTTATAATGTAAAATAAAACATACATTCTTCATGGCTACATAGACTTTCCAATTGGAATGTTATTTTACACTGGACAACAAACCATTTACATTTTCTTACAACATGATGCTACTGGTGAAACAGGCCACCAGATGAATCCAGAGCAGAGGGCTCCAAACGTACTTCATCCTGCCACGAACTTAGCCCCTGATCCAGGACTTAAGAGCCTGGACCAACAGTACACAGATCATTCTTACGCAAGGGAAAATCTTTCTGTGATGAGGCATCATCTGCATAATTGGTATGTTTTCCTTGGGTCATATTACCGTTGTTATTATTCAAAAGATACTTACTTTGTAATACGATCAATGTTAGCAATTTGCTTCTGGTTTCTGATTATTTCTATAGCTGACCAGAGATGTTGGATAGCTTTTGTATCTGCTTGCCGCCGTTTCGTTAAACGTGCCATGTCCCCTTTACTTGCTTAACTGCAAGAGAAACAGCAGTTGGAAATAAGATCATCTTGCATGTGCCATGAGTTAAGATTACAAAGAAAATTAAACCACTGCTTTTAAAGTTGCATCAAACAATGTATGTGTGGCTTCATACCCCAATATATAGGCAGTCAATTTCTGAATAATGAAGGGCCAATTTATCAGGCAGAAATCTGAAAGAGTATAAAGTGATTCCCCTTAGAGTTAGTTAAAAAGAAAAAACAGAAGAGTTAGACTCCACAATAAAGCTGGTGCCGTTTAGCAAATAGCTAGGCCATATGGGGACTAGTTCATATAAATATGTAAAAGGATATTATATGCAAAATCAATCCAACTTTAAACTTCAACTTCCTTATAACTTATCTGGCCACTAAAGAGCAAACTAAAATTGCTTCTTGGGCAGCATGTAACCAGTGGGCAGATCTTTAATAAACAGTCTTCCTTTCCATAAACAATATTCTGTTACTACCTCCCTCCCCCTAATATATGAATTTAAAGAAGGAAATTTTGGAATTAATTACAGTAAAATATGAGAAGAGGGCAGTATCACAGAGCACAGACTGCAGAATTCTTCCATGCCTACCACACTGTCTAGCCTAAAAGAAGAAATAACTGTTGAGCATCTTCTAAGAGGTTTTCTATATTACTGGCAACCAGAGAATGGTGTTTCTAGAAAACACTTCTAAGGGTTTCTGAGAAGATCAAAACCATCCTTGGGGAACCTAAGCACAAATACAATACCTTGATCTACTTTATAGTGACTAATAGGATGTCTCTGAATCATAGTCCAATCTACCTGGGAGAAGCTCAGATTCGATCTTGCAAGTATCTTTATTTAGACCAGCCTGTGGTCTGCCCTGAAGCATGGTGGGCCTGCCTGAAATTCTGAAGATGGGTTTTACCAGCATTCTAAACTGTTTGAATGGCAATCAAAATTTTGGAGACAGGAATCAAACTCTCCTGTTCTCTTGTGGAAGGAGGAAAAGAAGAAGCTTTCACAATACCTCAACTTCTTCAACACTAGTTACTATTTTTTTTAAAAAAAGGAACAGTTCAATATTTTCTCCAACACCTCTGATAAGACATTTCTCCAAACAGGAAGACAAGTTGGGACCAACTGCTATTTCCTTTCTGATCATGTCCAAATACTAACATGGATGTCTCTCCCAGCAATTTACAACAGACATGATAATTGCTGTAGAGTATCATTCAAGACTTTCTCTCTTGGTTTTTTTTTTCTTTTGATTTTTCTTCCCAAAAAAGGGCCTGTAGTTCTTTCAATGCATTAAAAATCTGCATTCCAATCATGGTTTTCTAAAGCACTGAACAATGGAACCCAGGCTTGCAGTGAAGACAGCAGATAAGCAGGATCCCCAACTGGAGACTGCTTACTAACTCATTAATTTATAAGACTTCTTCGGTACCATTTGAGCTTCTCTCTAACCTCTAAATATCCCCAAGCTCAAGGAGGGGAAGAAGGTGAAATTCACTAACCCAAAACTCATTCATACTATCTCATTAGTTCTGAATGCAGTCAATATGATGGTGAGACTCTCTTCAGTTGAATATTAATAACGCAACCTATTGTGTTACTAATACTCAAAAATACTTGATTGTAAAGCTCTTTCCACATTAAGGCTGTGTCTGGAATAATAATGACCATAAAAACAGAATTTTCTACTTTAAACGTGCCTTACAATATCTCTGCATCCATTAAAAAAGGCAAAAATGGTGCAAAGTAAAGCTCTATTATAAATGATAAAGCTCTCCTTTGCACCACTTTTGCCTTTTTTAAGGCTCTTAAAACAACAGAATACTGTAGTTTATTTTCACTTATTCCCCTACCCCAGCCTAGCAACCTTTTGCCCATCTAAACAGCTATGAGCAATACAGTAACAACAAGCACCTGGTGCTGCTGCATAATTATTCCAAAGCAGCAGGCAGAAGGTACAGATAAGCCATATATCACCCACAATCATCAGAGGCTAGAAATCTCCGCTTTTAAAGAAGTTAGTGATACATTTGGTTACTATTTAACTTGGTTCTAATGGTGCCACTTTCAGCACAGCTGATCAGTAGCAGACATTAACATATATGCAACATTCTAAACAGTGATGAGTTGAAGATTAATGTAGAGCAAATGAGAAGATTATTTTAAATAACAAGTCTATAATATAAATACAAGTCACAGAGTACTCTCACAGGTAGTCCTCACTTAACAACCATTCGTTTAGTGACAGTTCAGACTTATGATGGTGCTGAAAAAAGATTTATAACTGGTCCTCACTTATGACTATTGCAGCATTACTGTGGTCACATGATCATGATTTGGGCGCTTGGAAATCGGTTCGCATTTATGACCGTTGCAGCATCCCAGGATCATCATTTTCGACCTTCCCGGCCAGCTTATGGCAAGCAAAATCAATGGGGAACCTCGTGATTTGCTTAACAACCACATGGTTCATTTAACACACACAGCGATTTGCTCAACAGCTGCTGCAAAAAGGTTGTAAAATTGGGTTGGATTTGCTTAATGACCACTTCGCTTAGCAACCAGAATTTTGGTCCCAACTGTGGTCATTAAGCGAGGACTACCTGTATGCTCTTCAGCAAAGGATCGTTACCTTGTCGTGGTGCTGGAGCTTGAGCACCTCAATGATGCCATGAGCTAAACCATGAAGGCCAACCAAGACGGGAAGGTCATGACAGAGAGGTCAGACTAAATGTGAACCCTGGCGAAGGTAATGGCAACCCACCCCAGTATTCTTGCCGTGAAAACTAAATGGATCAGTACAACCAGAGATATGTCGGTATACCAACGGAAGATGAGACCCCCAGGTCGGAAGATGGTCAAAATGCTACTGGGGAGGAACAGAGGATGAGTTCAACTAGCCCCAGACATCATGACGCAGCTAGCTCAAAGCTGAAAGGATGGCTAGCGGCCAACGGTGCTGGTGGTGAACGGCGAATCCGATGTTCTAAGGATCAGCACACCATTGGAACCTGGAATGTAAGATCTATGAGCCAGGGCAAATTGGATGTGGTTATTGGTGAGATGTCAAGATTAAAGATAGACATTTTGGGCGTCAGTGAACTGAAATGGACTGGAATGGGCCACTTCACATCAAATGACCACCAGATCTACTACTGTGGACAAGAGGACCACAGAAGAAATGGAGTAGCCTTCATAATTAATAGTCAAGTGGCTAAAGCAGTGCTTGGATACAATCCAAAAAACGATAGAATGGTCTCAATTCGAATTCAGGGCAAGCCATCTAACATCACAGTGATCCAAATATACGCCCCAACCACAGATGCTGAAGAAGCTGAAGCAGAGCAGTTCTATGAGGATCTGCAGCACCTACTGGACAACATGCCTAAAAGAGATGTTATTTTCATCACAGGAGACTGGAATGCTAAGGTGGGCAGTCAAATGACACCTGGAATTACAGGTAATCATGGCCTGGGACAACATAGGCTGATAGAATTTTGCCAAGACAACTCACTCTGCATAATAAACACTCTCTTCCAACAACCTAAGAGACGGCTTTATACATGGACTTCATCAGATGGACAACGCCGAAATCAGATTGACTACATCCTGTGCAGCCAAAGGTGGCGGACATCTATACAGTCGGTAAAAACAAGACCTGGAGCTGACTGTAGTTCAGATCATGAACTTCTTATTGCACAATTTAGGATCAGACTAAAGAGATTAGGGAAGACCCACAGATCAGCTAGATATGAGCTCACTAATATTCCTAAGGAATATGCAGTGGAGGTGAAGAATCGATTTAAGGGACTGGACTTAGTAGATAGGGTCCCGGAAGAACTATTGACCGAAGTTCGCAACATTGTTCAGCAGGCGGCAACAAAATACATCCCAGAGAAAGAGAAAACCAAGAAGGCAAAATGGCTGTCTGCTGAGACACTAGAAGTAGCCCAAGAAAGAAGGAAAGCAAAAGGCAACAGTGATAAGGGGAGATATGCCCAATTAAATGCAAAATTCCAGAGGTTAGCCAGAAGAGATAAGGAATTATTTTTAGACAAGCAATGCGCGGAAGTGGAAGAAGACAATAGAATAGGAAGGACAAGAGACCTCTTCCAGAAAATTAGAAACATCAGAGGTAAATTCCAGGCAAAAATGGGTATGATCAAAAACAAAGATGGCAAGGACCTAACAGAAGAAGACGAGATCAAGAAAAGGTGGCAAGGATATACAGAAGACCTGTATAGGAAGGATAACAATATTGGGGATAGCTTTGACAGTGTGGTCAGTGAGCTAGAGCCAGACATCCTGAAGAGTGAGGTTGAATGGGCCTTAAGAAGCATTGCTAATAACAAGGCAGCAGGAGACGACGGCATCCCAACTGAACTGTTCAAAATCTTGCGAGATGATGCTGTCAAGGTAATGCATGCTATATGCCAGCAAATTTGGAAAACACAAGAATGGCCATCAGATGGGAAAAAATCAACTTATATCCCCACACCAAAAAAGGGAAACACTAAAGAATGTTCAAACTATCCAACAGTGGCACTCATTTCACATGCCAGTAAGGTAATGCTCAAGATCCTGCAAGGTAGACTTCAGCAATTCATGGAGCGAGAATTGCCAGATGTACAAGCTGGGTTTAGAAAAGGCAGAGGAACTAGGGACCAAATTGCCAATATCCAATGGATCATGGAAAAAGCCAGGGAGTTTCAGAAAAACATCTATTTCTGTTTTATTGACCATTCTAAAGCCTTTGACTTTGTGGACCGTAACAAATTGTGGCAAGTTCTTAGTGGTATGGGGATACCAAGTCATCTTGTATGCCTCCTGAAGAATCTGTATAACGACCAAGTAGCAACAGCAAGAACAGACCACGGAACAACGGACTGGTTTAAGATTGGGAAAGGAGTACGGCAGGGCTGTATACTCTCACCCTACCGATTCAACTTGTACGCAAAACACATCATGCGACATGCTGGGCTTGAGGAATCCAAGGCTGGAGTTAAAATCGCTGGAAGAAACATTAACAATCTCAGATATGCAGATGATACCACTTCGATGGCTGAAAGCGAAGAGGAACTGAGGAGCCTTATGATGAAGGTGAAAGAAGAAAGTGCAAAAGCTGGCTTGCAGCTAAACCTCAAAAAAACCAAGATTATGGCAACCAGCTTGATTGATAACTGGCAAATAGAGGGAGAAAATGTAGAAGCAGTGAAAGACTTTGTATTTCTAGGTGCGAAGATTACTGCAGATGCTGACTGCAGTCAGGAAATCAGAAGACGTTTAATCCTTGGGAGAAGAGCAATGACAAATCTCGATAAAATAGTTAAAAGCAGAGACATCACAATGACAACAAAGGTCCGCATAGTTAAAGCAATGGTGTTCCCCGTAGTAACATATGGCTGTGAGAGCTGGACCATAAGGAAGGCTGAGAGAAGGAAGATCGATGCTTTTGAACTGTGGTGTTGGAGGAAAATTCTGAGAGTGCCTTGGACTGCAAGAAGATCAAACCAGTCCATCCTCCAGGAAATAAAGCCAGACTGCTCACTTGAGGGAATGATATTAAAGGCAAAACTGAAATACTTTGGCCACATAATGAGAAGACAGGACACCCTGGAGAAGATGCTGATGCTGGGGAGAGTGGAAGGCAAAAGGAAGAGGGGCTGACCAAGGGCAAGATGGATAGATGATATTCTAGAGGTGACGGACTCGTCCCTGGGGGAGCTGGGGGTGTTGACGACCGACAGGAAGCTCTGGCGTGGGCTGGTCCATGAAGTCACGAAGAGTCGGAAGCGACTAAACGAATTAACAACAAAACCTGTATGCTGGAAATGGTTATAGTATGAGACAGGAACTTTACTAATATAAATTAGAGAGTGGTCATGTTTGCGTATAACAATCAACCACAGATTATTTTTGGAATCAGTATTATTTTATTTTGGTAAAAGTTTTGTTTTCTGAATGCCATTTGTTGGCCACCTACTAACAGTTCTATATAAAATTTCCAATTGTTTAGTCTTCAGTCTGCATTTAGAACACTGCAACCTGAAAGACAACAGCAACTTGCAGGCTTTTAAATGGAGAACAACTTGCATCTCAATATGTTACATATTTATGAATGGGGGGTTATTTGTCCCAACTCAACTGTGCCCCCTGTTGCAGCCTAAGGATTGGTTCTGATGTACCTTTAGAGTATCTTGGCAATGTTTCTCACTATTATGGATCTGGGGGTTGGTCATACTGACCAGAGAATCTTTTCAAATCTGAAATTCTTGGCTAATATACCTATACATCGAGCTATCACAACAGGCCCCAAAGGACAATGCCTTTTAAGAACTGGCATAAGACAGCTGATATTCTGCAACGTTCTCCTAATGGTATCAATGAGAACTGGAATGATTCCAAAAAAGGCACAGATGACAGATGGGGTGACCCATCTTTTTATTTTCATTAGTAAAGACGATAAAGCAAGTGTGATGTGTGTAGCTAGATGAGAGATTGTATTAGAATGCTGTCTGGAAAACAGCAGACAACTAACTATACTCCTTCCAGGAACTCTAAAGCACTGTCAATTTCTCTATATATCTGATGGGGTACAGAAGTATGTTGGGAAGTTAATGCTGCTTTGCATTCATTCTCTGTATGTACATTAATAAATCACTTTGTATCACTGAAATGCCATCATTCTTCAGGGAACTAACTTTAAGAAAACTGATCTCTATTAAGTCCTGGTGCCACTGAATCTTTTCCAGGCTTAGAAGCAGAGTGCACCCACCATTATGTCATACTACTTCAGGAAGGAATTCCGTTTAAATTAATACTTGACATGGATTTTTATTCATATTCTGTTCTTGATAACCTCTCTGGTCTAGCAACAACTGGCTTCTTCTTTATTCATTTACATAATTTCTGTCGCACCCAATCCCTCAGTCACTGGATCACATATCAAGCACTAGATCACACATCATTTGAGACAAGTCTATGGTTGTCTTGGAGGCCAAGAATTCCTGGGCCATTCCTTGGTATATATATTATAACGACAATCAACATTCTAATTTCAAGCACATAACAAATTAATAGGGGAAAATAGGAGGAGGAAGGAGTATTGGGTATGTTCGCCACCTTGAGTTATTTATAAAAATAATAAATGTGGGATAAAAATTAATTAAATAATTAAACAATAGTTTATGAATTGATTAGAAGTTAATATCAGAATAGCATAAATAGACAAAGCTGCCTTATACTGAAGCAGGAACACTGGTGCAATCCAACTGTGATCAGATCTCCAATCTCTCTCTGTGGCTTTTTCCATCGGAACGCTGAACACCGTTTTTCTAGATTTGGGTACACAAAGAATATATAGTATATAAGCTGTAGCTGCTCTCTTAACCCAAAAATGAATCACATAACCCTCCTGCCATGAGATATCACTGCCACATAAATAGAATTTCATGTTAACTTATTTTCAAGACTTTACTGGGGAAAAAAAAGCAAATGCAGGTTTTTCCTCACCGAAATTATCAAACAGCTCAGCAGTCTAACATTTAGATTAGAAACTTTTCAACTTAATCTGAAGCCACTGCAACCAACATGGGGAGAGCCACAGAGATCTCTTTGGAGAAACTATTCAGAGATGGTTACAAAAAAAGTGTACAAAAACATGCTTTAAGCCCAGGAAACAAGGAACACATTAGAAAGAAATTCAGACTGGCTCTGCCCTAACTCACTGAGGAATAAGAGGAAGAGAAGGGAAAACAAAGTTGGGCTTTCAAGATTCTGTTACTATAACCTATGTCAATAAAATATAGATCCAGTCAAACTTGTAGAGTTGGTTTCCTGGTTTGGTTTACCTCAAGAGCTGACACAACAGGAGTAGGACAAAAGGAATCATCTCATTGTATCTAAAGAAATGCAGTGTGACTGGTTTAGGATATGAGCTTAAATTGCACAACAGCAGCACTGCAACTTGTGAAAACGTTGATGCACTTTCATAACCTGTCTGTTGTAACTTTAGGGAACAGAGTACTTTCTCTGGATGTAAGACAGTGCAGAAACTTTTTTTTTAGTTGGGCTGTATTTTGATGGCAGGGTTAAGAGCCTTAAAGGCATGAAATGTACGTATTTCCTCTGTAATGTGATTTTCTACAAGAACTGTCATTATAAAGCCCTAGGGGAGGGCTAGAAATAAACGAAAAGATTAAATATGCAGTCAGGTGGAACTTTGAGTGGCTCAGCAACGGATAAAAAGGCCTACCTCACTCCTCTCCAACAGATATGGTTGCCCGGAACTGTGGGCAACTGTGGCCTAAGACATCTGGAGATCAACCAGTTGGGCAAGATTCACCTAAATTGTCACTCTGTGTACAGAGGAAGGGGCCTCCATTGGAAGAATCCAGTGATCTTGATCAGGAAAGGAAAAGGAAGAAATATTGTTGTTACGATACTGGCAGCGTAGAAAGTCTTATCTTGCCAGAAAAGCCTTGGAGAAGCTGTGCCCTGGGCTGGAGGGAACCATTCAAGCTCACTAAAGCCAGGCGAGCTATAGTAAACAAATGAAAATGAGATGATCTACAATTTTTCTAATTGCTAGGTACAGGCTTTTCCTGTAAAAGATTAATCCCCTATCTTTGTATATGAGTGTTGTTGTTGTCATCAGTTTTTTTGTTAACAGGTAATATCATCTGAAACGCCCTCCCATATCTACTAGGTAACCTCCTACTTCTAGCTACTTCTGGTTCCAGAATCTCAAAACCCATGGTGATTTGGGAGCAAAAGGATCTGCGGGGTGGGGAAGTACTGTAATGATTGCCTTATCTCAACGAAGTCAGTCTCACCAGAGTTTAGTGATTAAAACTGATTTATTGAAAGGATAGTATGCAAATACGAAGAAAGCTGAGAATGAGCAAAAGCGCGCCAAATACAAACTAAAAACCCTCGCTTCAAAACCAACCCCGCCCCCTCCCTCCTAGCAACCACCCCCTCCCAGGTGTTAGCAACCGTTACCCACATCGGCCTGAGAATGCAACCTTGAACAGAGTCAGTAACCCAAACATACATTCCACAGTTGCAGTAAAAGATTACAGCCCGGCACGGCTGGAAATTTCCAACCCGCAAACACGGGTTAGAGAAGTGACATGCGAAACGTTACGATGTATACAGAACATTGAAACGATGAACATGACAAGTACCATGCTTGCCATATCATCATTGCAAAAACTGTGGTCATGATGATGCAATGACATATACACAGTATCATTTTGATATCATGGTGAATTTTATTAGATTCCTATGCTTGGGAGGTGACAGGATCACTCTTGGTGAAATAAATACATACCCCAGAGAAGTATGCCCAAGCACTGAATCTTAGGTAAAAAGTATCCACCTCAAACAACAATGGCCTTAATATTTGTAAAAATATGCACTAAAACAATTTAATCATTCAATATATAGCCATTCTAAGCTGTAAAGTACCCTTTGGCAACCTCAAAACCAAATATTTCTCATTACAATCCTCAAACATTTATTAACTTTCCTAATAAAAGGTCTGAGACAACCCTTGATTTTCCAATATATTCAAAATTCCCAAGAGGTGGTCTTTGAATTTTGCCACAAAGCTTTCTCTTGCCCCAAAAATCTCTTTGCCACCTCCTCCCTTACTGAAATTTAAAGCAACATCTTCCATTAAGTATTTGTCAGGAACAGAGGAAGGCAGCAATACAGAGGAGTAATCAAAAATGTTAATACAGCAAAGGAACTCTCTATGCCTGAAGTAAATTACATGAAACACGTCTTACTCACTCTAATGTTTGCACTATCACTGACTACAGGTGCATTAATCCTTTAATTCTGGCAAACCCATGATTTCTTGTCACAGAAAATGCATTTTGCTAAGGCATCTCTCATGTCTTCATTTAGATACTATCTTTCTTCAAATGCACACAATGCAAGTCTCTGGGTATAACTTGTTTTCATTTGCCCTCAGTGATTATTGGGAAAGCAAAACAATTCTAACAGGCTGCATTCTTCCTTTCAAGCACAGTCTTCTACAGTTCTTTAAGATCAGCTAACACATGAACAACTTCAGTCATCTTCATAAAATCCACCAGACATTTTATGGTTCTCGCCTCACTAAAGAAGGTTCTTCCAATGGGAGAAAAGAAATAGAGATAAAATGGTAAGATTTCAAGATTGTGTATCTCTGCTTCCGTTAATAAAGACCGATTTCTAACAAAAATGTCACTCCACTTACAAAAAATTCTAGCCCTTTCTCCCAGAAAACCACTGAACTGTATCCAGAAGAAAGCCACAAATGAAGCTTCCTGTAAGTCTATTCAGATAATGGTTGAAATTATATTTCAGCTTCCTGTGAGCCTATTTGGGCAATGGCGGATTCTGTGGACAGTTTTCTTGGACAAAAGAACAGCTTTCCTAAGAGCTTCCACAAGTGCAGGATGTCCTTCAAATAGGCCCCAGTGTATTTTAACTATAAGCCAATCTTGACTGAAAAGCAGAATATAAAACAGGACTACCAAATCTGGGCTTCAAAAATCTGGACTGCACCAGTTAAGAGTTTTCTGTATCTAATGCCATCTAATTGTTGCACGGATCTTTGCAGCCCAGATCTGGTAATCCTAGAATAGAAGTAAATAAATGAAATAAACCAGGTAGAAGTTTTGGCTACTAAAGTCACAGTTATCCGACCTCCAATGTCAGCAGAGGAACAGATCACTTATTGGAAAGAACATGAATGGCTGCAATCTGCTTCCACATACATTAGCTATACCATCAAGTCCATCTTCTTGTCAGAACCAAGCCGCTTTCCGAGTCAAACTCTTTCTGAGTCAGAGGAGGAATTGGAAACTTGTTGTTTACTCGTTTAGTCGCTTCCGACTCTTTGTGACTTCATGGACCAGCCCACGCCAGAGCTTCCTGTCGGTGGAAACTTACCAGGCTGAAATTGGGAAAACGAAACTCCAGGATGAGTCAGCAGCGTGGGAAGAATCCATGGCGCTGATTGGGCAAGATTCGTGGAGGATTGAATCCTCCCATCAGTGCATGCCAATGATGGGCTGAAAAGCGCGCGAAGGAGAAAGCACCCTGATTGGCTACAGGAGACTCTAAGTGCGCCAAAGAATGGAATAAAAGGCAGCCACGTGAAGAGTGGGCTGCCAGAGACAACCAATCCTCCAAGCTGCAGCTCCGGAAGAAGAGTTCCTACCAACATCGGGGACAGCGTCTGTCGCTGAAGAGGAACCAGCGCCTTCGCTCCACTACGAGGAGGGATTGAATCCTGAGTCTGCTGCAACTGAGGAATCAGCGTCAGCTGCGCCCAGCAGCCTCCACTTTGCTTCCAGCCTCGAAACTCCGCGATCTCCTCAGCAGCGTAGTCACGCTTCGAAACTCCAGTGTCACCGTTCGCCTTCGGTCCGGAACAACGGTGCTTCGTCCACTCAGCTGTGTCCAGGAATTTCACAACTATCTTGCTCAGGATCTGGTTGCCAGCCCAGCCCAAGATCTCCAGCCAAGTCCAGCTGTCGTGAGCACTGATGGCGAGGAGGGGGCCCCTATTCAGGGGGGAAAACGCACGCGTAGTAGCGAGGAATTGAGCAGTCATTCAAAGAGACACAGAACAGACCCGCCTTGACTTTTGGGGTTTATCTGTATGGGTTTTCCCACGCTTCTTCAGTTTGTTAGGATTTTCTATCTAATGTAGCAGTAATAAAACACTAGGGACTTACTCCTCGTCTCAGCGTGGTTCCTGCCTTTTGGGACACCAGCCTTGCTTTAAGCTCCAAGTCTTGCTCCAAGCCTGCCGTCCAGAGAATCCAGTCTAGTCTGGGGCTTTCAGCCAAATACAGTCTCGTTCCAAGTGTCAAGCCTTGCTTCAAGCCTCTAGTCCTAGTCTGGGGCTTCCAGCCGAGTCCGGCCTTGCTTCCAGTTTCCAGCCTTGCTCCAAGTTCCCAGTCCAGAGAATTCAGCCTAGTCCGGCGCTTCCAGTCGAGCCCAGCGTTGTTCCAAGTTTTACTCCAAGTCTTCAGTCCTGAGAATTCCGCCTAGTCCAGGTCTTCCAGCCAAGACTAGCCTTGTCCCAAGTTTGAGTCCTGCTTCCAAGCTCCAGTTGCCGTGTCCAGACCCAACCCAGTTCCAGATTGCCAGTGATCCAGCGTCAGAACAGCTCCAGCACACCGTTCCAGTTCGAGATTCTGTTGCCTCCAGCACACTGAGTTCCACTTGCATCCAGTCTACCTGTCCAGTGAGAGTCCTGTTTCACTGCCTGTTGTGCCCAGTTGGGCTTCTTGATTCGAGTCTTTTTATTCAAGGACTTAATTATTGTAAATAGTTAGTTAACAAAGAGTGTTTTATAAGACCTTGCCTGGCTGCATAGTCTGAACAGGACACTTCTCAACTGTTTTTTTCACTTACATACTTCTTGAGATGAAAAACAAAGCCTTTTATCAACTAGTTGATTATTAAAGGATATGTATCAGCAAAATCTCACACACTGGTTTGAGATATATTAACGTATACAAACGTTTTAATGATTGAAAATACGTTATAGCTGACTCTTGGGGAAGGCTATTTACTCATTTATCTTTAAATTTCAGATAACTGTAGGCACTAGAATCAAACTGCTCTCAAAAAATAAAGCATTTGTCTTAACTCTAAACTCACCAATTAAAATATGCAATCACGGATTAAAATCCTTAAATTGATTAATTGAACAAAGTATCTTTCATGTTTAATTAAGAGGCTAGAAAGCACAACAATAGTCATTGCCTATTCAGGCAAATAACTTGAGTGTTTTCTTTTATTGCTTTTGCTGTGGTCCCACAGACAATTTGTGGTTCACAGACCAGGGTTATAATTCACTGAATTAACTGAATTGAGCAATTTGTGAGAGAGGAAGTTGTCAGTGTAAATGGATTTAAATAATAGCCTTCATAAGAGGAAAGAGATGGAAAATTTCAAATTGTTCAAGAATATCAGCAGAATTTGGGTTAGGGGTAAGCTGTGTGTTGTGGGTGTGTGACTATATTAAGTAAATGTTTGGATATAGATGAATTTATAGATGAATTTATAAGATAGACAGATAACTGGCCAGAGTCCCCCAATGGGAGGAGATGGGCGGGGACAAAATAGATAGATAGATAGAATCCAGTGCTGTCATTCTCTGCACAGAATAGCGTTTAATTCTTCTGTTAAAGGCTGAAGAGCGGTAGCTATTTTTTTCCAGTTCCCCATGTACTTCACTGCCACCAAACTTCTAGGACAGTTTTTTTGGGGGGGAGGGAGCAGTAATTATATACCAAAAACAGAATGGGAAAGAAAACTGGAGAAATTCCCTTCTCTTTTCAAAACTGCAAGCTCAAGATCATTAAGAGCAAGTATATACTACAATATAAGCTTAAATTTTTATTTGAAAATTTTTTTATCCTTCTTTTTAGCAAATAATTGATTATATACCATTAGTCCATTTTTAAAAAATGATTTGTTCCACAATTATAGCTCTTTGTCTGCTTTTCAAAATTTGTATATAAAAGTCCAATGAACAATGAAGGTCTAATGCCGGACTAGATATAAATATAGGATCACAGTTATCCTATATAATAACAAATGTGAATCACTGATGTAACTGTTGTAAAAAGAACATGCTTGCAGATGAAGTAATTCATGGAAGGGCATATGAAACAACAGTACAGGCATCATAACAGCAAGATGCTTCAAGTAATTAAAGCCTTTTGGTAGTTTTGCATGAGATACTCCTAGGGATTGCAGGGTACAAATGCCTTACTCTCAGCTGACCATCTTAACATTATAAAGATGTATATCTTCAGCCATTGAGGCTCCTCTCATTTACTTGCTGTTTTAAAATAAAAGAAATCGAAATCACTACATTTCACATTTCTAAATTGTATCTCTTTGCATTTTCCCCACTGGTAGCTTTTACATCCAGATCAGCTGCATCTTCAAAAAACCGATTTCAATAACCTTAGTAGCAATCTCTAATCTTTTTGTTAAATAACTCTTTTATTAGGTATATTCATTTATAATTCCTGGATAGAACTAATATAAAACGCTGCACTATAATATTATACAGAACATAACTGGAAATTAGTAAAACTACACGCCTCATCATTAAAGGTCAGCTCTAATTTGCTTTTGCCAAATTTAGGAATGAAATTAAATCCTGTAAAGATATCCCAGTTAGAGAGGTATTTCTATTGTTCCATTCCCATCTCACACACCTTCTTCTCTAGTCTACCCGAGGAAAAATGCAGTTACTTTTAAGTAATATTTGTTTTCATCTTGTATTTTATCTTTATAGCACAACACCCTCTTCCATGAGACTGAACTATTTTTCCCCATTTGGGCCAGAGCTCCTCTGAAGTGAATAAAGAGGATATTTTTCCTTATTATTTCAGAAATATGTCCAGAGACTGAAAAAAGTCAGAGCAGAGTAGATGTGGGAGGTGCTTTTATCACTAAGTTACAGTGAAAATATATCCCAGGAAGGAGGCTGACATTAATATGCCTATTTTAGACATCACTGAAGTCATGCTCCAATAATCTTAATCAGAAATACAGTGAATGTGAAAAAAACAGAGGTAGCGCCTGACAAATAGAACATACACATACCCCACAGACATGTTTGCACTGTAAGAAAATTAACACAAGCTTTTTATTTGCAACAGATAGCTTTACAGAACAGAGTGTTTCTCCATCCCAAATTGAATCTAGCCGTTTTCACCATTGTAGTCCACAGACACTTCCCACATCTGCTTCCTCAGCAGCCTTCCAGATCTGAAAGGTTCGTACAATTCCTTTGTGTTCCTATCTAAACAGCTTTATTTAAAATGATTAATTTTTAGCTGGAACTTGGACATACAAGAGACACAAAACCTGGATCGTTTCTTGCCGAACAAGAATAGGAGAATACAAGATTTTCCAGAAATAGTGTTAACAATCAATCAGAGTTGCTCTGGCCCATACAACAAAAACAATACCTGATAGACGCCATCCTGATGTGGCATAGAGAACATCCTTTCCCTAGCCCTGTGCGACTTCAGAGTGCTACCCTAATTTGGAGCAGAGATGTTGAGAAGGTAGGATAACAGACAGCCCACGCATGCCATCCTAAAGGCCATCAAATGGGTATGGGAGTTGCAAGTATTTTTGCCACGTCATTCATCCTGAGTGCATGCAGCTCAGAAGAGGACTTAGAAGGATTATTTCTCCCTACCAAATTGCCACCCAACATTAGTAAATCTCTTTCAATACCGTGGCAAGTTTATATTGGAGCAGAAAGGACTGCTTCAGCCTCTGCCTAATTTAATGGTCTAATTTGCGTAGAAAGTTGAAAGGCTATCTAAAGGAACAGAGGAATTCTAGGTTCAAAGGGAAATCTTTGCTTTGTGCCAAAATGGCAACCTGATAACAAAGAAGGGGAAAAGACTTTGCTGCAGCAACATGTTATTTGCATCTATAACTGAAAGTACTAAAGAGTAATTTTCCTCTGGCTTCTAGACCACAGATCAGAGGAGAAGAGGCAGGCCTGTATATAATGGGGAGATGCTATAGCACAGAAAATGCTGCATACTGTGGCACTCCCAGGACTTCTACTGCTTTCATCACAATGACAAAAGCAGTGTCATGCTGTCACACTGCAAGCTTTGCCCCTTTGGGGCATATGTAAAGCACTGTGTCACGCATAGAAAAGGATTGGGGTTTGCATGGTGACACCATGACACTGCTTTCATCAGCTGATCCTTCGGTTCTCCCAGGGCTACTGCTGGCTTGCACATACAGTATGACGTATTGACATTGCCTGAGCATCTTGAAGGCTCAACTCAGGGTTATACTCTGAAGTTGTTCTCCCAAACAAATGTGAAGATACACCTTCCTTTTACCATTTCAGTATGAAACAAGTTTACATAGTTAAATCCTTCTCCATGCCAAAAAGAAAAAGAAAAGGGCGGGGGGAAGGCCTATGTATAGAAAATACAGTATGTCAGGGAAAAAAAGTACATTACAGAAGTTAAAATCCCTGCATTTTACAGTATGTTGATGTACATAATTGCTGGGTTCCTGGAACATCACTTCTTCTGGAAGCTACCAAATATTCTATTTTTTAGCTATCTCTCTCTTCCTATTTATATATCAAATTTATAGGCCACCCAATTCATAGTAACTCTGGATGGCATTTTATTAGTAACTTCTTTTCATATCTTGTAAGCTAATATAGTAGTCTCAACTTGTTTATAGCTCTCAATGTAAATTTTAAACAATATTCTGGATGTTCTGCCAGAAACATTCCTCTGTAAGTTTTTATCACAATGATTCGCATGATTAATCTCTTTATCACCAAGGGCTGTTTGGATTTTATATATATTGCCTCTTCACATAAGTTCCAATAAAATGTGTTTTCAACTCTGTTTTGATAATGTTTACCATTATAATATCCTTTAATTGAAATAAAGGTATCCACTGGTTCTGCAAGTTTCTCAGCATAATTTGAAAATCCAGAAAGTGCCTAATTCTATCCATCCCATTGGTGTTTATTTGATGCATTTATCTCTATGACCCAAAACAATTTGAAATGACAAAGGTTTAATCATCATAATTTTAGTTAATACAGAAAATGCTAAGGAGAGATATGCAAAATAGTACTACGATAACAGTATAATATAATCTATGTTCCTTTATAATGAGGCACAATCATATGAATCGTTCTTATACAGGTAGTCCTCAAGTTATGACCATTCGTTCAGCGACCATTTGAAGTTACAGTGTCCCAGCAGTCACATGATCAAAATTCAGGTGCCTGGCAGCCCACCCGCACTTACGACCAGAGAGGCACTTCAACCCCCCCCCCTTTGGCCCCCTGCACTCCACGACCCCTGCTGCCCTGCGCTCCGCCGCCCCAGCTGGCCTTTGCTCCCACTGCTGATGAGGCATGCCCGGCCTGGCCCTTTATGAAGCAGCTGCTGGCCATGCAACGCTTTCTTCCCGAGATTGCGGATGGCGGTTTCCTTGTAAGACCAGGGGAGGAAGGCCTCACGTGGCCAACAACTGCCTTGCAAAGGGCCAGGCCAGGCACAACTCGTCAACAGTGGAAGCAAGAAGACATCGAAGGTCAGCTGGGCAGCGGAGTGCAGGGTGGCAAGTGCAGCTGGGGCTTTGCACTGTGTCGCTAGGGCTTCCTGCTGAGGCATGCCAAGAAGCCCCTGAGCTGCAGTGTGGCAAGCAACCCCAGAGCCACATGGTTCTGGGTTTGCTTGCCACCCCACAAGGCGGGGTGCAGGGTGACAGAGGGCAGAGGGCAGAGGGCAGAGATGGGGGAGAATACTATAGGCAGTTAGGGGAGTTGAGGGGGAGGCCATCCCTTACCTTGGAAGAACCGAGGCTTGGGGCTGGGAGGGACCAAGCCAAGAATGGCTTGGATCAGGATGGGTTCTTGGCTAACGACAGCAACAGGGAGTTCCAGGATTGCCGTCGCTAAGCAAAGCAGCCATGTGACGTTGAGCTTTACGACCACATTGCTTAGCGATGAAAATTCTGGTCCCAATTACCATCATAATTCAAGGACTACCTGTGCTAAGATCTCTTCTATCCAAGATGGTTGAAATGAGCAAGTGTGTTCTGACCAATACAAATCACTTTAATTTAAAAGTAGGTCTGTTATCACTGAGATTCAAAACTCTCCTAAATAATGAGCAATTTCAGAGTCTATTGGCATCATAATTCCTCCTTCAACAGGCTCTACAGGGCTAAAAAAACAGACCAAGGACTTGAAGCAGAACATACTAAATTCACACTGGTCCATCTATTTATATCCCTGAAAACTGAGTTCACATTATCCTTGCCCACACTGGGATATAGCTTCAGTCATAGATACCCCTGATACTTACTTTATAGCAGCTAGATATCTAGAGATATATTTATAGTAGAAATTAAAATCCATAAACCCACAAGGGTAGGAAAGTTAGGTGAGATGAAATAATAATTACAGATCATAGCATAACCTTCCTGCTTAAGGGATGTGCAGTTATGCCTTTCTTCTAAAACTATCTGCAATCTGATCTAGCTTCACATTTTAAAAGAAAAATTCACAAATTGCAAAAAATTGAAAACCTAAGAAGCTACTTGTATTTGGAAAAGTTCCTGTTATTCAAACTGGTTAGGCTTGCTTACTTCCTGGACCGCTGACAAAGAGGAAAGAAGGAAATTAAACAAAATATTACTGTACAAAATGAAACTTTGTTGAAATAAAAATGTGAGAATGATTAACAGACATCAGGCACCAGAATCCATTGGCAAAGCCTCTACTATTATAATTAAATCAGAAATCCTACAGTTTAACTGTGTCTTCAGCAATTGCTTTGTATGCTGGCAGGATGTTAAAAAAAATTATGTTCAAAGAACAAAATTCAGAAGAGTGGTATGGATTAAGTCCCACAAGGCCAAGAAGAAATGAATGTTGATATGGGAAGCGATAGTTAAAAAAAACCAGAGGTTTTATTTCTATTTTATTTGAGATATGATGCAATATCCGTTTTGTAGGTTACTGTGATTTAAAAAATAATTACATATCAAGTGTATCATAGCCATATCCATTTCTTTTGAAGGGGAAAAGTTGAGCTGTAAAGAATAGGCTATTATCTATAGCGCTATATATTGTTGATGACACAAACATCTGTGAACAGCTGTTAAGAATGTGGCCGCTAAACATCTGTAAACAGCTGCTCAGTCTTCCAGTTTAATACAATCCAGAGCAGCTTTCCTCCCAAGGGATTGGGAGAACAACTTGAGGCTGTTCTCAAGACATATAAAACCCCTATGAGAATGATTATTAAGTGTTCTCCAATGATAAACAAGAGGTGCCACGTTATACTAAAGCTCATTTGCTTGATTAAAGTTTAAATTGTGGATGGGTAGAGTAATCTTCCCAAACACACGCAGGAGCCAGAGTGTTGCAGTGGCTTGGTAGTGATTCAGGTCTGCTTATCTATAGACAAGTATATGCTTTGTACAGAAAATATTTTAACTTTACCCTCTAGCATAATGCTGGGAAAATCAGCATCCAAACCCTCAACAAAATACTTGTCATGCCATGCAGACAGCACCAATGCCAACAGTCAAGCAATGATCCAGTTCAGGGTAAGGAAACTTCACACACTGCCTAACCGATCTCGTGGGGTGGCTTCTTCTGCAGAACAAACTGCTACTTCAAAGTCTTCAAGAGAAGGACACTGGGCACCTCTCCTCCAAAAAACTCTTTAAGGTCTGCTCATTCTGCAGAACCTGCCATGCAACAAAAATGGGGGGGGGGGGACCTCAATTACACAATAGACAACAGAGAAAGGCCATTCACACTCTTCCAACAGGATGGAAAAACAGCCATCAGTCAATATATAAAATGGCACTTTGAAAAAGATAGTTTCAATGTCAGTATTTCAAAACCAAAAAGATGAAAAGTAATATTGCAATAAGCATATTCTGCTCAACGAGTAGGATGCTTAAATGGACATATGAAGAATACAAGGAAACCTTATTGTCTGCAGCAATTCAATGGACAACTGAATACCTACAGTGGCTGTTTTATATCCTTGAGGATCTGGTTCCTACTATGTCATCAGTCATGAAGCTATTTGATGTCTTTGAATACTGCTCCAGAATGCTTTATTGCCTACATTTGATTCCTTTTTTAATCACAGCCATGTTAATTTTATTTTACAGTATGTATAACCCACCCCAATGTCAAAAGACTCTGGGCAGCACAGAACATCAAATAACTCCCCCTCAACAATAATAATACATAGCTAAATCCAGAACAGTATCAAAAAGAAAAAATAAAGCAAAGGTAAAGTCCCAAATAAAACCAAAGATAGATGCCCTACCAGTTAGCTGGGAATATTACATTGACAGCAACATTTCATTATTCATTGGATGGAATTCTGTGTGTGTTGTTACTGCAATATATTTAAGTTTTAATAGTACGTTCACTATATTAAACAATGCATTTTAGAAAAAATGTCTACATACATTATCTACAAAGCAATTGCGTGTCCAACAGCTTCTTGTGCCTAATTTTGTTAACAGCTGTTGCTTTTGATTTTGCCATCATTTTTTCATATTGCCCTAAGTAACATCTTTTCAGTATATGCTTATACTATTGTTTATGCTTCTGATACAGAGAGATGGCTTCATTTGCCTTCTCTAACCAGAGCAGCCCAGCCTTTGCTCCTTAACACCCACCTTGCCACAAGGAACTTTCCTCTGACCTTCATTCCAAATTCTTGTTCGCGTGTCATTCCAATTGGGGTGAACTGAATTGGAAGCCCTGTGTGTTTAGTGGGCTGCCTCTAGTAATTGGGCTTTATGTATCTGTAATTATTTAATTAAGGGCCAACTCAAGATAAAGCAACCATAGCAAGAACAAAAACACCTACTTCAAAGATTGCCAGGGGCTTAGGATGCCGAAGGTCAGTGATTTAAGTAGACTTCAGAGATGCTGGTATACTAGACAGGAACAAGGAGAGGAAAAAAACTGAATCAAACAACAACCACATCAGTTTTAGAATCAAACATGAACTTAGAATTACAAAAAATTTACATTATTTGCTGAATTTAGCTAGCCTTCCTTCTGCCCAGAATACTTTTTGATTTGGGTCATCCAGCTGCCTCCAGAAGGAAGTTCATCAGTGGAGCATGGGAATGATGACAATTCCTGCTCGTTGTTCAAGAATCCTGCATGTGGGGGCACTCACCATGGCTAATAGTTATAGCTAGGTATGACTCATTCAAAGTATTTTTCACTCTTTTTCCAAGGCCATGAACCCACCTTGTGGCACTGGATTCTCATCTTCCTGGTGTGTGAAGATATACTTCCCTTTGTATATTGTATTATTTATTCAAACTTGGGTAAAATAACACATTCACTACCACATACTCTATCAGCAGGAAATAAGAATGCCAGTTTGAATGAACAGCTCTAGGGAGTATCTTAATTCCACAGGTACACTTTAAATCACAGAACTCTCAGACAGCATGGGACATGGCCAAAGGAGAAACTATAGAAAAATTTATCAGACCAGTAAGAATGTATCCCAACAGCAAATCAGTGGAATTGATAATCATATGCTGCCCTTGATAAGAGCTGATTAAGACTAAGCCAGTTCCATCTGCAAGTGCCGTTGTTGCTACTTCCACCTTCCTCTTTCTCCTTTTTACCTCCCTTTGTCTTATATCATACAACCAGTTTTGACATTCGGTTTTTAAAAAAGAGAATATTTTCTATTTTCAATCCTACCACACACAAAGATAGGTATATCTGTTATGTACATTTTCCAACATACAGAAATACTGAAGTGAGCCATCACGATCCTAGAAACAAAGCTTGGTTCCCAACAGTTCTGAAAGTGGCTTGTGATTCCAACAGAAAGGGGAAAAGTTATAACTAAGTTTGAAAGCCTAGCAGCAGTTAGAGAGGAGGGCTAGGAAAGACTTCTGCCTGAAAGGTCCTGAAGGATCAGTGCCAGCAAGAAGTGACAATACCATCCAAGATAGAACCAGCGTCTCAGTCAAAACAAGACAGATTCCTATATTCATAAACAAAATACCAAAGTTTTTGCATTCTTATACATGTGGTATCCCTACTTCTGGCTCTATCTATCAACAATCACACAATTACCAAACTATCAACAACTGCATCAGACTAACATGTTTCATTAGTATAATGTTTTGTCTTGGTTTGCTATACTTGGAACAGCAGATAATCTGCCCCTCCACATCATTTTGTTTTAGCTCAAACAAGTGCCAGGGGGTAGGGGTGGAGAATGTTCTTCTGTTTTGTTTTTCCAACAACTTTAAGATGCATCTTACCAAAATGTTTCAGAGCTCAAACTGCTATCAGCCCACAAAGAACCATGAATGGAAGGATTACATTTTCTATCTTGTTACACAAAAAACCACAGTATTACCAATATTGAATACTAATATTACTTATATATATTTAAAAAGCTAAGAACTAATTTGAATGTTGTACTCCATGCCTGGGCAAAAGATAGAATAGAAAATAAGCCCCCACCCTTTAGCTTATTTTCAATATACTGGCATGGCCTAATAACAGAAGTTGAGCAAGTTGATGAAACAATCCTGATTTAAAATACCCTGTAAGGGCAATTTTAAATATTATTTGCAAGGCATCATGATAATCTCTATCAAATTATTAAGCTAAATTTATCTGTCATAGGAAAAGCCTCTCTAATGCTACAACACACAATTTTCTTGTTTACATCTAATCACAGCATCATCTTCCTGGGGGAAAACAGCCACTGCTTCAGGGAATGGCCAAGAATTATTCATGTATATGAGAAAGAGAGGGAGGAGGAGGAGAAAAAGCCTTTTGTCAGCAACTTAGTACAGGATGAACACACAAACACTTGCCATTAGATGTCCCTTTGAACCCTGCATATGTGCTATGAACATGTGTAAATAAGAGCAAGCTAGAGTTCATGAGTGTATGGAAAACTACAGAGATGGGGGATGTATGAAGAGGGAAGCAGCAGCATCTGTAAAGCGTTCAATTTATGTAAAAAAGCAGTGAGGCTTCAACCGTGCAGTCATGGCTGCCATCTTGACTTTTTTTTAACCTCCTCCTGTGGACCCTTCCTGGGCATGGCAGGGAATAGAAAACAATAGATACGTGGTTTTGCTGCAGCCTGTAGTTCTACTCTGAAGCAGAAAAAAGCATCAGAAACAACAATAACCTGCCGTATGCTGATGAACTACTTGGATAGCTGAAAATGCAAAGAATCTGCAAGCTCTAGTAATACAAGTCAAGGAGCACAGTGAAAAAATGGGATTAAAATTAAATAGAAAGAAGACCAAATTATGACAACAGGTAGAACAACCAGCCTTAGAATGGACAGTGAAGATATCGAAGTGGTAGATAGCTTCTGCCTTTTAGGATGAACCATCAACAGTAAAGGAACAAGCAGTCAAGAAATACACCACAGACAAGCACTTGGCAGAGCAGCCATGAAGGCCTTGGAAAAGATACTCAGATGCCGTGATGTGTCTATGCGTACATAGATCAGAATAGTGCAATCAATGATATTCCCTGTGACACTCTGTGGAAGTGAAATTTGGACTTTGAAGAGGCAGGATAGCAAGGGTATTGACGCTTTTGAACTTTGGTGTTTGAGAAGACTGCTGAGAATACCATGGACAGCCAAGAAAACAAACCTAAGGGTCATTAAACAAATCAACCCAGAGTTCTCACTCAAGACACAAAAGACCAGACTCAAATTAGCCTACTCTGGACACATTATGTGAAGACCAAACTCTCTGGAAAAGGCTCTAATGCTGGGAAAGGTGGAAGGAAAGAGAAGAAGAGGCCAACCAGCAGCCAGGTAGATGGACTCAGTTACAGTGGAGATGAGTGCATCACTGGGAGACTTGAAAGAACAGATTAGGGATAGATCATCTTGGAGAAAATCTATCTATGTGGTCGCTAGGAGTAGAAAACAATGGCACATAATCAATAAAAAAGTAGCATATAAATGTTAAAGTAAAATTGTTCTGATGATTTATTTTTTAATTTATTTTCTACCCCACCTTTATTATTTTTATAAATAACTCAAGGTGGCGAATATACCTAATACTCCTTCCTCCTCCTATTTTCCCCTTAACAACCCTCTGAGGTGGGTTGGGCTGAGAGTGTGACTGGCCCAAAGTCACGCAGCCAGCTTTCATGCCTAAGGTGGGACTAGAACTCTCATACCATGCCTGATTGGCTCTTGGGCTGAGAGAGAGGGACTGGCCCAAGGTCACCCAGCCGGCTTTCATGCCTCAGGCGGAACTAGAACTCACAGACTCCTGGTTTCTAGCCCAGCACCTTAACCACTAGACCAGACTGGCTCTCTAGTTTTAGTTACTTTTATATTTAGTTTTGTTTTTTCTATATTTTTAGTTATTTATTCTTCTGATTAAATTTTGTTAGGTGCCTTGCATGGTCACCTGAGTAGAAAAGCAGGCTATAAATCAGATAAAATAAACAATCATTATTATATAAATATGAGAGCCAGTTTGGTGTAGTGGTTAAGGCACCAGGCCAGAAACCAGAAGACTGTGAGTTCTAGACCCGCCTTAAGCACAAAGCCAGCTGGGCGACCCTGGGCCAGTTGCTCTCTCTCAGCCCTGGGAAGAAGGCAATGGCAAACCACTTCTGAAAAACTTTGCCAAGAAAACTGCAGGGAGTTGTCCAGGCAGTCTCTGAGAATCGGAAACAATTGAATGGATTAAATATATATATATACATACATACATACGTATATAACTATGTCTCAATTTTTAGATGATTTCAGTCTCTAAAAACAGAATAGAATGATTATGAAATAATCCACATAAGAAAGTATACCCCCCCAAACCCCATCTTGAAATTACCAGGTCTAATACATACACATACAGAGACTATTACATGTACATTATCTTATTATTCATCTTATTTTTATTATACTCTTCCCACAAGAAATTCAAAATGGCTGCTATATCTTTATTCCATGTATTTTATCCTTGCAGTAACTTCGTGTGGCAGTTTAGATTGAGGTCTAAGTGCTTACACAGCCACTACAGTTTGTAGAGTATGGTTTATTGTTAGTATGATTTGAGAACACAGAGGTTTATTCAAGAAATCATGGTTAAACAAAGAAAACCCAACTAATAATTGACCCAATTTCATGGGTGAGTGATTTGAATTTGGATTTCCCTGGTCCGATACTTATTAATACAATATTATAATTGAATTATTAGCTACAAACAGCTCTCCACCCTTGTGTATTTCTCTTATACAAAAAACAGCAATTACAATGCTGTTCTTTAAAGTTTCCATTGATCTAAGTTGGCTCAGTACAAGTAATGTAGCTTTATTAGAATAATTTTGTACCGAATTATTTCAATAGTTTCTCAATTACAGGTGTTTTATTTTTACTGTACAGAATTCTTTAAAATTCTTTTATCAAGGTTCCATAAACAGTTCATTTAGCTATTGTATGCCACCCTTGACTGTACTAGGAATATAGTTTTTAATACTGACATTATTTTCAACAAGAAGTCTTGTAAATGGAATAGATTAGGCATTAGACTGGTATGTAAACAAACCATATTTTAGAAAATGCTCCCAGTCAAAATATAAAGTCCACTGTAAATTGAGAATCTGCAACTGATATGTGGCAGTTGGAAGAACTATAATGAATTCCATGGACCTCTTATTTTTTGCAAGTTTTAAAGATGTAGCAGAAATATTCACTGCAAATTATAAAAAAACAATCATGTCTGGTAAATCTGGGATCTCAAATAACAGTACTCAGCTCATCTGTTAGCTAAGTTTAAGCTACAAGGAAGCAAATGATAACAACTTCTGAAACAACCTGATCTTGACCAGTTGGGCATTTGACTACAGTGAGGTACCACCTTTAGATCACAAACTTTTCTTTTGATAAAAATCTCTTGTGAAAAGACAACACTAAACTACAAATGTTTTCAATGGGAATAAGTCCATACTGAGCGAGCACAGCATTGCAGCCTTATCTGCATTCACACAAACTTGAAAAACAGCACTCACAATAAAATGCTGATATTAATGCCACCCAATATATTTCATTTGCAGCTTCAATCTGCTTGTTTAAAGCAAAATAAACTTCCTTTTACTCAGATTTATCTGCCCTTGAGCTTTTCATACATCTGTGATTGCGGAACGCACACAGCATGTTGTTCTTAATATTATTTAAATAAGGATCTTGGTACAATAAATTCTGAAGTGGAGCCTGCAATCCAGCATGAAAAAAGAAATGGGCTTGTCTTTGCCAGCAGTTGATTGCCATGTACAGATCTGGGACTGCTTTAAATCCCATTCACATGCACGCAACACCCATTTAATTAGACCTTTCATCTTGTTGATGCACATGCAAAGCATGTATCCTTGTTCATGCTCTACCATGGTGGATCAAACCACTATCATTAACGAAATGTATAACCTGGGCAAAAAGCCAACGCACATAGACCACAGCACAGCTTACTTTCAGAGAAAGAGCTTTTTAATAAGAAAGCAACTAAATGCAATTACATCTTCTTTCTAACCTTTCCATTTTCTTATGAAGATTCCCCAGAATGAATGATTAAAAAAAAAAAAAAACCTTCTGCTCTTAGTGTTTTTAACCAAAAACAAAGCAACAGAATCATAATGAAACCTACAGGCTTCTGGCTAGGAGTTTAGAGAATAATCAATGTTTCTGCGAACAGAAACCCTAAAGTTTTACCCCTAGCACCTTAAGAAGCTGGACTGGAAAAGACCTCTGCCTGAGGACTTGGGGAACTAATGCTGATCTGAATAGAAAGAACTATGCTGATGGTCCAATTACAGACTTATTTAGGACTTTTTCTAAACTTGACAAATCTGATTTTTGAGTAGGCAGATACAGTATAGCTTTGTTTTGCCATTCACGGGAAGAGTAGACAAAGAAAGAGAAATTATGCATTCTCCAGATATTCCTTGTTTTCTTAAAAAAAGCAGAAGTAATTATTAAATACAACAGTAAAAATCTATCAGTGGGAAGTGGAAGTGTGTGTATGTATGTGTGTGTGTGTGTGTGTGTGTGTGTGTGTGTATACATACATATATATATATATATCGATTTACAATAGCCACTTACACATCAACAAAAATAGGTCAAAGAGGCCACTGACTTGCATAAATGTACGCACTCTCATTTGAACTGTTTCAATTTAAATAAGTATCATCCTAAGAAGAGAAATGAAATTCATGTTACTGTAACCAGATGACCCCTACACCCGCTTCTCAAATACACAGGTTCTGAAGGACAACTTCCAAGTCCCCATACTCCCCTTGGTGGTTCTTTAATTTGAAGCTGGACCAAATTGCTCTTCAGAGGATTGCCCAAGATGACACAAGGCCTCTTTACTTATTGTGAATCAGAATTATTCATGTATATGCTTTCAGGATTCAAATCCTACATAGTTGGGTTTACAAATACGATGATTAAACATCAACACAAATGTGTCTGTGATGGTTGTCCACCGTCTTTTCTCCTCTTTCTTCAGGGATCCTTCCAACAGGTTAGTTACTGGCAATGGCTTTGGAAAAGACAGAAAGGGGTGAGCCCAGCTAGAGCAGGCCACAGAGATATCAAACGTACAATATTCAATTAGATAAACATACTGCGGGCAATCAGACAAACAAACGGAAGGGAACAGGGAAATACAAAATTATCTCTCTGCAAGTCACTTCCTGTCTCTTCTCCACAATAATCTAAATTCACTTGCCATGCGCTTCTACTGTCTTCTCTCATTTGTAAAATCAGTTGGGGGTTGCGCAATGCCTTGAGAATTCTTGTTTGTAAACTCTGCAAAAGCAGATCCATGCCATTTTGTTTCATTTTGGTTTTATTCATGCAAAACATCTTTATTCTTCCTTATTCTTCCTCCATTTGACACTGGTACCAAGTGCAACGTATGCCCTGTATTATCTGCTTCCTCTCTATAACCTGAAAGCCCACCTTGTCACCGATGAGGTATGTTCCATTTAGCATTTCTCTCTGTTTTGTGCACCAAAGGTAAAACCATTTGAGGAAGGGCAGAATTTTGCTATTTTATACAGCAAATAATACTGCGCTGCAAATGGCCAATGTTCATATGTATTTCTCTGTAACTAAATAATAGGCATAATACCCATCTGAAACTGCAGGAGGAGGAATTCAGAAAAGCACAACCTAATTACTGAGCCTGGGTTTTAGCCAGATCACTGCAACTGACATTCCTGTTCTTGTGAGATCTTTGCAAGTGCAGTGATTTGTTACAGTGCTTCACATAATTAAATATGAATAGGAGTGAGCTTTTAAAGTAGAATTTAGAAATATCTGTCATCAATTCATTATGTATCAGAATTGCAACATGTTGCTGTTTTAGAGAGTTATCTTTACATCTTCAGCACTGGACAACAAAAATGTGAATTGCAGCTATTGTGTAAATACAGCAGGGGTGCAGAAGAGACACACATCATTTAAAATTTTAAAAACCCTGCTTGTATTGTCAGGGTTGCTGAAAAACAACAACAGTAAATCAGCATCCCTATTTTACGATGTCATTCATTCAGCACAGGATTTGCCACTATACATATTAAGACTAATTTTTATTGAGTGGAATGTCAAAGACAATTTGTTTTAATTTTTTAAACCACGAGGGAGGAAAATAATGAGCTTGCATTATTTTAAAAAACTAATTAAGTTTCAAACAGTGCAAATTAGGTCCAAGCCTAAAAATGTATTTAGATTGTTATTATTTTGGTCAATAGAGTGAGACGTGATTAATTTATGGCTGCATGCATAAAAATATAATTCATTAGCTAATACTAATATGAGATTTATAAGTGCAGCAAGATGCATTCAGTTAAGGACCTAACAGCATTTGAGAAATTTTTAATACTTACAAAATCATGCAGGGAAAATTCCCCCGCCCATCTATTCACAGGATTAATCCTGGCAAGAAAATGGCAATCAAAGCTGTTCCTCTGCACTTCCTGTCTTATAATACCCCAAAGCTGATGAGAGTTTTGTTGGAACAAAGCAAAGATGGTGTTGCTGCCATAAATTGTAAAATGTATGTTCCGCCCTTTGGAACATCTTGCCCCCGGAGTTGAGACAGGTTTCCTCACTCCCGGACTTCAGAAGAAACTTAAGACCTGGTTCTGCCGCCTCGCTTGGGAGAGGGAGAGTGTTAGCTCCACCTGGGGATGGCTGGTGCCATAGCACCTCTTAGTGATTGTGTTCCATCTCCACTTGGATTTTACATTTGTTTTTATGTATATTTTAATGGTAATTTTTACGTGGTTATGTTTTAGTGCTATTTATTGTAAACCGCCCAGAGTCCCCCATTGGGGGAGATGGGCAGTGATATCAAACAAACAAACAAACAAACAAATAAATAAATAAATCCTTCTCAAGATGAGTGGTTGTGATCCTAAAATGGTGGCTGCTCCTTCAGGGTCTGAAATACTCTTAAATCAGGGTTTCTCAACCAGGGTTTCATGGAACCCTCAGGTTCCGCAAGAAGTCACTAGGGGTTCCCTGGGAGATCACGACTGATTTAACAAATCTTTTCAAATTTGGGCAACTTCACATTAAAGAGGTAAGTTTCATTCCTTATTTTTTAGTTTAAGAACACTGTCAGTGCATCTATACAGGCCTCCCCATGAAACGAATATAATAATCTTATAACCTGTGGCCTACATTTGAGCCTGAATGTGCAGGGGTTCCCCAAGGCCTGAAAAATATTTCAAGGGTTCCCCCAGGATCAAAAGGTTGAGAAAGGCTGCTACAGACTCTTCAAAGTTTATGTTACTACACATTGCTCTGGAACTCACCTGCTGGTGGAAAACCACTACTGTAGTACGGAGATGGCTAGTCCTATTTTTCAGTTTAGGAGCCTAATTCAGAAGGGAATAAGGCCTTTTGTTTTCATTATTCATTAGCTATTGACAAAAATCTTTGCTGAACTACAGCAAATTACAATGAAATCCACCCATATATTTTAGTTTAGAGGGCATTGTCCAGTGGTAATTGACATGCTTTAGGTTTAGAAGATTCCTGGTCCTCCCTTTGAAGTTCTTTGCTTCCTCTCAGAAGAATAATTTCCTATCAAAGCAGATGATATTCAGCTAGACAAACAACAGTCTGTAGAATATAACATGAGCTCCTGATATATTCAAGTGGAAACTGAAGGTCCTTTGTATATCCTTGCATTATTTGTTATTTGCATTTCACCAAACAACAAAAAAGTTTATTTTTAATTCATAAGCATTTGTTTTGAATGAAACATCCTTCCACGGATTCTCTCTTGAGCAAAGATTCTGATTGTTTTATGTATAAGAATAAAAAGAAAATGAAAATCTTCTCACATGTTTTTCTATATTCTAGCCCAGTGTTTCTTAACTTTGGCAACTTTAAGATGTGTGGACTTCAACTCCATGCTGGCTAGGGAATTCTGGGAGTTGAAGTGCACATATCTCAAAGTTGCCAAGGTTGAGAAACACTGGGCTTGCCTTCTCCAACCTGATACCCTCCAGATGTGTTGGGCCTAAAATTCCTAAACAAATTGGGGAAGTATACAGTCTTTGTATAGAATATGAATTTAAAATGTCAATGATCATGGCTGTTACATCATACACCAAATACAACTTATCTCAACAGTCAGTTTAGAAAGAATTCATTCAGTCCCACTGCAATTTTCCACTCTTTTCTAAGCTTTCCCATAGTCCTTTAAAGTTCCAGAATACACCAAGAAGTTAACTCTCTGGGTCTCTCTGCTTATCATTCTTTTCAAAAACATATGTAAATTAGTTCTTAAAGCAGCCAGCACCCTAAAAAAAAAAATCTAATTATGTGTAGAAACTTAAAAGAAAGGGGGAAATAAACCAACAAATACTTTTTTTTTAACCCAACATACCCAAAATATGGTTCAAAGGCTTCTTCTCCTTTGTAAACAACACCATCCAGTTGTTCTTAGCCCAAGCTCCTATTTCCCACACAGGATTAAAGCTATTTGTTGTTACAGGAATTGAAAAAATTCCCACAGGAATGCTATGATATATTCTCCTCTGTAAAGTTTAAATCTAATACTTGCATATGTGCTCTCCTAACTTCTAGAATTAAAGTTCAATGTCATGGTTTAATCCACAAAAAACTAAAACAAAAAAGTGGTTTGGGAACAGCATGTTCAAAAGATTCCTAGAGATTTGGGATGCAAATTGTTCTTGTCACTTCTGCCCAGACTGAGCTCAAAGGCTCAATATCAGGCTAAAATGGACAAATGATGCATGAAAACATGTATTACAGAAACCACAAATTACCCTAGCTTTCCCCAATCTATAGCTCAAATTCTGTTGTACCATGTAGCTAATTCTTCTTAAAATAGTTTTTAAAATTAAAATTAGAGCTCAGAGCTCCAATAGACATGAAGAAATCACAATGTAAAAGATGCAAACAAAACAAAACCCTAAATAAATTAGCGATATATTATCATATACAGTACATACATATATGTACAGAGACACACAGTAGCTTTGTATACTGTACCACCTAGAGCTTTTCTAGTGAGTCAATTTATAAATCTTACAAATAAGTTTATAAAAAAATATAATGCAGTAATGTATTGACAACCAACATTATTATATTGCTTATATACTAGCCTAATTTAGTATGTTCATAACTGACTTCAAAGTTCTGTTGTTCAAAAATCCCATGTTTAGTGTTCTTGATTCATGCTTCAAATATGCATCATTGTCTGAAGCCAAAGGCTTTAACTTTATCTCAAATCAGTATTATTCCTCATCTTATCTCCTCCCACCTGTTCATTCTCTTCCCCACTTTTCCTTTCCCTTTCAGATTTTTTTCCTCTACTCCTCTTCTTCTACCTTCTTCCTCATTTTATGGCCTCCAAACGTTTGCAGTTCAGCTCCAAATTTTCAGAAATAACCAGGCTAGCTGGGGAATTCCAAGAATTGAAGATCTTAGATCTGATGGACACCCAAATCACAGAAGGCTGTTATACACAATGCCTCTTGTCCAGTTCAACTTCTCATCTCCTATACTTCAAGTTGCTGCTTTCTTGAACATCTGAATCCTGCCTTTCTAGATCCTTAACTTCTCTACCAGTCCCAGCTCACAATCCATTTTTTTCTTCAATGATGTATCAGCCAACAACTCCAGAGAGGTGTAAGTTAACCCAAGAGGATGCAGCTAAGTTAAAACAGTAGGCTGCTGGCAACTACCTCCTAAACTGCAAGTGTTATTTAAATGGAAGGAACACATCTCTACATATAACAGTTCTTCCTTCCAAGATTTAGCTTGTATTTTTACACAATTAGTCAAGCAATGCCTCATCTTCTTAATAATAAATACTACACCCCTCCAAGATGGCTATAACCATCTGAACATGGCTTTGTGAAATACATTAGCACCACCAGTTTCACAAACTCTCATCTCCCAAATCCTTGTACATTCAACCATTGTCAAGAAATATTTTTGGTGAATCCCTTGTCTCAAGCACTTCACTGACATACTAAAAATTAAATGCCCCACGACGGCCAACATTTGGACCAATTCACTGCTCGCTACAAAATAATATGCTAATTTTCTTATATGTTAGTTATGCCAATTAAGCTTCATTTAGCTCAAAGGCAAACATAAAGTGTCAAAGTGGGTGAAAGAAACAGGAAGGAAATAAAAGTTTGTATACTTCAGAAAGGATGGTGCTAAAAGATTCATCATTGTTTGTGTGTCATTATAACATTAATCAGAGCAAAGAGACTTATTTAGCCACTGAACAATTTTATACATACATCCAGGCCCCTTGTTTCATCCTTTTCATCACAGAAGACGTATTACTTAAACTTATTTAAACTAACTTAGCTTCTTATCTTAATCTTAGCTTCAGAACTCCAAAGTCACGTGAGAGAATAAATGGGTAATTCTTATGACACCTGCATACTGCTAAGCAAGCAGAGCAAGACTTACCTATATTGTTACTGATATTGATATCTATGGTCTATTCAATGCCAATATAAAATTTAACCAGAGTTTGCAAAGTTATTTTGAACTGTTTATCCGTATCCATTATTTACATATAGAAATATACTATAAAGAATAAAATAAACTATATTAATAATATAATTTAATAAAATATAATATTCTGTTAATGTAGCCCTACAATAAAGTAGAATTAGGTCATCTCGTTGTGTTTCCTGTCTGGTTTACCTGTAAGGGCTGACATCAATCTTGCAAGTCTGAACATACAAATCTCCTGCCCTCCCCATTTACAGCCTGAGTATTTGTGGTGGGACCTTCCCACATTCCTTTCTCTGGCCGTTACTCTGTTGTGGGCTCCTTTCCCTTTTAACTGATCGTTCCCTAGGCGGCATCTCTTCCCCACCCCCATCTTCCAAGTTCACCCTCACGTTTCATCACAATGACGATCACATGACTACAGGACGCTGCCACCATTGTAATTGCGAGCTGGTTGCCAAGCACCCAAATCATGATCACGTGACCATGGGGACACTGTAACAGCCGCAACTACAAGGACCCGTCATAAGTCCCCTTCGTTCAGCACCATTGTAAGTTCGAATGGTTGCTAAATGACTGGTCGTTCAACAAGGGCTATCTGTATCCATAAATATAACCCATACAAACAAAAGCTCTTTTGGAGTCTTCCATAATTTTTAAAAGTGAGAAGGGCTCCTGAGGAAAAGAAGTTTAAGAAACATTGCTCTAGGAGAACCAGTTTTGTTTGCAAAAGTGTTACAGTTTAAAATCTCTGTCCTCTTATCATAACAGTAGATGGCATAGTACCCTAAACTTCCCACTACAGGTAGTCCTCACTTAACCATTTGTTTAATGATGGTCTGAAGTTATGATAGCCTTGGAAAAAATGGTTTACAACCTGTAGTCACATTTACAACTGTTGCAAAACGTCGCACCACCCCACAGTCACATGATCGTAATTTGGGCACTTGGCAGCTGGCTTGAATTTACGACCAGTTGCAGCATCCTGCAGTCATGTGATTGCAACTTGTGACCTTTTTTGCCCTTTTCTGTCATAAAACGTCCATTTGGGAAGCTGGTTTTGCTTAACGACTGTGGTGATTCACTTAACAACTGTTGTAAAACTGGGTCCTGGCGTGTGGTGACTAACTTAACTACCACGCCGCTTAACAACCAGTTTTCTGGTCCCTGTTGTGGTCATTAAGTGAGGACTACCTGTAATGCAACTCTCACAGAACTAAGTAGCAAAAAGGGATGTTCCACATTCACCTTAACTGTCAAGATGGAGTCTAACAACATGAGATACATAAAACTCCCTGAAACTTTCAAAATACAGAACTCTTTTTGGATTTTTACACTGAGCAGGAGGTTACAGTGAGTGGCCTAATGGCCCCTTCCAACTCTATGATTCTATGAAATCTGGGCCTTTACTGGCTAAAGGCTATAATAAAATTGAACTGAATTGAAATCTGGACTAGTCAATGCCTGGATTGGAGACAATGAGTAGAACTTAAAATCTTCATGATTGTAAGAAGAGATAGAAGAAAAATAGGACACACACACACACATACACACACACATATAGTAAACAGCAAAATACTTTCACAAATGTAGTACAATGTATTAGAATATTTGTATTTTCCTAATACTTTGATCAACTGATTCTAAACCTCATACTTCCTAGGATTCATAACTTTAAGAGTGGTATTCCTTAATTAAATTATTTTTTTCCCAACAATAACTTGTATCATACATTTTCTTAAAGAAAAAATGAAGATTATTAAACAGGCAGTGCCTTGAAAAGAAATGAATTTTATAAACCCCGAGGAATTTTGCATGGAATTATACACACCATAAGTAGCAAGACTGAACTGGGAAGCAATATTGCATGAATACACTAAGAAACAATATGAAACATACGAAATGGAAGCATATTAAAGATTTCTGTGGGTAAAATATTTATTCATGGGTAGCTAACTCTAATACATTTGCTAACTTTTAGGGAAGCCTTTCTCATCTTAGTATTCTCCAAGTATGCTGGACCATCCAAAGCTTCCAGCCAAGCTGGGGTTGGACACGATGGCTGGGAATTCTGTGGTTGTAATCTAGCATCTGAAAAACTCAGATTACTAAAAGCATTTTAGAGAACTGAACAAAGGCTTTTAATACAGCTTAGTATATTGTTACTTTATAACACTACAGAATTCAATACTGTAAGTTCTATTGTATAGGAAGAAAAATGTCCATTGTTTGAGTCTTATAATCTGTATTCATTCTGAATAGAAATATATGAACCGCAAACACAACTATAATAAATCATCTTACAGTCCCACAATGATTACCTTAATAATCATCTGACCTGCTTGATACATATGATAAAAAGGCAACAGTATATGGCATTTTTGTGGCATGCAAAGTTATATTTTCAGTAATTTATTTAACCTGGATTTGTGCCTCATAATTTTTTGCCACTTCTACTGTCATTGTTCTAATATATCCAAATTTTGGTAACTTATTGTTGTTGCCAATTGTTGCCAGTTATAAACTGTCTGGGTAATTTGACTGATGAACGGAATATAAACTTGAATTAATTAATTAATTAATTTAAAATGACCAAAATTAAGTTTTGCTTTACATTTAACTCTCAATCAAAAGTGTCAAACATGAAAATTGAGTACAAAAATGCTTTATTATTGATAATTTTATAAAGCAAGACAGTGAGATTAATATCAACTGCTGTTAACAGAAATGTATATGAAATTAAGGCAATAAAAAGAGTAATTTTTATTGGCCAGAGTCCCTCTTTTGGGGAGATGGGCAGCAACAAAATTTGAATAATAAATAAAATAAATAATAAATAAATTTGTAGATGTGAACAGTAAAGATCATTTCCGGTATCCCAGAAATAAAGTCAGGCCCATGTTTTATTACCAGCATTACAGTTGCAGTCAAAATTAGAAGAGTACATGAAATTCCCGAATGGACAAGCTGGACCTAAATTTATGCATTGTGGGAGATTGATACTGCTTAAAACCCACTACAGTACTGATAATAAGGAGGCAAGGGATCCAAGAATGTGTTAAACAAGTAATTCCAATGAATTTACAGCGACCTTAACCTGTGAGGATCCTTAACATCAACATTACCAGATAGCATATTTAACATTAACACAAAGTAAAAATGATCCCAGTCACTTGACAGGAATTTTGAGACTGGCTCTTAATACTTGACAGGAATTTTGAGACTGGCTCTTAATATGCCTACTGGTACATCTTAACACTGTATTTCTCTAGCACATAAAACACATTTGTACTGTCCCTAAAGTTCTTGCTATGTGTTCCCCAGAGCAGAGGGGTGGGGTACAAATCAAATCAAATAAACATTATTGTTATTGTTGTTGTAAGCAACATACAAAATACTATAGCAAAAGTTCTTGCTAAGAAAAGCAACATATTTTTCCATTCCATAAACATATTTCCCACCCTCAGGGTGGTAGATATATAATTCACTCAGTCTCCTGTTAGTAAACAAACCAAGCTTACCCTGAAACTATTGTGAGCTTGTTTAGATAATACACAGCCATTCTAATTAGCAACCAATAAAATTAACTATCATTCCAAACATCCCTTAAATTACAGAAACTCTAATGCACAAAACTGTAATAAACAATGATATAGGAATTATCATGATTGCCTTCAAAGAAATGCCATGATTGTTCTTCAGTGTTAGGTTACGTTGCAATAGGTTTAACTTAGAATACTGCTTTTAAGTAATTGGAAAGAAACCACTTATTTTCTAATACATAACAACTGCAGTAAGCAATTAAATTCCTGTGTAACAATGCAAACAGAAACATAATTTGCACATAAATCCTAAGAAAGTCAGCAAGTACCAACTATGATAAGCAATTAGGTGCCTGCCTATGCAAATTACAAAGGAATAGATCATTAAAAAGTAGAATGTATTACTTCAAATGTGAAATATTTGACACTATGCTCATTCTGCAAGGATCAGACACTTCATGAACATTCACAGCAAACAGATAACCATTTCTTCGGTGGTTCAGCATGTTTTAAATGCAAGCCTATGAAACAGATGCTTCTGATTGTACTTCCAACTTGGCATAAGATAGTAAAAAACCCCAAATCCTGCATCCTCTTAGATCATCACTAACTGGCTCCAAAGGGCTGTCCAAACATTTGCAAACTGTGGGCAAGAGTGCTAAGGATTACAATGATGAACATTCAACAAAAACAACAGGTGCTTTTCAGAAAACATGTTTCTTCCATCTTATTTCTATTTCATGGGGGGGGGGGGGTGACAATAAATAATAGTGACAGACCTGCAGAAAAGACTACCTTCCAATGTCAAAATGCCAAAATACAAATTATACTATAACATATGCAAGAATTTGATATCCTGGGCATTCTTATTTCTTTTAAGACCATTTTCAACTAAAGCTTCTTGCCACCTTCCCTTTCTATAAAATAACTGCAATGAAAAACCCTGATAAAATTAGGCAATACTACAATGCTCAAATAAATAAGGAAACATTTCCTAATGCCCTAATGTTTTAAAGTCTTTGTTTTGCTGCTTGAGAGTGCCAGGAAAATACAGCAACATACATTACTAATCTCTTTAAACAAACCATATACAGAATAACCCCTATTCATTTTCATCTTTTTGGCCACTGTCCATTTGAGAGAATTACTCTGGATTAATCTGTTCTAATATACATTCCTAATATAAAGTTGCTTGAACTCACATTTTAAAAAAAATTCTTATTTAATGTGTTGCTATAAATCTTTCCCAAATAAATTGTTGTTGTTTATTCGTTTAGTCGCTTCCGACTCTTCGTGACTTCATGGACCAGCCCACGCCAGAGCTTCCTGTCGGTCGTCAACACCCCCCGGTTCCCCCAGGGACGAGTCCGTCACCTCTAGAATATCATCCATCCGCCTTGCCCTTGGTCGGCCCCTCTTCCTTTTGCCTTCCACTCTCCCTAGCATCAGCATCTTCTCCAGGGTTTTCTGTCTCCTCATTATGTGGCCAAAGTATTTCAGTTTTGCCTTTAATACCATTCCCTCAAGTGAGCAGTCTGGCTTTATTTCCTGGAGTATGGACTGGTTTGATCTTCTTGCAGTCCAAGGCACTCTCAGAATTTTCCTCCAACACCACAGTTCAAAAGCATCGATCTTCCTTCTCTCAGCCTTCCTTATGGTCCAGCTCTCGCAGCCATATGTTACTACGGGGAACACCGTTGCTTTAACTGTGCGGACCTTTGTTGTCATTGTGATGTCTCTGCTCTTAACTATTTTATCAAGATTGGTCATTGCTCTTCTCCCAAGGATTAAGCGTCAGCATCTGCAGTAATCTTTGCACCTAGAAATACAAAGTCTTTCACTGCTTCTACATTTTCTCCCTCTATTTGCCAGTTATCAATCAAGCTGGTTGCCATAATCTTGGTTCTTTTGAGGTTTAGCTGCAAGCCAGCTTTTGCACTTTCTTCTTCCACCTTCATCATAAGGCTCCTCAGTTCCTCTTCGCTTTCAGCCATCAAAGTGGTATCATCTGCATATCTGAGATTGTTAATGTTTCTTCCAGCAATTTTAACTCCAGCCTTGGATTCCTCAAGCCCAGCTTGTCGCATGATGTGTTCTGTGTACAAGTTGAATAGGTAGGGTGAGAGTATACAGCCCTGCCGTACTCCTTTCCCAATCTTAAACCAGTGCGTTGTTCCGTGGTCTGTTCTTACTGTTGCTACTTGGTCGTTATACAGATTCTTCAGGAGGCAGACAAGTTGACTTGGTATCCCCATACCACTAAGAACTTGCCACAATTTGTTATGGTCCACACAGTCAAAGGCTTTAGAATAGTCAATAAAACAGAAATAGATGATTTTCTGAAACTCCCTGGCTTTTTCCACGATCCAGCGGATATTGGCAATTTGGTCCCTAGTTCCTCTGCCTTTTCTAAACCCAGCTTGTACATCTGGCAATTCTCGCTCCATGAATTGCTGAAGTCTACCTTGCAGGATCTTGAGCATTACCTTACTGGCATGTGAAATGAGTGCCACTGTTGGATAGTTTGAACATTCTTTAGTGTTTCCCTTTTTTGGTGTGGGGATATAAGTTGATTTTTTCCCATCTGATGGCCATTCTTGTGTTTTCCAAATTTGCTGGCATATAGCATGCATTACCTTGACAGCATCATCTTGCAAGATTTTGAACAGTTCAGCTGGGATGCCGTCGTCTCCTGCTGCCTTGTTATTAGCAATGCTTCTTAAGGCCCATTCAACCTCACTCTTCAGGATGTCTGGCTCTAGCTCACTGACCACACCGTCAAAGCTATCCCCGATATTGTTATCCTTCCTATACAGGTCTTCCGTATATTCTTGCTACCTTTGCTTGATCTCTTCTTCTTCTGTTAGGTCCTTGCCATCTTTGTTTTTGATCATACCCAATTTTGCCTGGAATTTACCTCCGATGTTTCTAATTTTCTGAAAGAGGTCTCTTGTCCTTCCAATTCTATTGTCTTCTTCCACTTCCACGCCTTGCTTGTTTAAAAATAATTCCTTATCTCTTCTGGCTAACCTCTGGAATTTTGCATTTAATTGGGCATATCTCCCCCTATCACTGTTGCCTTTTGCTTTCCTTCTTTCTTGGGCTACTTCTAGTGTCTCAGCAGACAGCCATTTTGCCTTCTTGGTTTTCTCTTTCTTTGGCATGTATTTTGTTGCCGCCTGCTGAACAATGTTGCGAACTTCGGTCAATAGTTCTTCCAGGACCCTATCTACTAAGTCCAGTCCCTTAAATCGATTCTTCATCTCCACTGCAATTTCCTTAGGAATATTAGTGAGCTCATATCTAGCTGATCTGTGGGTCTTCCCTAATCTCTTTAGTCTGATCCTAAAGTTTGTAATAAGAAGTTCGTGATCTGAACTACAGTCAGCTCCAGGTCTTGTTTTTACCAACTGTATAGATGTCTGCCACCTTTGGCTGCAAAGGATGTAGTCCCAAATAAATACCATGCCTAAAGACACTAACCAAACTCTTACTGAGTATAATAGAAAAGTGTGTTTGAATACAGGCATAATCATTATAAGCCTAATAACATAAAACAAGAAACAAGATGGAAAGATGGACTACAAAAAGATCTTGGTCCCAACTGGAACACCATAGTGGGAGATCAAATGAAATCTAAGTATCTGTTGAAATTGTTGCTTCAGATATCAACCTTATGTGGATAAATATGATAATAAAGTGATAAAGTAAAAATAACTTAAGCCGTCCAAATCCACCACCACCTTCAATGAACTTTGAGCAGACTCCAAATCCTGAATAACCTCAACAATGGAATTGTTGGAAAGACTTTTGCTATTTTTTTCCCCAAATATTAAACTGTTATACACCTCTTTATCAAACCAGAGATAAAATGTACAAATGGGACATTTGTAAGTGTAGCAGCAGAAACTTTTTAAATGGAGATACTGGAGATTAAATCTCCAGATCCTGTACTAATTCAAATTATTCACTCCAATTCTGTACCTTCAAAGCATCTGATCAGCTTCTCAGATTGAGTACAGTAGGTATGAATTCCTCTCTTTGCAACCAATCTGTCCACATTGTCAAGCATTGTCGGCAATGCCTCTGCTTTATTTCTTATAGAAACCTATCACTTTTTGTATTCCAAACAAAATGTAAATACTAAAGGTATTTCATAAAAAGAAATTATTCTGTGGAGTCCTTGGTGTTCTCTGAGCTCGGTTGTTTTCTTGCAGACATTTCATTACCTGACCAGGTAACATCTTCAGTGCAGAAGTAATTCCGAACTGCTCCAGGGCAGCCGAAGAGCATTGCTCTGAACCCTACTTCAATCTCTGCTTAGTGAAAATCCTAAGTAACTTAAGCTTCTCTCTCAAGCATCTCTCTCTCACCCAAGGTTACTGTGATGATAAATAAGAAATGTAAAGGATGAGATAGTGTAAGCATACCATATCTGTGCTACAAAATCTGGATGACCATTAGGAGGAGGCAACGTTAGACTTTTCTGAATCTCTCTACAGTACTGACATCAATTGATCATCTAGACCTTTGCAACCCAGATATGGTCTATTATAAAATGAAAACTATAATGTGACATTTGTAGCCAGTACCCAGTCACAATAGTAGGATCATGCCATGTCTTTAGAATGTTTAAACTATAATTACTTTAGTATAAACTCAAAATGTGCCAGATTTATAGCTTTCATCTGTCAGGCCCAAATACTATCATATATCATGCAATAATAGTATGTTAGACTGCATGTACTAAATATCACTACTAAAGTCTCTTGGCAGTTTACAAAAAAAAAATTAAACCTTAAAAACAATTTAAAACCGTGAAACTAAAACGGATCAAAATTATCAAGAATTAAATGCCTGTCCAAAGCGATGATTTTAAACTTGAAAAGTAACCAAAGAATTTACTTCTTTGAATTCAGATGGGAATGCCGAAGAATTGGAGCAAGAATTGGAGCAAGCTGCCGTGAGATAAGCCTATGGTAGGTATAGACACACCTCCTCAGATGAATTCAGTAATTGTGGGATTCTTACGAGAGAAGGAATTTTCTCAGGAAACCTGAACCCAAGCCACATAAAGCTTCAAAAATAACAACCAGCACATTGTATCCCATCTGGAAACAAACTGGTAGCCAGTGTGATGTCCTTTAGAACAGGCATACTACTTTAAATTCTTCCAGAACGTTGTGATACTTTAAGTCTCTGGAGGCAATATTATATAGGCAGCACCTACACCACTCTAGATCATTTTCTTCTAAAATGAAAGTATTGGCCAAAGGTGAAAAGAAGATGATTCTAGCTTCAATCTAAGACAGGGTTTCTCAACCAGGGTTCCATGGCACCCTTGGGTTCTGTGAGAGGTCCTGGGGCTTCCCCGGGAGATCAAGATTGATTTAAAAAATTATCTCAAATTCGGGCAACTTCACATTAAAGAGGCAAGTTTCATTCTTTATTTTTAGTTTAAGAACACTGTTAATGCATATATACAGGCCTACACATGAAACAAATATAATGATTTTTTAACTTCTGGCCTACATTTGAGCCTGAATGTGCAGCGGTTCCCCAAGGCCTGAAAAATTTCAGGGGTTCCTCCAGGGTTAAAAAATTGAGAAAGGCTGGCCTAAGAAATCAGAGTGCAATTCTCAGAGGACCATTTTCAAATTGAATACATGCTTCTGAAAAAGAACAGGGAGATACACCATTAGCCTTCAACAGTTAGCTGTAGCATATTTGAATTCAGTTTCAGTTTATTTATTTACTCTCATCCAGCCAGTTATCAACTGCAAAAAAGCACTGGTGTCTAACTTAAAAGATGTTACTGAGAGTTTAAAGCAGTGCTCCTATTCCTAAATTTCCAAGTGGATTCAAAAGGATATCATGGTTGATGGTATCAAAAACCACTGAAAAGTTAAAAAGAACCAAAAAGAGTCACTCTCATTTTGTAATTGTCAGACACAGAACACTCATCGGGCCAACTAAGGCAATCTTGGGCTTGTAGCATACTTTGAAGCCAGTGTGAAAAGTGTCAAGTTAATTTATGTCCTGCAGAACTACCCCATTTTCTCAATAATTTTATCCAATCATGGATTGTCTTACAGGTACCTGAGAGCTGGACTGCCAGTCTAAAAGAGAAACGAGGGCTATGATTTGGCAACTGTCTCCATTTTAATTTGCTTCCTCAAATACGAAGAAAACAACTCTAAAAGAGTTTCACAGATGGTATCACAAACCAAAATAAGCAATCATACAGTCAAAAATCAATTTCACCTTTTGGTTGGAGGGGCTGCCTGTACATATAGGCTTGGTTTTATAGAAAATGACTGCTCAATCTTTCAGATTTTAAGTAATATTACTAGCCAGCAACAAACACAACAGCTACAGTTGCTATTTATTAATTATAAAGCAAATAGTTGCCTCCCTAATTTGTAACTATGATTTAAAGGGTTTATCTATTAACAGCTGGTTTGAAAAAGTTTGGCGAACTGTGGTAATGGAAAATCTTCTCACAAAACTTCAGCTGTATGTAATATTCCAAACTCAGATGATTTTCAGATAGAATGTCTTTTCCCATTGTATATATGAATTGTAAAAAGCTTCCTGAAATTATACCTGGTGATTATTATGATCTATGGAAAAGTTAATGGGGAGCAGAGTATTGATAAGATCTTTATCATTTTATTGCATTTGTATTGATTTAACTTAATGTAGTTCAGATAGCATTGTTAAAAATTATAATTCACCAGACATCTGTTAATAAAAATAAATATAGCTGCGAAATGATACATCAGAAATTGTTTTTGTTGGGTTCTTTTCATAATCACTGCATTGTTTTCTAGAACAATGTTACATAATTTTATTATACTTATAACAAATAATTAAACAGAATAATAAACTTCCTCTAGGGCTGCTTATAGCCAAGAAGCCACCCGTCTCTCAAACTGTCACAGATTAACAACTGGTCTATATTTGCCTATCTCTGAGACTCTCCAAATTCTCAGGTGTCACAAACTGAAATTAATCCAGTCAATATGATAATTTTTGGGTACCACCCTCAACTGGCTGTTATCAATGGTGGCATCCAGACAGCCACCATTGATTACGAAATATTTTACTGACCAAAAATTAACAATGCTATCTGAACTACATTAAGTTAAATGTTTCACAATAATGGGATCTCAAGGAATAATAATAATAATGCCTTTACATGCACTCTACCTATCTATCTTGCTGCTTTAGCTCCCATAACTCAAGCACCATAAGGCTATTTTGCAACAGGTCAGAAAGGACATTTAGGAGCAATTATGTCACCTGTTCTGCTAAGTTCCCTATTTCAGATTTCAACCATGGCACTGATAGGATCAACCATAAATTCTTTCAAGGCCTCTTGGAATTCTACAGCTTTTGGGGGTGGACCATCCAAATCAGCCCTATCCCTAAAGAGGGGAGATGCTGCCATAAATCCAATGTTATGTCTACCCAAAACAGTGGGGAGGTCTCAAGCATCACCTGACATGGTTACAGTCTGGGATGGCCTTTAAAATATGAGCTGTCACATACAACTTTTATGTTCGTAAGACCATAGATGATAAACAAATTCCTTGAGATTCCATTATTGTGAAACAATCTATAGTTCTGCACATTTGATGTGGCAATCCAACAGAACTAGCCCTATTTGTTTTGCTAAAATTCCATCCTGTTCATGGTTTGTTCTCACAATTAAAAGATGTTGTAGGATTTAGATGCTGGAATCCAAACATCATGGTGGAAACAAAAATGGATTCAATTTGTTGGTTTGACCCTGCTGGTAAAATGGGTTAATGAAATTCATATTTGAGACATTGTTATCTTTTTTAAAAATCCCAACATAATAAAAGAATCCACATTTTCATCATTTAATATTATGATAGATTTTCTAATTATGTGGGGTTTACTGCTTTCTGTTGGAGAGCAGTTTTGCAATCTACATTCAGTGGATCGACTCTTGGATTAAACATGCATTTTCATGTAGAAAAACTTGAATCAATGCTATTTTTACTTGTCTGCTCAATGTAGTTTAAGATGGAGATGTTATGTGAGGAAATGCCTTCTCAAAGGACATGTAATTGAGTGGGAAACAAGACTGAAGAAAGTAACACCCTTGGAGAAAAATAAATGTCATGTATCCAATCAAGAGCACAACAAGCAAGAAACCCTGAAAGCCCATTCTGCATCAACTGTTGAACCTAAGCAGGTCCAGCTTTGGTCATATGGAAAACCATCAAGCTTGGGCTTCGTGGAAGGAAGACAGGAAGTAAATCTGTTACTGAAACATACCATGCCTTTAGACACATATAACAATTCTTAACCTTGCTGCAAGAGCGGAACAAAACCATGACAGGTCAATTCAACCTGTGCATCTGCTGGGGGAACCTCAATCCCCACAACCAGCCACAGGAGAACAACCTGTTCAGCCTTTTCCAGGCCTGCTGAAATCTTGTGCAAGGAGGACTTTGCCAGCAAGCTAAAGGAATGGTGGGCTATAAATCGAACAGATAAGGAAACAAAACCCACCAAGTTCATTCTGGCTTGTTCATTTGGACTTTATTCCCTACAATAGCCCTGCAGCCTTAAAATGAAAATAAAACCTCTACGTTAATTAATATAAAATAGCCTATTAGCACCTCAGCCAGATTAACATACACCTATCATCCATTACACTGTAGGTACACCATGCTATTAGTATGGAACGTCAGCCCATTACAAACTCAAGGAGAACCCCTCTATCTACTAACTTGATCAAACAGGCAGAGAAAATCCTTTCCAGGGAAGGCAAGAACTGCTCTTAATGAGCAATTTATAAAGATCAGAAAGAAGGGAGTGCAGGAAGGTGTACTTTTCTTCTGCACATGCCCCCTCCAGCTCCATTCTTCATCCTTTGGGAAGGGGGCTTCCCTCACCACCCTCTCCTGGTTAATCTCTTTTTGGGGGGGCACCCCCCCCCAGAGTCCTTCAAACCTCCTAAAGGGCATAGCCAGTTTGGTCTAGTGGTTAAGGTGCTGGGCTAGAAACCAGGAGGCTGTGAGTTCCAGTCCCATTTTAGGCATGAAAGCCGGCTGGGTGACCTTGGGCCAGTCGCTCTCTCTCAGCCCAACTCACCTCACAGGGTTGTTGTTGTGGGGAAAATAGGAGGAGGAAGGAGTATTAGGTATGTTCACTGCCTTGAGTTATTTATAAAAATAATAAAGGCAGGATAAAAATAAAATAAAATAAATAAAATATTGCTTCCGTCCAGACAGGCTGAGTTCATCCCCTCCATCCCTGCAGAAGCAAGACAGTCTGATATTGCGGCTATTAATTATTATGATTATGATCACCATCATCATCACCACCACCACCACCATTTTCCACGTCCAATGGCAGCCTACAATCTTCTTTCCCTTCCCCTTTACTGAGGGATGCGAAAACTTCCCCTTCCTACTCTAATCGAGGATTAAACCGAGGCCGAGCCCACCAGAGGGGCTTTCACCGCCCGAGGGCCCTTCCCAGGGCTGGCGAGCCGGAGACCAACGGCCCCCTTCCCCTCCAGCCTGCCTTTCCTCCTCCTCCCCCACCCCCCTGCCTGCCATTACTCGAGCCAGACCTGCTCCAAAGCCGCCCCAGCGAGGCGAAAGGGCGTCTTCGAGCCGGAGGCCCATCCGGAAGGCGGCGGCCGGGGAGAGCTGCGACGTGCCCGGCCTCTCCAGTCACTCGACTCCCGGGCTCCCCCGTCCGAGCAGGCCTTTCCGGGGACGGAGCTTCTCCCCCCGCCGCCTGGTTCCCCCCTCACGACGGGCACACGCGCACCCCCTTCTCCTCCGCCTCGGCGCCCTCACTCCCTCTCCTTCCCCGCAGGTAGCCTCCGCCGCGGGGGGAGGAAGTCCGGGAAGCCCCGTCCCCACCGCAGTCCCTCACCGGGCGCGGGAGCTGCCCGGTGCTCAGATCGATCGGCCAACCCTTCCCGCCCCGGCCTGCAAGGGGCACCCCCGGATTCGCACGAGGTCCAGAAAAACGGGTCGGGGGGGGCGAAGGAAGGAGGAAAAGGGGGGTGAGAAAGAGAGCCCCCCCATGCACTCTGCACGGGCGGGCAGGCTTGCTCCCCAGGCTGATTAGCAGCCCTGCCTTTGCCCCCCGTTTTATTCTGATTTCGTGCCACTTACCCCCACCCCACCCCCGGAGCCGATGCACCTCTATCTCTGCACCCATCGGTATTTTATTTCTCCTCCCGACGCATTCAACTCCCCTCTCCCTCCCGCGGCCGACTGTGGACCCGGGTTTTGTAGCTTTTCTTTTTTTTTTAAGGCGCCATGTTTATAATCCTCCATCCTATTTTAAAAAGAAAAAACAAGAATTCTTCCCCCCACCACCCCCGAGCACCGAGACGCCGCCTCTCCCTCCTTGCCCCCCGTCCCTCCCTTCTCCCTCCGCCCTCCAAGCCAGGGGATAAAAGACACGCAGGATTTACACCGGGCAGGGACTGCAAAAGTCGTGCTTTTTCGCAGGCTCCGTCTCGGCCCCTTCCCACCCGCCACCCCTTTTTTCTCCTTCCGCCTCCCCAGCCCGAAGCCGGGGTCCCTCACCTTGTCCGGCGGCGTCTCTTGCAGTTGCAGATTCTGCAGGCGGAGGAAGAGAAGTTCACCCAGGCGAAAGTTTGCGATCCCTGCTCCAGGCCGCGGCTCCCTCCTCCGCCTGCTACATATTTTCTCCCCCCATCGGAGTTTTATTGTGTCTGAATTTTTTTTCCCTCTCTCTCTCCTGGCCGTCTGCACACTTCTAGCTTTCTGGGGTAAACAGGGTTTAGGGATACAGCCTCGGATCCTTGGAAAAAGGAGAACTCTAGCGGCGTGTGATGGAGTTGCTGGGGCTTTCTTCTTCCTTTTTCGCCGCCCCCCTCCTCCTTTTTTTCCTCCCTCTCTCTCTCTCTCTCTCTTTTTTAAATGCCGCGTAGAGATAAGGGTGGAATTCTAGAAAGGCGATTTTTCCAACTGTTGGAACGATCTGTGCTGGGCTGCAGTAGCAAAAACGTGCCGTATGAAGAGATGACGGGATGGTTGCTCGTCGGGGTGATTTTTTGTTCGTTTGTTTTGCCATCATATTTTGGAAGTCTCTTTTTAAAAATTTCAAATCACATTTCCATGATTTCCAAAATTATGAGAACAGAGGACTTGCGGAGGCAGTGAAGAGCAGTAATGCATGTCGGCTTGTCTCTGTTACACAGAACTAACCAGGATCATTTGATTTCTAAGTACTGTACAGCATGAAATGTACTGATTGGTTTCTCATCTCTGCTGTGGAAGCTAATTTTAAACAAGGCTAAAGTGAAAAGTAGGCATTAGCAAATTTGACCAACTTCAGCATTACAGTGATTAAAATGATGCAATCGATCCATGATTATATTCTAAGTGCAGTAATCCCATATGTTTGCAAATGTATTGATATTTTCTGGCAGTAACATCCCATGGAATTCAGTGAATTTCTTCTGAAGAGACACATGAAGTAGCTGCACAGAAAAAAAATCTCCGTTCTGTATCATCCCATTTGATGGAAGAGGATTTGATTGTGAAATTTCTTTCAAAGGAAGAGAATTTGGGTGAAACTCCTGGCGTGTTGTGTTTTTGCACTTCCGTAGTTACAGGTGGCCAGTGTGTGTGTAAAGGCTGTCTTTCATTGAACAATAATTTCCCTGCCTGTCTATGGTCTCCCTAGCTGTGCACACTTCCATTCAATCAAAAGGAATTGAATGAATTGAATCATGAAGGAACTTCTCCTATGGGCCTTTCTCAAATTGCAGCCAAGCTGCAAAACGATGGAAAGATGTGAAAATCATGGCACTCGGTGGCACTCAGCTTTCAGATTAAAAAAAAAAAAAGGGAGCCTCTTTGACAAGATAAAGAACTTACAACAAAATTATGAAACTGATTTTGGCACAGCAATAATATACAGGCTTCTAAAATGGTAGATGGGTTTTCCTATTGCAAACAAAGAATGCATGATGATGTAGGCTTCTTAATTGCAGTGTTAGTATCTAATGCATTTTGAGTCACTGTGGTGGTGAATGGCAGGGCTGCCATGCAAGACTCACTTTATAGGTTGAAAATTTAAACTTCCAGTCTTTTTGGAGGGATGGGTAAAGTGTTAATCCGGCAGAAATAGTGTAACAGCCACCATTTTAAAAAGGGGTGTTTGATGTTTTTGAGTATTGAGCCAATACCAAGACTAACTTCAGTTTATAACTAAGAGGAATACAAAACTTGACTTAAATACTGTATCTGTTGCAAAATTATCTTTAAACTATTCAGTTGATTTCTTTTGAGTTAAAAGTCAAGGTAATCTTAGCCATACAAATCGTAACTGGTTCAATGATACTTGCATAATCTGTAAAATGTGCAAAAATAATAGTTATGAATCCAAAATTGATGATTTGTTTTCAGATTTTATAAGCCTACAGAAAGGGAAGCGTATTCTTAGAAGATGGATCCATCCTGGGATAGTAAGAAAAGGAAATGTCTGTTTATTAACACACTTCCTATCTTCAGTTGTTAATCCTCCTATTAGATTATCTTTGTAGCTGAACTGATCATGGAGATCATATGGATCATGGGGATCATGCTGTAGACGTATCTGTATTCAATGAAGAGAAATTCTGACCATTATTTTAAAAAGCGCATAATGCTATTGACTTTCCATTTTATGAGGATGGGCAAGTTTTGCACAGGCCTTGCTGTATATGCTAATTCTGATCACAGCCAGTACAAACGTGTTGTCTTGGGATTGTGGAAATGAAGTCAAGCACATCTGGAGAGCACCAGGTTGGGGAAGGAAAGCAGGCCTAAAGAAAAGTCTGTTTACACTTTCCAAATTTCTTTGTAACTTTTTCAAAACTCTTGAAAGCCTGAGGCATTTTTATACGGGCAAAAAGTCAAAAATACTCAGGAGAGATGTTGTTTTTTAAAATGCTGCATAGAGTCTTTGTTTCATTTTTGCTTAATTTAATGGTTTTGCTCTAAACTTAAATCATGCCGATGATTTCATTTGGGTTTAAATGAATGAGTTCCTTTTCTCCTTGATTCCAATGGGTGTATTTTAAGCATGACTTAGTTTCTAATACAGTGTACAGTATTTAATATTTAAAGTGAATACAGATTATACATAGGGGATGTAAAAAAGATAAGTACTTCCATATTTTATTGCTTGAATTTCTTACTATTTACTTTGTATCGTTCATAAATCTATGTAGCATTCCTGCATCTCAGTAAATCTGTTGACAAGTCCAGCATGCAATAACAAGTAAAGATACTTTCAAATGGAGCTCCTGATACAGTTTCTCTCTTTATTTTCACTTATAGGCCACTATAAAGTATATAGAATTATAACTGTTCAAAGAATAGGCATGTAAGGTATGGAATAATATTAATAACATAATTATAAGGATTGCTAACATAGAATTGTAAATCTTGATGACACTAAGATCTCACTCTAAGAATTGCCCTTATTATTGATGAGAACTGAAAACAGCCAATATATAGATCCTATAATGACCACTGCTTCAGCAAAGGAACGTTACCTTCTCATGGTGCTGGAGCTTGAGCACCTCAATGGTGCCATGAGCTAAACTGTGAAGGGCCACCCAAGACGGGAAGGTCATGACAGAGAGGTCAGACTAAATGCGATCCCTGGGGAAGGTAATGGCAACCCACCCCAGTATTCTTGCCGTGAAAACTAAATGGATCAGTACAACCGGAGATATGTCGGTATACCATTGGAAGATGAGACCCCCAGGTCGGAAGATGGTCAAAATGCTACTGGGGAGGAACAGAGGATGAGTTCAGCTAGCCCCAGATGTGATGACGCAGCTACCTCAAAGCCGAAAGGACGGCTAGCGGCCGACGGTGCTGGTGGTGGACGGCGATTCCGATGTTCTAAGGATCAACACACCATTGGAACCTGGAATGTAAGATCTATGAGCCAGGGCAAATTGGATGTGGTTATTGGTGAGATGTCAAGATTAAAGATAGACATTCTAGGCATCAGTGAACTGAAATGGACTGGAATGGGCCACTTCACATCAAATGACCACCAGATCTACTACTGTGGACAAGAGGACCATAGAAGAAATGGAGTAGCCTTCATAACTAATAGTCAAGTGGCTAAAGCAGTACTTGGATACAATCCAAAAAACGATAGAATGGTCTCAATTCGAATTCAGGGCAAGCCATCTAACATCACAGTGATCCAAATATACGCCCCAACCACAGATGCTGAAGAAGCTGAAGTAGAGCAATTCTATGAGGATCTGCAGCACCTACTGGACAACATGCCTAAAAGAGATGTTATTTTCATCACAGGAGACTGGAATGCTGAGGTGGGCAGTCAAATGACACCTGGAATTACAGGTAAGCATGGCCTGGGAGAACAAAATGAAGCAGGACATAGGCTGATAGAATTTTGCCAAGACAACTCACTCTGCATAACAAACACTCTCTTCCAACAACCTAAGAGACGGCTTTATACATGGACTTCCCCAGATGGCCAACACCGAAATCAGATTGACTACATCCTTTGCAGCCAAAGGTGGCGGACATCTATACAGTCGGTAAAAAGACCTGGAGCTGACTGTAGTTCAGATCACGAACTTCTTATTGCACAATTTAGGATCAGACTAAAGAGATTAGGGAAGACCCACAGATCAGCTAGATATGAGCTCACTAATATTCCTAAGGAATATGCAGTGGAGGTGAAGAATCGATTTAAGGGACTGGACTTAGTAGATAGGGTCCCAGAAGAACTCTGGACAGAAGTTCGCAACATTGTTCAGGAGGCGGCAACAAAAGACATCCCAAAGAAAGAGAAAACCAAGAAGGCAAAATGGCTGTCTGCTGAGACACTAGAAGTAGCCCAAGAAAGAAGGAAAGCAAAAGGCAACAGTGATAGGGGGAGATATGCCCAATTAAATGCAAAATTCCAGAGGTTAGCCAGAAGAGATAAGGAATTATTTTTAAACAAGCAATGCGTGGAAGTGGAAGAAGACAATAGAATCGGAAGGACAAGAGACCTCTTCCAGAAAATTAGCAACATGGGAGGTACATTCCAGGCAAAAATGGGTATGTTCAAAAACAAAGATGGCAAGGACCTAACAGAAGAAGAAGAGATCAAGCAAAGGTGGCAAGAATATACAGAAGACCTGTTTAGGAAGGATAACAATATCGGGGATAGCTTTGACGGTGTGGTCAGTGAGCTAGAGCCAGACATCCTGAAGAGTGAGGTTGAATGGGCCTTAAGAAGCATTGCTAATAACAAGGCAGCAGGAGACGACGGCATCCCAGCTGAACTGTTCAAAATCTTGCAAGATGATGCTGTCAAGGTAATGCATGCTATATGCCAGCAAATTTGGAAAACACAAGAATGGCCATCAGATTGGAAAAAATCAACTTATATCCCCATACCAAAGAAGGGAAACACTAAAGAATGTTCAAACTATCGAACAGTGGCACTCATTTCACATGCCAATAAGGTAATGCTCAAGATCCTGCAAGGCAGACTTCAGCAATTCATGGAGCGAGAATTGCCAGATGTACAAGCTGGGTTTAGAAAAGGCAGAGGAACTAGGGACCAAATTGCCAATATCCACTGGATCATGGAAAAAGCCAGGGAGTTTCAGAAAATCATCTATTTCTGTTTATTGACTATTCTAAAGCCTTTGACTGTGTGGACCATAACAAATTGTGGCAAATTCTTAGTGGTATGGGGATACCAAGTCAACTTGTCTGCCTCCTGAAGAATCTGTATAACGACCAAGTAGCAACAGTAAGAACAGACCACGGAACAACGGACTGGTTTAAGATTGGGAAAGGAGTACGGCAGGGCTGTATACTCTCACCCTCCCTATTCAACTTGTACGCAGAACACATCATGCAACATGCTGGGCTTGAGGAATCCAAGGCTGGAGTTAAAATCGCTGGAAGAAACATTAACGATCTCAGATATGCAGATGATACCACTTTGATGGCTGAAAGCGAAGAGGAACTGAGGAGCCTTATGATGAAGATGAAAGAAGAAAGTGCGAAAGCTGCTTGCAGCTAAACCTCAAAAGAACCAAGATTATGGCAACCAGCTTGATTGATAACTGGCAAATAGAGGGAGAAAATGTAGAAGCAGTGAAAGACTTTGTATTTCTAGGTTCAAAGATTACTGCAGATGCTGACTGCAGTCAGGAAATCAGAAGACCCTTAATCCTTGGGAGAAGAGCAATGACAAATCTTGATAAAATAGTTAAGAGCAGAGACATCACACTGACAACAAAGGTCCGCATAGTTAAGCAATGGTGTTCCCCGTAGTAACATATGGCTGTGAGAGCTGGACCATAAGGAAGGCTGAGAGAAGGAAGATCGATGCTTTTGAACTGTGGTGTTGGAGGAAAATTCTGAGAGTACCTTGGACTGCAAGAAGATCAAACCAGTCCATCCTCCAGGAAATAAAGCCAGACTGCTCACTTGCAGGAATGATATTAAAGGCAAAACTGAAATACTTTGGCCACATAATGAGAAGACAGGACACCCTGGAGAAGATGCTGATGCTGGGGAGAGTGGAAGGCAAAAGGAAGAGGGGCTGACGAAGGGCAAGATGGATGGATGATATTCTAGAGGTGATGAACTCGTCCCTGGGGGAGCTGGGGGTGTTGACCGACAGGAAGTTCTGGCGTGGGCTGGTCCATGAAGTCACGAGTCAGAAGCGACTAAACGAATAAACAACAACATAATGACCACTGAGGTAAAAAGAAATCTAATAAGCTAGGAACGCCCCGCTGGCACCAGCTCACTTCCTGACCCCCATGCCTGGGAGCACATCCAAGGTCTTGTAGGCTTTTGAAAGGCTGCAGGATCTGGGCCTGCCTAATCTCGAGGAGTATGGAGGTCTCCAACTAAAAGACTAAAATATGGCAACAGAGTAGGAACAATAAAACAGAGTAGCATGAAAGAAAGCAAAAACAGACTAAAAATAGTCAGTAGGTCAAAAAGTAGGCTTTATTGTGACAAGAAATTCACTGGTACCATTAGCAAGCTACATGAAATTACTGGAATTAGAATTTACATATAAAACAACAGATTAATATCAATGTTATAGAGGTTACGAACACAAAACTGATAATTGACCATTTAAGGCTAGCTGTACAATCTGAAGAGAAACCGGTATATCTGTCCCAACCAGAATGGGTAATCTTTTTCTGTTCTGTCTGCCTGTAGGTTATGGGTATCCAGCACACCCGTCTAGCTGTGGCCTTAATCACGTCTGACCCCTTGCTTGGTGCAGCTGCGCTGTTCATTTCTGCCTGCGTCTTACAGACAGACACAAAGATAGACCCCAAATGGAGTCAGTTACATGCGTCTCAGACACACATGAATGAGTTAGTTAAAATAGGGTTACCAGATCTGGTCTGCAAAAATCTGGATGATCACTAGATGGCAAGAAAGAGAATCTCTTTGCTCACATCAAGCAGACACCCAGATTTTTGCAGAACAGGTAGCACAGCATAATTTAAAAGACCAGCTGCTATGGTTTGTTACGCAGTCTGCTTGCTTTTGGCTTAGTTGAGCTTGCTTAGCATGCTGTGTGAACCCATGCAATAAGGTTTATTGTTATCTGCAAAACAGCTATTTATTCAGCAACCCAAGGTTTGAAAATCCTGGCTTAGTGCATTGTGTGAAACCATGTACAGGCTGGGTTTGCATACCATGCTAAGATACTGTGTGTGTTTTACTTTTGGTTTAGTGTGACTATGCTTTGTAACTATAGTTTATGGCAGGCTTTCTCAACCTTTTGACCCTGGAGGAACCCTTGAAATATTTTTCAGGCCTCCAGGAACCCTGGCACATTCAGGTTCAAATACAGGCCAGAAGGTACAAGATTGTTATATTCATTTAATAGGTAGGCCTGTATATATGCACTAACGGTGTTCTTAAACTAAAAATAAAGAATGAAACTTACCTCTTTAATGTGAAGTTGCCCAATTGTGAAATGTTTTTTTTAAATCGATTGTGATCTCTAGGGAACCCCTAGTGACCTGTTGTGGAACTCTAGAGTTCCATGGAACCCTGGTTGAGAAACCCTGGTTTATGGCTTAGCATGCTATACAGACCTAGCCATCGTTATGTATTCAATGAACCATGGTAATAGCAAATCATAGTTCTATGCAATGTGTGTGATCCCAGCCACTGTTGTATAAAAATGGCTTCTATATTGCCACCCATCTCACAAATGTGACTCTGAGCGGCGTACAATAAAACCAACAATTAAAATATTCTTCAAAAACCAGTAAAAAGAACATAAAGAGAATGCATCAGAATCTTGCACATGGTACAATCAACATGATTCTTCATCTTTCCCATGAAAAGCAAGGGGCAGAAGATTATTTTTTAGGATACATTTCCTCCCATCCAATCTGGTATGAATCCCCATTAATAAAATTTATGCAGCTGCCCTGTTGCATCTGAGTTGGTCCTCCCCTCAGTAGCTTTGCATGGAATACAGTCCCCAAAAGCAGCCCCCCCCAACCCTAGCCTCCAAGTTCATTGGACTACAACTTCCATAATTCCCAGATTGGAAGGGCTGATGTCATCTATTCCACATGTACAAATTATACAATAAAGTTTTTCCAGCAAATGAATGGGAGAAAGTCTCCAGGAAACCCCATATTCCCTCAGAGAGGGTGGGATCTGTACGCATTATTTCTTTTTAAAATAGAGTTCTGCTTGGAGAGGTATATGCATGTTAGTTTAAACCCTATATATCTCCCTTTCAACAAGCTGAGCTGTTACCATTTGCAGTATTTCAGTCATTCTTTGAGGGCATTTTCGTGGCCCCTGCATGGGAGGGGGGGCTCCCCTTTTCTGCTATTTTACTGTTGTTTATTGTTGTTATTCCAGGGGATGTCATGCTTGATATGAACTGTTATTTTTGAATAAGGGCCCAGCAGAGAGAAGCTTTGACACCAAGTTCCTCAGGTTAGCATGGACTCCTGGTTTAGAGTTTTATTCCTTTACTGATTAACCCGCTTCACGGCTGACTTGTTTCCTTGGGATCACACTGTGCTCTTGAACAGAGCATAATGCAAGCCAATCAGAAGTTTGGTTGAACTTGGAGAGGTGCCAGATTTCTTAAACCATTAATCTCCAAACTTTCAGAGCCTGTGGGACAAAGCTGAACACAATGGAGGCTTAGTTGCTTGGTTCAAGATCTCCCAGACTTAGATCTATCCATTCACAAGATATTATATTTCCTGTTATTTTACAACTTCAGGCCATGTCTTAGAGATACACTAGCCAGGGTATGCGTGAACAGTAGGGATTCTTTTGCACCCCAATTCTTTTATAGCTCCACAAGCCAGTTTTGGGGAGCCCAAAGCTGTACTGAAGCCATGTTGCAATTCAGTGTAAGGAAATGCTAATAAAACCTCAGAGTAACAGATCCCAATTTAGTTGATGTCAGATGCAGCAGATCAAACTTCCACCAAGACAAATCCCTGAAATAATAGGCAAGCTCTTTGCATCTGAAGTGGCTCAGAAGAGGCAGCAAAGTTTATGTTAATCTTACCATAATTTTCCATCTGTAGCTGTTTGCTGAATGATGTAATTACACAAATGAGATAAATTGCTGTAATGAAATCCTTTCAAAAATAACAGACCTCTCTCCCCCCCACCAAATAAACCATTAAAACAAGGTTTCACTGCAGTTCACAGAGAGAGAGAAATAAGCATTGGGGTACTTCCAGCAAACTGTAGTTATTTGTTAAATTTATATCCTTCCTTTGGGTTCTGAAGAGGATGCACACAACGTTCCTTTCTCTAATTTTTTAATAGTAATTTTATTAAAAATTATAAATGCAAAGATAAAAACTAATACAAACTAAAAAAAAATTAAAAACAGAAAAAAATAGGTGCAAAAAAGATAACTTACCACCTTCTGTTAAAATACAACAAATGATCTCTTCTTCCCATATCCCACTTCTTAACTATAAACAAATCCTTAAAGCCTCGTCGTTTCAGTCCTGATGTCAGCCAAAGTCCATTAAAGGTTACCAGAGATAACATATCTATTTTAACCTTGATCAAATAAACCAACTTTATATTCCTTCCTTTTACTTTTAACAATCTCGAGCTTTAGTCCCTTCAAATAATGTCCTAGAACTTGATTTCTTTTCATTTTTTCTTTGTCCCTTCTCACAAAATTTTTCAAAGCTTTAACAAGCCTGTTTTGTAAATCCAATATAGGAAGATTATCCAGGTCACTCTCTTGGTGTGTTATTTGTATATCCCTTTTAATTACTAAGACATCAGCAGGTTTCTTTTGTATGTCCAGTGTAACATCTTTTTCCATGTTATTCTAGCAGCCTGTCATTTTTAAATCCACTTTCAGATCAGTTTCAGTCTTGTCAGGTAAAACTTGTTCCTCTTCTATAATATCTTTTAAATACAATATCTATAGAGTCAGACACTCTTAAAATTAACTTCTGGGTCCATTGTTCAAAAATATCCTTCAATATGTCCAATGTTTAAGTATTTTGCTTCATTCTGTATTAGATTTCAGTGGAAGGTCTACTTTAATTGTAATCTTTAGTTCCTTCTGGTTCCCTCTAGTGTCCAACCTTCAAAGTCTCATCCTAGCATTTTTTTTAAGAATTCAAAATAAAAGTGTTTTCCCATGGGAAGGATTCTTACAATTAATTCCAAAATCTTATTTCAAATCTATTTGGACCCTTAGTCCATTTGTAACTTTCCAAAATCAAGGTTCTAATCACTCTTTTCCAAAAAAAAAAAAAGTCCTTAAACTTGCATTGAAAACTTCTTTCACTAAGGATTGAAGGAAACTCACCCGTTGTTTTCAGACCAGTTGATCCAAAAGTCCCTAAGAGCTAAAAAGCAATTAACAAGCAATTTCTGAAAGTGATTAGAAAAGGAAGTATGCGAACCCAGTGTCCTTAAAGGTGCTGACCGTGGTTTGAGCAAGATGGCTATTCCCTTGTCTCCCAGATCTCTAAACCCGCTGGAGACTGCTGTCTTGTGGTCTCCTCATGAGAGCAACCGTCTGGAGCATTTGTGGGTGATTTCAAGTCCTCTCCTTGTCTGGAGAGGAATTATGAAGAGCTGGTCTACTTGCTGGCTCTTCATTACACTGGGGTTGTTGGCTCTTCAGCTCTTCCCCGGAAGTCCCACAACACTCCTTTCTCTAATATTTCCATCCAGCCACTTACTGGGCTACAGTGACTTCCCAAAAGCACACAGTAGATCTTCATCGCTCCATATCAGCTTGAATTTGAGTTTCCCTGGCCTAGTCCACCACCCTAACCACTACACTGCAGTTTGACCCCATTATGTGTCTTCCAGGTATGTTGGGACTAAAAAATTCCAGAATACTGAGCCAGTGGAAATTCTGGTGGTTGAAGCCACCACGCAGTTGGAGAACAATCCATTAGGCACTGATTCCCAAACTTTCTTGGTTCACAGAGCCCTTAGTGTCTCCATAATTTTTTCATGGCACCCTTAGGCCAAAACTGTGAACTACCTTGAACTAGTAGTTTGTGTGATGTCTGACAGATGTTGAATATTGCTGTGTTTCCCTTGAAAATTTAAAATATCCCATGGTGCCCCTGTGAGTTTGCTGCAGTATACAATTTGGGAACTGCGGAATTAGGGAAAACTCCAGTGATGATGAGTTGACAGATGTTTCTTTCTTAGGATACTGGGCAATGCAGCCCCTTGTCTTTCAGTCATTCTCTGGAGGACAAGTTACTGAAGCAAATCTCCTGACATTCCTTTTTGCTCTCTTCCATTTTTAACCATGGGCTAATCCTGCATATTTAATTATTAATATCTGCATGGCATTAGGATGGCTTATTTTGAGTTCCTAGCCTAGTTCCAATTGAGAGTATATACCAGCGGTGGCAAACGTGAAACATTTGCAGTTTTGACCATGTTAAAAAAAGTTTTAGTGATGGCAGCTGGAATGTTCAAGCCCAGGCTCATTCGTTTAAAGGAAATAGAAATTTATTGCAGAGTATGGCTGACATGCCCTGAGGACTTGCGTTGTGGGGTTTTGTTTTGTTTTTTGGCATGCATGGTCATGAACTCTTCCTGAGGTTGTTAAAACGTTGGCAACGGCACTTTAGTCAAAAAGCAAGAAAGTGTTCGGAGCAGAAGATATGGTGTTAGGTGTTAAAGAACTGCTAATTAACATAAGACTTCAGCTGTTTTTTTCCTACCTATTTGTAGTTGAATGAAAAGCAGTTCATGGAGAAACCCAGTACCATCACTAAGCCTTTTAAACTTACTGTTAAGTGTCAAAGGCTTTCTTTTCTAACTTGGGTGCATGGATTGCTGATTTGGAGAAGGTTTGGCCAAGCCTGCGCATACACAAAAGTTGAAGTTTTCACCAGCAACTCTGAATTCTGTTTGTCTGTATAATAATTTGTGTCTGAATAGAAGAAAGTTACTGGGGCTGAGCAGATAGTAGGCACCTAGTTAGGCTTGTCTAGGCTTGGAAGATAAACAGGATTGGGCATGCTTAGACCTTGGATGGGAGATCAGGAGGACATTTCTGGCCAGTTTTTTTTATGTCTTTCACATGACGGAAAATTATTACATATAAGCATATCAATTCTTTTTAATTTATTTAATTTAGTTTAAATTAAACTTACCACTGGCCTAATTTTTGTTCTGGTTGGACTCATTTCTCTGATCTGGCCCTGGCTGCTTTTCAGTTCAATTGCTGCAATTCAAAGGGTGTGCAGTTCCCAGCCTGAAAATATTGTGCACTTCTGGTATAAAGAATCATATTATAAATCTGCAACTGCAAAAATCACATTCTTCTTTATTTCTTTCTTCACTTTGATACCTCCTGGAAAATGATTAAACAGGCTTAATGTGGAAGAAGGAAGAGACTTGACATTTTTGTAATGTTTCCAAGGGTTCAAAATCCTTTATATATTTACTTCTTTGTTAGATTTACATCCTGCATTTCCTGCAGGAGCTCAAGGTGGCTTAAATGGCATTCTGTCCAGTTTTTCCATGCAAGAACAATCCTGTGAAGCAAGTTAGATGAAGGGAGAGTGATTGGCCAGTGTTATCCAAACAGCTCCTATGGCTAAGGGGGGACTAGAAACTAGGTCTCCCTGGTGCCTGTCCAGCACCTTAACTGCTAGACCTCATGCTTTTGTTGTATTCTTTACAACAACTCTATCAGTTAAATTAAAATGATTAAATCTATATGCAAACAAAGGGACTGATGGAGAACAGTCTAGCTGTTAATCAGTACGATCTTAAGAAAGATGCACAATGTCACCATGTTACAAGTGTTAGCAGGTACTTACAAATGTTGATCAGTGTCATATTTGCACATGTACTTGTGTGTGAGGGTATGAATGAACATGGATGAAAAACGAAATACGTGAGACCCACTCAAAGCAGACCACAGAGGTAGAAGGACTGTTACAGGGAATGTTAGCTTTTGACTGAAGAATTGAGATTTGTAAGAAAACACAAGAGGTGGTTCTTAAAACAAAAATGTTGGGTAAGCTGGATGAGCGATGGTGCATAGGTGAAAAGTTCCAAGAGGAATCAGAAGAATTCCAAGAGGGGATTGGCCAAGCCGTGTTGGAAGTTATGGGTACTGCAGTACTTTGGAGCCATCACACAGTATGAAGTATCATGCATGGTGGGCAACTCGCTTTGATTCTTCTGGAACTCAAACCAAGCCTGGCCAGCTAAATTTTGAGTTCGCTGGATCATTATCTATGGGTGTGTCTATGGTTAAATGAGTCAAATATTTAGCTCAGAAAGTAAACAGTGGAAGTTGTAAACCTGCATTTGTTCCTATGTGTCCTACATCTCTGGATATATAAGAATAACAAGTAACATTGGGAGTGTTATGGAAGTGTTTACAGTTGTGTGCCAACAGCAAAGAAAGGAAGAAAGAAAGAGCCATCAGGAAAAAAACATCAACATCTATTGGGTAATTTTTTTTATTAGGATCAACCAAAGCAACACAATTGTGGACATGGTATTGAATTTTTTTATGCAGATATCTGAAAGTAGTAGAGATCATATCCCATGTAACTGAGACAACCCCCCAAAAGAGCCATGTGTTGTTAGTGCATGTCTCTTTAAGCAATGGAACACCAAACTAAGGAAGGATTTATCATATATATATCTGTCCCTAATGCCATGGTGTACAACAACTGTGGTACTGTCAACTGTTTTGCATTCTTGTACTCTCGGGTCTGTTGAGTATTGTGTTTCATTGGATATCCCACTGATACAGGAAAGCTGTGTGCAGCCACTTCCTAGGCTGAAGCTATTTTACTGTCTTCACCCTTAAGATGGCAGTGTAAGTAAGCAAAAGAAGCAGCTTTGAATAACTGCATACTGTGACTTTGTCCCTCCTTCCTTGATACTATTAAGTGGGAAGATGTGACTGTTGAGATCTGAACTGATGGTAACTAACTAGGAAAAGATCTTGGTGTAGGACTTAAATCGTTCTCCCTTTAACTGCTCATCGACTACGGTCTTGGGCAAAAATCACAGCTTCAGGAAATAGTTGTGAGCACTTTACCCATTTGCTAGATGAAGATGAGACATGCTCATTTAATAACGATACCCTTAATAATAACATGCTCATCTGGTGCTACGTTGGGAAGATTTGCACCTAACATGCATTGTTGTCTTTGTGTGCTTCTGTCTTGCAGAAGTATATCAGATGAAGTAAGCAGATTAACCTCTATCTATTAGAAATGTATTTCAATATAAGAATGTTCATATTCATCTTTTCATCTTACAGTTTTGCTACCAACAAAGCTGGTCTGAATTATTAAATTATAGAATCATAGAATATGATCTGGTGTTGTTTAGATATGTTCACCTTAGCTCCCATCAGCCTGGCTTGCTAGTTATGTTGGGAGTTTTATTCTAAGACGTCTGGAAAACATTCTGCTTCATGCAAGCAATGCCTATCATACACTCAATAGCTAAAGAGAACACAGGTTTGTTTGATTGCCTATTGCTAGGGCAGCTCTTTATTTTTCCTGAAGGCCTCTTGCTAGCCATTGTTCAAATCCAAATGTCAAATTAGATTGATTAAATGCCACTTCATAAATATTTGTTACAAATTTGCTAATTTGAGCACTGAATTACTTATGCTGAAGTTATGCAAAAGTTGGCTTCTAAAATAGGCAAGTCAAAATTAGCTTGCTAAAAGCTGAATCAGCCCATAATATCCTCTGGCTATATATTAGCTATTAGGAGCCTAGATGTTGTGGCTTTTTGGTCATAGGAGAACATCCTGCCTTCTTATTTTAAGCCTTTGCTGAACACAAGAATAAGCCCTTATCCTAAACTTCAGCACCCAAAGTTTATTCTCTTTGGCCATGTGGGCTAGGCTTGTTGGGAGTTGAAGTTCAGAATATCTGGACAGCTCACTGTGGCATCTCTGAACAGTGGTCTTTTACAAGAGAGCCGGTGATAGAGACATAGTCTCTTTTCCCCATTCCTTGACCCCTTCATTCCTTTTTCACTTGCTAGAATTAGATTTCGATTTTCCTTTCTCAGATACATGGAATTCTTTCTAATAGAAAGTTGTTGTTTTCCCTAACTGATGCCGTCTGGATGAATTGAGACTATAACACCCATAATTTCCAGACCATGTTGGCTCGGAATCCTGGAATTACAGCCCCAACACATCTCACACCATATGTGGGAAGATCAGTATGATATGTGGTGATCATTTTTTCCTGACTGTGGATAGTTATTTATGGTTCATTGATCGACATCTGTTAAATAGTCAACACACAGAATAGCTAGTTTTTTTCCTACCTATAAAAGGACAGTGATGCTTACCTTTCTCTAAAAGAATTTTGCTTATTTGCACAATTAAAGGCAACACTCTGGTCTCAGAAGGCATTAATTGTCAAATATTGTGTTAGACATAAAGGTTTTGCAGCATATTTGCAATTTGCACCATGCCATTTGGCGAATGGTAAAGATCATCACTGTCAGACCATCTCCCAGAGAAATGAAAGATTCACTTAATCTGCTCCTCAAAGATGTTTTCAGCTTATGTTGCTTCATGTCTTTTATATACACAGGCCAGGTGTGTTTTCACTTATAAAACTCTTTGCTGTAAATGTTTACAAGATACAGATGTATGTAAGATAAATATCCTTCTAAAGCACTTGAAATATATGCTTTTGCTGGAATGCTAATAGTTTGCAGGAAGTATTAGCAAAGTGAGAAAGAAGTAAATCCACTATTGGGGGTTGGATTACTCCCCCCCCCTTTTTTATGGCAGATACATTACCAGTGCCTACTCCCAAATAGATGGCCCTGCAAACCTGATGTCCCCATGGCGAACAATTGTATTCAATTATGTATACATATATTTGACACATTTAGACTCCACTTTTCTGCCTGGAAGATTCCCATGACTACTTAGGTAATAACCAAAAACAAGGTTTACAAACTAAAAAGACACACAGTGCTAAAGGGAAGAGGAATGAAGAGGAGGAGAGAAAGGGGACAGAAGGAAGGCATCAGTTGGTAATGTTTTGTTGCTCTTATAACGGCCAACAGCTGGGAGGCCAACCATCATCCGTTGCCCTGTTGTCCCTCCTCACAAGGCCCTTGGTTCCAATGGTCTCACCGAGTGAGGAGGACAGTCCCGGCTGGATGCAGAAACTGAGTGAAGATGGCAGTCTCAGAACAATCGGTCCCAATGGCCTCTCTAAAAAAAAACAGAAAAGGGTGACAGCTGGTGAAGATGGCAGTTCATGGTATTGTGACAAAGCTGCTTCTCCTGCATGGCAGGTTCCATCAATGAAAGGCCTCCATGGAACTTTGGAAAAGCCATCAGACATGCCCAGATATGATTGTGAGTGAAAAAACAGCTGCATCACCAAGAAAATCCTAATCAAAACCTCACTACAAAATGTGGAAAATGGGAGAAAAAGTCTTCACACAATTTCACAGCCTTTACACAAGAGGATGGCCCAACACAAGAGGATGGCCCAACATAGGAGGAGCAACACCACAGGACCAGAATCAGCAGTTTACCTTCATCTAAAAGAAAAAGGACACTCATTTGAGGACAACAATGTTCATATTTTGGACAGAGAAGATAGGGGGTTTGAGAGAGGGGTTAGGGAATCCATTCACGCTGAAGTGGAAAATTCTTCCCTCAATAGAGGCGGAGGCCTCAGACACAACTTGTCCCCCATTTTTCATGCTGCTCTTTCATCAGTCCCCAGGAAGATTAAGACCACCAGGAAGGCCACTCTTAATGATCCACTTGGGGATGAACAAAGATCCTGGAGTAAGACATCCCAAAGGCAATCCACGCCTCCATGGCACAATGAACAGCCATTCAGGTGTAGGGACAATGCAGCCACCCTGGAAGACATATATGGGGTCCACTCACCAACATTTGCCCAGACTGAAGAAGCTGCTTGGACAAGCAGTGAAATGTTTCTACCAAAAAGAAAGAAATCCAGTTGCCATGACTCAACCTATAGACAATTCCACCTGGATGACTGAGAATCTTCATTGACATATCTTCACACAATTAATTACTTCACTCTCTAAGATCAAGAATAATAGCATACATTCTATTTTAGAGTAGGAACAACTGTTACAGGGAAATGGAAGTGCAGCATCTTGATCTAACATTTAAAATGTAACCATGAAATTTTGTTTGGGAGGAAGAAATATTTTATTTATATTCAGACATAGATAGCCGGATGCTATCCAGATGTTCTGTGGAGTTCAAACTCTTTACCAGGGATTGAACTTGTGGACCCTTCCATGTCAGATGACTATATACAGTGTATTAGCTATAGGTGCTATCCAAGTCCTGACCCTCTGGCATAGTAGGAAGGCATATATCTCTATATATGGAATCTATGTATATGAAAGTCATGTGAAACCCTGTATATGGGGACATGATCTATATCCCTCTGCTCTGTGAACTTAGGGGAAGATGGACTGTATATACCATTCTGATACATAATGTAGTCAGATCACAAGGGCAAAAACAAGCTGGGTGTAAGATAAAGGAAGATAATTTTTAAAATGCAAATGGCAGTATATCTATTTTCGTATTTGAGAATATGTCTGTCCATAGTAATTATTTCTGTCTAATGTAGCTCATCACTATATTACTTTGAAAATTAAATTCCAAAATATCTAATATGGTATACTTGTGTAGTTCATTTATTTATGAAATATGCAAGTAATCAAACAATTCAGTTGTCTTATCAGTTTGGCGTAGCTTCATAAAAGTAAGAGTTTATTTTTAAATGTTCAACATTCCCAACAGAGTCTGAGAATCTTGATTATATCTTCTTTCCCTCACTTTTGTTTACTGGAAGAACAGTGAATGACATTTCTAAAGACTGCAAATGTGATAACATCCATAATTTATGTTGTATTTATTTTATTTTATTTATTGCTCAAATTTAGCCACTGCCCGTCTCCCCCAAAAGAGGGACTCTGGGCGGTTTACAGTAAAATCCAGCACAAAATATAAACATTAAAATCACATAAAACAGTATAATAAAATACAGTAAATAAGTAAAATCCAAGAAAGGTATAAAATCCAGGCTGGTGGGAGGGACTCTAGGGTGCGAGCCACCCCCAAGAATGGTTGTTCACTTTCCCACCCCAAGCGAGAAAATTACCATTATTAATGGGGTAAGTGGGTGGTATAAAGGCACAATTCTTTGAAATTTGGAACTATTACACTCTTAACCTCTTGGGAATTTTTTTAAGAATAAGGTCTATACAAATATAATTTTTAGCACTGAAATGAGGCAAGAGTGAATACTGGCTTGTGAGCTGTATGTGAATCCTAAGTCCTTCAAGGGTGTTCCAAGGTATTTAAAGAAAATGTATTTTCTGCAGATATGACCACCAAAAACCTAATAGAAAATGTGGAGTAGAAGATCTGAAAGGATTTTTCCTTTATATTCCTTATGCTGTCTGGCATAGATTTAGCATACCTACCTAGACACTTAGGCGTAGTAGGATCCAAGCTTCTGAAATCAGAGCCACCAAGACCTGTCATAGAGAAGATGTAGACTATCATAAAGCTCTCAGAATGGTATCTGCAGCCCACCTTGCCTCAAGCTCCCAAAGCAGAGAGATATGGGGTGGGCGGTATTTTAGAGAAGGTGGGGTGTAGATACCATTCTGAGACCTTCTAGTTGTCACTTCCTGTAATTACTGAGCAGCAGGATCTGCATAGGTCCTAAAGCTAATGCATTGTATTTAGTAATCTAAAGTGTGAAGGTCTGTGAGTTTAGTTCTGTGAGTTTAGTTCCGGATTAACATCTAGCTACCTGCATCTGATGATTCCCAATAAGGATAAGATTGGTAACGTGGTACCTCCTGATAGTCAATGTAGCTGGAATAATGTATGATAGTTATGGGCTTTGCTCTAATGATACACTTGGAGGTTGCAAGAACTCATTGTAACAATTCCATTTAACATCCTCCAGTGAATCCAGAATCCGTGCCCCAAATATAGTATATCATAAGAATGACTACTCTTGTCAATAGTTCCCTTATGTTATTTAATGCAAGCCACTAATAATATCTCATAATTAAGAGTGCAAAGTATGAAATAACTCTGTGCACAGTTCATAGAATCATGGGGTTGTAGGTCTTCTGGTCCAAACTCCTGTCCATCTAGAGTAAATTCTTGTTGTTTATTCGTTTAGTCGCTTCCGACTCTTCGTGACTTCATGGACCAGCCCACGCCAGAGCTTCCTGTCAGTCGTCAACACCCCCAGCTCCCCCAGGGACGAGTCCGTCACCTCTAGAATATCATCCATCCACCTTGCCCTTGGTCGGCCCCTCTTCCTTTTGCCCTCCACTCTTCCTAGCATCAGCATCTTCTCCAGGGTGTCCTGTCTTCTCATTGTGTGGCCAAAGTATTTCAGTTTTGCCTTGAATATCATTCCCTCAAGTGAGCAGTCTGGCTTTATTTCCTGGAGGATGGACTGGTTTGATCTTCTTGCAGTCCAAGGCACTCTCAGAATTTTCCTCCAACACCACAGTTCAAAAGCATCGATCTTCCTTCTCTCAGCCTTCCTTATGGTCCAGCTCTCAGAGCCATATGTTACGACGGGGAACACCATTGCTTTAACTATGCGGACCTTTGTTGTCAGTGTGATGTCTCTGCTCTTAACTATTTTATCAAGATTTGTCATTGCTCTTCTCCCAAGGATTAAGCGTCTTCTGATTTCCTGACTGCAGTCAGCATCAGCAGTAATCTTCGCACCTAGAAATACAAAGTCTTTCACTGCTTCTACATTTTCTCCCTCTATTTGCCAGTTATCAATCAAGCTGGTTGCCATAATCTTGGTTTTTTTGAGGTTTAGCTGCAAGCCAGCTTTTGCACTTTCTTCTTTCACCTTCATCATAAGGCTCCTCAGTTCCTCTTCGCTTTCAGCCATCAAAGTGGCATCATCTGCATATCTGAGATTGTTAATGTTTCTTCCAGCGATTTTAACTCCAGCCTTGGATTCCTCAAGCCCAGCATGTCGCATCATGTGTTCTGTGTACAAGTTGAATAGGTAGGGTGAGAGTATACAGCCCTGCCGTACTCCTTTCCCAATCTTAAACCAGTCTGTTCCGTGGTCTGTTCTTACTGTTGCTACTTGGTCATTATACAGATTCTTCAGGAGGCATACAAGATGACTTGATATCCCCATACCACTAAGAGCTTGCCGCAATTTGTTATGGTCCACACAATCAAAGGCTTTAGAATAGTCAATAAAACAGAAATAGATGATTTTCTGAAACTCCCTGGCTTTTTCCATTATCCAGCGGATATTGGCAATTTGGTCTCTAGTTCCTCTGCCTTTTCTAAACCCAGCTTGTGCATCTGGCAATTCTCACTCCATGAATTGCTGAAGTCTACCTTGCAGGATCTTGAGCATTACCTTACTGGCATGTGAAATGAGTGCCACTGTTGGATAGTTTGAACATTCTTTAGTGTTTCCCTTTTTTGGTATGGGGATATAAGTTGATTTTTTCCCATCTGATGGCCATTCTTGTGTTTTCCAAATTTGCTGGCATATAGCATGCATTACCTTGACAGCATCATCTCGCAAGATTTTGAACAGTTCAGCTGGGATGCCATCGTCTCCTACTGCCTTGTTATTAGCAATGCTTCTTAAGGCCCATTCAACCTCACTCTTCAGGATGTCTGGCTCTAGCTCACTGACCACACCGTCAAAGCTATCCCCGATATTGTTATCCTTCCTATACAGGTCTTCCGTGTATTCTTGCCACCTTTGCTTGATCTCTTCTTCTGTTAGGTCCTTGCCATCTTTGTTTTTGATCATACCCATTTTTGCCTGGAATTTACCTCCGAAGTTTCTAATTTTCTGGAAGAGGTCTCCTGTCCTTCCTATTCTATTGTCTTCTTCCACTTCCGTGCATTGCTTGTTTAAAAATAATTCCTTATCTCTTCTGGCTAACCTCTGGAATTTTGCATTTAATTGGGCATATCTCCCCCTATCACTGTTGCCTTTTGCTTTCCTTCTTTCTTGGGCTACTTCTAGTGTCTCAGCAGACAGCCATTTTGCCTTCTTGGTTTTCTCTTTCTTTGGGATGTATCTTGTTGCCGCCTCCTGAACAATGCTGCGAACCTCTGTCCAGAGTTCTTCCGGGACCCTATCTACTAAGTCCAGTCCCTTAAATTGATTCTTCACCTCCACTGCATATTCCTTAGGAATATTAGTGAGCTCATATCTAGCTGATCTGTGGGTCTTCCCTAATCTCCTGAGTCTGATCCTAAATTGTGCAAGAAGAAGTTCGTGATCTGAACTACACTCAGCTCCAGGTCTTGTTTTTACTGACTGTATAGATGTCCGCCACCTTTGGCTGCAAAGGATGTAGTCAATCTGGTTTCGGTGTTGGCCATCTGGGGAAGTCCATGTATAACGCCGTCTCTTAGGTTGCTGGAAGAGAGTGTTTGTTATGCACATTGAGTTGTCTTGGCAAAATTCTATCAGCCTATGTCCTGCTTCGTTTTGTTCACCCAGGCCATGTTACCTGTAATTCCAGGTGTCATTTGACTGCCCACCTTAGCATTCTAGTCTCCCATGATGAAAATAACATCTCTGTTAGGCGTGTTGTCCAGTAGGTGCTGCAGATCCTCATAGAACCGCTCTACTTCAGCTTCTTCAGCATCTGTGGTTGGGGCGTATATTTGGATCACTGTGATGTTAGATGGCTTGCCCTGAATTCAAATTGAGATCATTCTATTGTTTTTTGGATTGTATCCGAGCACTGCTTTAGCCACTTTACTATTAATTATGAAGGCTACTCCATTTCTTCTGTGGTCCTCTTGTCCGCAGTAGTAGATCTGGTGGTCATTTGATGTGAAGTGGCCCATTCCAGTCCATTTCAGTTCACTGACGCCCAAAATGTCTATCTTTAATCTTGACATCTCATCAATAACCACATCCAATTTGCCCTGGCTCATAGATCTTACATTCCAGGTTCCAATGGTGTGTGTCCTAACAACCAGGAAACACTCTGAGACAATGAACTGGTCTCTAATATTTATTACTAGTACTTAACAAGAATCCTAACAAACTGAAGAAGCGTGGGAAAAACCCAGACATATAACCCCCAAGGGTTAAGGCGGTCCCGATCTGTGTCTCTTTGAATGGCTGAACAGTTCCTCAGTGCTACGCATGCGCTTGACAGTCTGGATGGGAGCCCCCTGCTCGCCATCCTTACTCATGACAGTGTGTTGATCCTTAGAACATCGGATTCGCCGTTCACCACCAGCACCGTCGGCCGCTAGCCATCCTTTCGGCTTTGAGCTAGCTGCGTCATCACGTCTGGGGCTAGTTGAACTCATCCTCTGTTCCTCCCCAGTAGCATTTTGACCATCTTCCGACCTGGGGGTCTCATCTTCCGATGGTATACTGACATATCTCTGGTTGTACTGATCCATTTAGTTTTCACGGCAAGAATACTGGGGTGGGTTGCCATTACCTTCCCCAGGGATCGCATTTAGTCTGACCTCTCTGTCATGACCTTCCCGTCTTGGGTGGCCCTTCATGGTTTAGCTCATGGCATCATTGAGGTGCTCAAGCTCCAGCACCACGACAAGGTAATGATCCTTTGCTGAAGGAGTAAATTCTACTGAACTGAATATACATTTGTTTTTAGTTTTCATATAGCATAAGCCATAGTTTGTTAACTACAGTATATTTATTGAATTAATTAGAACACTAAATTACAATATGGTTGGTGTGAGTTTGGCTCAATGTGTTGCATGAACTCAATTATTATGGTTTGGAAATGATGATTTATTGTCTTCGTGTGAAGTCTATCGCTGAGATTTACCTTTGATTGCAAAAGTTCTACTTGTAAATTGCAAGTAATGTTGCAAACATTGTCGTCATTTCAGCATTCATTTTCATCTCCTTCAGTGGTCAGAGTGAACTCTACCTTGAAATTCTGGAAGATTATGACATTATTCCTGATGTGGAAAAAGTGCCAGTATGTGGCCTCCCTAGACATCTATTGCTCAGAATTTTTAGCACTGCCAGATTATGGGTCTTTAGATTGACTGGCTGATCTCTTACTGTCACTCTTCCAGAATGATGACCCAGAGCATCATTGACACAGACCACATGCAGGAGACAGAGAATTGCATAATTTATGGGGTCTTAAGGAAGGTGTAGTAGAAGAAAAATGAGCTAGACTTTGGAGAGCAGAGATGCAGTAACATTTTTTAAATGAAATAACAGCAACATTATGAAGCTATCCCTACCAACACCCACCACATACACACACTTAAACTGTTACTGGAGGAACAATTCCTTTCTGCCTAATGTTAAGACCAATTCCTGTTGGGAAAATGGAAATCTGGATCAGAGGAAGGTTGGCGATATGAAACATTTACTAAAACTTGCAGAGGAACAGAGAGGTAATATTTCTATGATTATGCTAATCCAGAGATGGGCAAGCTGTGACCTCCATTTTGCATCTCCTGAAACAACCCCAGGGAGCATTGCTGAAATTCTGCAAGAAACTCATGATTTTGGATAAGGGCTATTTTTAGAGATTTTTCTACAATAAGAGGCAAAATAAATGCCATCTTTGTGAAGTTACAGTGTCATTGGACATCTGATCTGTGGCTTCTGGAACATCATCATAACAGCAGCAGCAACCCAAGGTCAGCTGGCTCCAGCATCTACTATGGCACAGCAATAGAGATGCCAAATTAGAAGCTGACAACATTACTAGAAATTGGGGAGAAGGGAAGAGAAGGTCTTGGCTTACAAAAGAATAGCAGGGGAAAGAGAAAAAAAATAGATTGTCCTCACAGTTCATTACAAAAACAAATGTTTGCATCGTCGACACAGACACTTCAGAGAAGAATGCTGTATGCTGATAGCTATTATTTCAGAACACTTTTCTATCATTTTGATTCTCCTGTTCCTTCTGAATTCAAAGTACGAAGCAGTGGAAGCACCATGAAGATTGTACTACTGATGACGATGTTGCTTGTCCCGAGTCTTCTACTGCTCCCTGTAACTTCATGGTGATTTGAGCAATTCAGCAGTTCTCTGGGTGAGGTACAATAAGTTGAAACTAATCCACCTATTAATATAAAAACAGCACAACCCACTATAAAAAAGCATTATTACAACAATACTTTTTTTTTTAATCCTTGCAGTCGTGTCTGATTCTCAGAGATTGCCTGGCCAAGCACCTGCAGTTTTCTTGGCAAGATTTTGGAAGTGGTTTGCCATTGCTTCCTTCCCAGGGCTGAGAGGAAGTGACTGGCCCAAGGTCACCCAGCTGGCTTTGTGCCTCAGGTGGGACTAGAACTCACGGCCTCCCAGTTTCTAGCCCTGTGCCTTAACCACTACACCAAACTGGCTCAATACATAGAGGATTTTAAAAGCTTTCAAAACAAAAAAGTTTTACTGCTAAAACAGCATCCGGATAGGCACCCAGTGAAGCTCCTGATGGACACATTCCACGTTCTTGGTGCCACCACAGAAAGCACCATGGTGCCTTCCCATGTCAGCTTCCATTTTTTCTCAAATTGAAAAAGCGGTCTGAAAATTTGAAAACTACTGAAAATTTTAGAGGCCAGGCAAACACATCGGGAGACAGGTAATTCTGTGGGCAGCAGGTCCCTAAACCATGAAAAGTTTTGAAGACCGCAATCTGCATTTTGAACTGAGCGGAGGGGCAAGGTCAGAATAAGTCTGAGAATGCAATGGATAGATATAAAGTGATAAGAGCACCCTCCATCGTGTAATGACCTTATAGCTGTTCTTTGGATTAATTGAATCCAAAGTGTTCTGTTTTCAACTAATGAAATGCAACCCCAAGTAAGCAACTACAGAAAGGTTATGCATGCTGTTGCACGCATGGATGGCATCATCATCCATCATCCATCATCTCTCTTCCTCCTCTCCCTAAGTTTGGTTATTCAGCATGTTGCATATTTCTCACCCTCATTTCATTCCTTTGGCTGCTGCTTGCAGAATGCTGGAAACGTGCACGCCAGTAGGGCCATGGGACACACTTGGCACCACTAAATGTCCTCAGAATAGAATGAGATAGGCACTTATTCAGGATTGAGTCAAATAATTACATAATTCATCTGGGTCCTGAGTTGGAACTTACTTTTGCTAGCAGAAGAAGAACAATTAAAGATGAGGACATAATATAATAAATGTCATCTATGTCAAATTTATCTATCTAATAAATTTGTTCGTCTATGAGTCTGCTGAAGGCTGAAAGCCAAGTTCAGAGAAGGATTTTTTTTCCTCCAGGCTTTCCAGAATCTATAAATCAGACTTGTGCTGTGTATTATTAATAGGCCAGTAATTGCTCCACATACTTGTTTTGGCATTGCTAATCTTTACAATCTATATATAATTGCACAAAGCTTATTAAGTTTGTCGTGGATTCCCCTGTCAAGAAAAATAAATGAAAACAAACGTGAGGTTTTTAACAGGGACATTTGACAGATCCAGAGATGTCATTACTAGGCTGAGCCAGAAAGTTTTGGTAAGAAAGGGTCTGAATAGGAGATCTCTATTGTACTGAATGGATTTAGGTGGGAGTACAGTTGTTTAGGACAAGAAATACTTTGCCTCCCACTTTTTATTTTAACAAGCCATTTGGCACCAGTTAGTTGAATCCAAAATTCAGTATGGTTCTGAATATACTACAGAGCAATATAAATGCAATATTAGCAGCAGCACAATTGATGCCAGATACCAGACTGTATATTCTCAGTCTTCAGAAAGATGTCTATCTCTAATCAACTCATTCTACACCCCAAGCAGCTGTTCTTTTATATATTTTACACACACTCATACACACACACACGATATATATAATTTTTATTAAAGATTTTTAAAAAGGAAGATTAAAAACTAACACCAACTAATATAAAGGAAGAAAAAGGAAGAAATCAAAGAGAAAGCTAAAAATGCAAGCAAAGTGGGAAAAAAGTGATAGAACGATAGAAAGATAAAAGATACAGTGAAGTAGCTTCCAATCCTCTCTACAGCAGTTATAGGTACAATTATAAATTTACCTCTCACTCTATGGCAGTGTCTTTCAACCTTGGCAACTTTAAGATGTGGCTGGCTGGGGAATCCTGGGAGCTGAAGTCCACACCTCTTAAAAGGGCCAAATGTGAGAAACACTGCTTAAAAAACAGAAAAAAGAATGTGATGATTTCCATTGCAATCTGAACCTTTTCCAAAGAAGGTTTAAAAGATGTGGCAGATTTTGATTCCTACTGAATTCTTCAGCCCACTCCTCTAGAATTTTGTTTTGCAGAAGATGGCTTAGCTTGGTAAAATATTATATGGGTAATGTAGCACTTTGCATTGTGACCCTTCTGCTGATGAAAAAAGCAATTTCCCAATTCATCACAGCTTTTTTTTTTTACAGAAATAAAATGAGTTGTTCCACACATACTATAATGCCCTTTGGCTGTATTTATTCAGTGAAGGGGTTAAAACTGCAATCCTCAGTGAAGTGGTTAAAAGAGCAATCTGTGAACCTGATTTTGTGCACAATTTCAACCAAGCCTCCTTTTTTAATATATCAGAAAGTCGGATAAGTTCCCAAAAGCTGTTTATTACGTATCATAAATTAGCTGGCTCTGTCTTTGATTTATCTAAATTTCTCATTAGCTGGTCTTTAACTGAAACTCTTATAATGTCTTATAAAGTCAATCCAATGAATCATGCAGTTGCAATAAAATTACAATAAAATCTCTAATCCCAGCACCATAAAACCACTTTTAGAGGATAAACCATTAGAACAATGGTTTGTATTTTGTGCCAAGTTGACTTTCCAAGGGAGAGACTTAAGATAAGAGAACTCTGCAGCTGTTCCCAATCTTTTCCTTTATATGGACTACTCCATCATGACTGAAAGCTTTTACAGACTAGAAAGTTTGACATTTTCTGGACTCCAGAATTAAACCAGAAATGACTGTACACATTTTTTGAAAATTAGAAAATGGCAAAAACATATTGCAAATTCACAAAACTTGCCAAAAAAGTTCACAAGACTCATAAACCCCTTGAGATTTGGTGATCTTGTGAGGCTTCAACCTTTGTAAAGAACGTTATTTTTATTTTGGCTTCTGTATTTCAGGTCATTGTATCTCCAGGTGACCCAGATCCCAGTCTTCATAAATCAAAGTACAAAATAAAACAGAAGCTCTTCTTTGCACTTAATTACCACTCAAGCAACTGTATGTAATACAAGATACACCCATTATTCAGTGTTTAATCTATAACACTATCAATATGAATTCTGCACCAATTTGGTTCTTGACATCAACCTGTTGGCCAAACCTTGGCAGTCGTATTTATACACATAGCTGTGGCGTCTTGAGAACAAAACAGAGACCTTTCTTAGGCAAAATTCCCACTGACCCAAAAGATGTTTTGCATGTGTCCAATTTATAGCTTTTTTAAGAAATAATTTTACTGAAAGCTTTATTAACAATAGTAAAAGAAAATGCAAACTAAACTTAGAAAGAAGGGAAAGTAAAGAAAAAAGAATAAAAGGTATACAGGAAAAAAGAGGAAGAAAAAGAATAAGAAAAAGAAAAAATATAAAGGATTAGCTTCTGATCTTCATCAGAAGAAGTACAAACTTAATAATTCATCACCCCCATAACATTACATGCAAGTATCTCTTCTCCCCATAACGCATCCCTTATCCACATGCAAATCCATAAATCATTAACATTTCAGTCCCAGGGTCAGGAAAAAGTTGATAAAGGGATCCCAGATTTATACAAACATTTTAACCTTGATCAAACAAGCCAGCTTTGTACTCCTTCCTTTTGCTTTTAACAGTCTTAATCTTTAGTTCATTCAGATGCTGTTGTAGGATTTGATCTCTCTTCCATTTTTATTTTTCCCATCTCGAAGATTTCTTCAAGACTCTAATCAACTTCTTTTGTAAGTCTAGTAAAAAGTCCTTAACCAGGTCAATTTCTTGGCTTGTCATTTGAATTTCCATTTTTTTTTTGTTTTCTCTGTCTTATAGTCCATCTTTTTTATTATTATTTTCCAGTACTTCTCCAAATTCTTTATGTTTTGATATTTCTGCATCAGAAAAATTTGTTTCATCTCTTTATCTTGTAAATCTTCCAAAATGTTCTTTTTTGCATCAGTAATTTCTTCTTTAATATCTTTAGGACATAATCTGTTCACAGAAGCATGCATCATTGCTGAGATTGAAGCTGCTTTTTTTTACCCCATTCTTCAAAAATCTTATGAAGTATTTGAAATGTCAAAGTGTTTTCTGTCATTTTGCAAGTTCCAATGCTGACCAAAGAAAAGATTTTTTTTCCTTTTCCCTTTCTGCCTGGAATCTTTGATCCCTTGTGTTCAATTTCTGAAATCATAAAGTCTCAAGTTGCTGTTTTGACTTAAGTTAGACTAAATAATTTGGTTCCCACAAATGGGCTATTCATTTATATAATTATTTCAAAAATCTTGTAGCAGAAGTCCTAATATTCCATTCCAAGTTCATCTGGTCCCTTAATTCATTTATAAATTTCTTAAATTAGATTCTTATTTAGCTTTTTGCCTTTCATTTCTAATTTTTAAATTTGTTACGCTTATAGTTAATCTTTATTTTGTTCAAGAACAAAGGTAAACTCACCAGGTGGCTTTTCAAACATGTCGTTTTGAAGATCTCTAATGTCCTTAAGGTAGTTGAATAAGTAATTTCCAAAAGTGATTAGAAAGTGAGTTAGTGAACTCAGTGTCTTTTAAAAGGCTCCACTGTGGTTGAGAGCATGATGGTTCCCTTCATCTCCCACCACTCAAACCTGCAGGAAGCTGCTGTCCTGTGGTCTCCTCACAAGGAGGAACCATCCAGAGCACAAATGGGCAATCCCCAGTCCTCTTCTTATAATGAGAGCTTCCATGGGACCGGTCTACTTGCCAGTCCTTTGATCTTAGCTGCAGTCATCGTTCCAGCTCATTCGGAGATGTCTTAGCTCACTATTTCTCACCTGGAAGCCAAGTGTCCAATGTATAGCTTTGTCAGAAGTATCTCTTTAACTATAAAATCAAACATGGGAAAGGGGAAAAATACAATTTGTTGTTATAGACAGAGTGTCATATGAGAACTTAGGAAATCCAGTGTGGGAAAACCTGCAAGATGGTTGGTTCTCTCTTTGTCCATATGCCAGTGTCCCACACATGTACAAAAGGGGATGGGGCTTGGATTGTGATGCCACATCTGCCATCTTGCAGATTTTTACCTCCCCCTCAGATGCTCCTGTGGGGAAAGAAAACCTGATAACTTGATTTGAGTCTTTCTGATATAGCTTTACCTAATCTGGTGCCTTCCCAGGATGAGTTATACAGTACTACAGCCCCCATAATTTCCAGACAGCTTGGTCAAAGTAATTATAGGAGCTGTAGTCATAAGGGGACATCAGTGAAATGGAGAAGACTCTTTTAAAGAAAAGGCTGCAATGCAATAATTAAAAATATAATGTGTACACAACTGCTAAACATTTATGTAATATAGACATGCCAACATTTATCTTCATTGAAGTGTTGAATGTGGAATCATCCCATTGAACCGAATTGGTTAAAAATAGCCATTTATTTATGTGTCCATTTTTAGGCCTGCTTTTCTGCCCAACAGAGTAGGCCAGGACACTGATTCATGAATAGAAAAGCTCCTACAGCTGAATTTTCCCGCTCATTTATTTTTAGGAACAAAGGGAGACATTTCAATTACTACTTGAATAGTCCCCTGAAAATATTTTGAGGTGAGTGGTTTGGGGAGCATTGCCAAGTGAAATATACACATCTTATAGGATGGGGTCTGATTCCTGAATTCAAATATTTCTGGGCTGAGGGCCAGCAGATGACATTCTGGGCCTCGTTCCAAGATTAAGAGGCAGGCCCCCTTTCTTCTTTAAAAATAACCCATTACAACTGCATTTCACAGGTCTATTTTTACCGCATTATTTATTAAAAGCATATTTCAGTTGCCCTTCATGCAACAGAAGCAAGGCCGTATACCCAAAGCAAGAGGTAGCCCCATAAAACAACATCACAATCAAAAGCAGAAAAAGAACAAAGCAAGCTATACCCTTTAAAATGCCTGCGTGGAATAGACACAGTGCCAGTGTGTTTTAATGGTCCCACAAGTTTTTTAACTGGGTCAAGGACTGGGTACTTTGGGAACAGCAGAAAGAGGTCAGTTGACCCAGTCAGCAAATCCCTAAATCCCCTATCCCCTAAATAGAACCCCAAAGAGACTCAGTCACAAAAATTATTAAACGAAATCCATCCACTGAATTGCATGGTGGGAAAAATCCATCAGTCTTCCAAGAAAAAGAGCTGGAGAGACAGAGGGGTGGGGGTGGGGAGAAAAGCAAGCCTCTCCATTACTGAACTCTGTGTCAAAAGTTCAGTCCAAACACTGGATTGGTCAGTCTGTGCTTACTGCCATCTGATTGGACAGAAGGGGCTAGTGACGTCATGTAGCCTTGCAATACTTTCCTAGTGCAAGGGCTCATGCCAGACTACACACTTGCTTGGAAAACATGGGCAGAGCTTCAGTGTCTCCCAAACCGGTGTCTTTTCATCAGTTAATATATGTCCATAAGGTGATTGGACTGGGGTTAGTAGTTGACTGGCTCTTGCGTGCTGTGGGAAATTTGAGGCAGTGCCAAAATGGAAAAGAAATGCACAATATGAGTATAAAATATGATAATCTTTCTCATTGCTTTAGCACTTTTTCTTTCTACGCTTTTCAAAGACACTTACCCACAAACTTGGTTGAGTATATGAAATTTTGCAGAATTGTCATATTACAACAATAGGTGCTGGTAATTAAAATTATTTATTGTGATTTACTAGGGTGAAAATGTCCAAGAAAAGAAAAAAATTGTCAAACTTGAATTAAAAATAGAAGAGGACACCTTTTGAAATTCCTAACAAAATCAGAAGATGAGACAAACCATACGGGGCGCCAGAGTATGACTGCCTACGGTGTCTAGAGCTGGCCCTGGGAACAGCCAAAGGGAGGACTTTCCAGGGTTGGAGTGCCCCCCTCCCCACAACTCCAGAATAGGACTTCTGGATATTTCACAAAAAAGGATGAAGAGAAATCATGTTGGAATTTCTGAAGGCAGTGGGAGGTTGATAGAGTGAAAAATATTTATCCAGGATTCTATGACCCAAATGTTACCTGAAAAGGTAAGTGCCAGTACCTTGAATTAGTGTACTTTGTATCCAGGGATGAATGGCTTTTTTTTTTTTTTTAGAATTTTTATCCTGCCTTTATTATTTTTACAAATAACTCAAGGTGGGGAACATACCTAATACTCCTTCCTGCTCCTCTTTTTCCAACAACAACAACCCTGTGAGGTGGGTTGGGCTAAGAGAGAGGGACTGGCCCTAGGTCACCCAGCTGGCTTTCATGCCTGAGGCGGGACTAGAACTCTCAGTCTCCTGGTTTCTAGCCTGGTGCCTTAACCACTAGACCAAAGTGGCTCTCAAATACTAAATAAATACTAAATAAATATGCAGAATATCATTTCTGAGTGGCACATTTGTGCATTCTTCTGCTGATCTCTTTCTCTCTTCCCCCCCCCCCCCCCAAGTCAGTGTTGACTCCTGGACTAGTCCCTGCAGTTTTCTTGGCAAGATTTCAGAAGTGGTTTGCCCTTGCCTGCTTCCCAGGGCTGAGAGACAGTGGCTGGATCAAGGTCACCCAGCTGGCTTTGTGCCTAAGGTGGTGCTAGAACTCACAGTCTCCTGGTTTCTAGCCTGGTACCTTAATCACTAGACCAAACTGGCTGTCTATGTCTGCAATATACCTGCAGATATTTTACTGGAAAAAATAGAGCTTCTGCATCAAAATACGACGTAGGCAAATGCTGCCATTTATATATTTTGAGGCACTGTTCATTAATGATGGATTCACTTTGGTGCACAGAAATGTAATGTGTGAAGTGAGCCAAGCCTGATACATCTCCAGTTCTTGTGATGGAAGTTCTGCTCTATCACCGTAGGAAGATATGCTGCAGAACATCCCGGAAGACTCTTAGACAAGACATTGCGCAATTCACGGCTTTGTTTACCTCATGAAGCTGTTACGTGATAGGCTGGCAATAAAAAAAAAACAACGTTTGGAGTCTGGGTGTTTGTTTGTGGAGCAATGTTTCTGTGTACTAGAATTAGCTGACCTGCTTTTAATGCTGCCTCTGAAACACATAAATAATACATTTTTTGGAGAACGTTCCCTTCAGCAGTACCATTTCTAGTTTGAAAGGAGAGGATCAAAGAGATTTCAATAGAGGGAGAAGTAATCTCAACTAGGTTGACCCTTGGATAGAAAATGAAATTGCAAACGAACCACAGTGTATTTCAGAAATATCGTTATCGGCATGGCTAGAGCTGTGTCATCAACACACAGCTGTCATGAGTGCCGTTGAGCTAAAGTCATCAGCGCAATGGCACTCATGACAATGACAAGGAAATAGGTGAAGGGGGACAAGTTAAGTAGCCATCAACCCACAACGACTAACGGCTAATAGACAATAGATAAACGGATCACGGAGCCACCCAAGCCATCAGCGGCAGTTGCAACGGGGATCGCCCAGCTGAAAGCAATCAGCAGAAGATTGAAAACCGGAGGATGGGCGATCCTGGAAACCCTCAACCAATGGCAGGGCAACACATGGGACAAAGGGGGGTGACGTGATCAAGAGCGAGGGGGCGCTGACCGGCGCGGGGTATTTAAACCCCGCACCGGCGCGCTCCTGTCACTCTCAGCTTTTTTCTAACAACGTTGTACCTATCCTGAAATAAACCAGAGCCTGCTTTGCAACCCAGTGTCTGAACGTTATTCAGAGGTAGGCAGCGCATGACATAAAGCTGAGAGTCATAAACTCAGCCTCGCCGAGCCCCACCGGACGACAACGAGCCGCGGGAGGAGTAGACGGCGAGAAGACCAGCAAGATGAGGCCGGAACGGCGCGGGCAAGGAGGGCGAGCCGCGCGGCAAGAGACAGAGGAGGACCGACCGAGGCCAGAGGCACCGCGGACTCCCGGAGCCATGGACGCCCACCCCACCCGACCCGAGCCTCAGCTCCAACCCCAAGGGGAGATGGCGACGGAGGCAACCCGACCGCGGGAGGGAGCAGCACGACTTCCGAAACCAGCGGAGGACCCCGCGCCCCACATCGCACCCCAGCAACGGGCGTGGAGCGACAGCCCCACGGTGCTCGACACGGAGGAGGACGACGGAGACACCCATCAGACGGAGGAGGAAGCGGACCCGCGGCGGAGGGACGATGAACCCCCCACCCCCGAGGACGCGCCAACGGAACCGGCCCCAGCGGCGGTGCGGGCTGTGGACGAGGAGGCACGAGCTGAACTCGCGGCCATGCGGGCTCAGCTGACGGAACTCCGGACCATGCTCCAGGCGCTTATGCCCCCCGCGCCACCCAATGACGTCCCCGCACAAGCCCACACCCCGAGCGAAGCACCGAACCCACACGAGCCAGCGGAGAGCCAGCAGACGGCACAGGCGGCCGACACCACATCCCGGGAAGCGAGAGGCGGGGCCGCGCAAAACGCCCGGGCCCCAAAGGACTTCCCCATCTTCTTCGATGGGACCCCCTCAAAACTCTCGTTTTTCGTCACCAACGCTAGGGAGTTCATGGGGAGGCACGGACACTCCTATGACTCCGAGGCCGACAAGATCGCCGCCGTGGCGATCAAACTCCAAGACAGGGCGGCGGACTGGTACGTCCAACTGTACGAGTCCAGCTCCCCCGCCCTCGCCACCTTCCCTGCTTTCATCAACGAGATGAAAAGCTATTTCGAAGACCCCCTAGCTAAAGTACGGGCGAAAAGCGCACTCCAGAGACTTAAACAGGGCGCACGCACGGTCCCTGACTACGCCCTGGAGTTCAAAGCCCTCGCGGGAAAGGTCTGCGACTGGTCTGAGACCACCCTGCTGGAAATCTTCAAAAAGGGGCTCAACCGCGACGTTCTCCAATGGGCCCTCTACCGCGACGACCCAGAAACGTTACACGGGTGGATCCACCTCGCGGGGAAAGCCGAACACGCGCACCGCACCTTCCTTATGACAACCACGGAAGACACAAACTACGTCGAGAAAAAGGTACCCGCACCACACGGGGGGATGGCCGGCCCCATATACCCAAAAAAGAAGTTCAACCGGGAGCCCTGCGGGAGGTGTGGCAAATTAGGGCACAAGACGGCGGACTGCTTCGCCAACCGACCGCCGACCAGCGCGCCCAAGCCCGCCCCGAAAATTAGCCCCAAACCACCCAACCCGGGGCCGCCCCCTCACCGCCGAATGACCGTGGCCACAGCGACACCGGAAGAGGGCTGGGACGCTTACTGGGGAGAAGAGGACAATACCGACCCCGACCAGCCGGCGGGAAATGCTCCCCGCTTGCCCTGAAACGCGTGGCGAGGCAGGCGGCGGGACAGCAACGCGAACCACCTCAACGAAACGACAAAAGCTCCGTAATATTGGCAGCAATTCAACTCTCTGCCGGCAACGGAGCCACCACGGCCGCGGCACTAGTGGACTCGGGGTGCTCAAAAAACCTTATCCACCCCGACCTAGTCGCCAAACTCGAACTCCGCTGCTTCCCCCTCCCCACGCCGCTGGCATTCCACCAGCTGGACGGCTCCACAGCGGGGGGGAAACCAGCCACGCTACAAACCGAGCCGGTCACCCTGCAAATGGGCACTCACACCGAGCGCACGTCGTTCGTAGTCACGCCCATCGGACGGCCCATTGCAGTCCTGGGGATGCCATGGCTCGCGAAAAACAACCCGCGGATCAACTGGGCGACCCGCACCTTCACATTCGGCGACGGCGAGTATCGAGCACCAGTACCAGCTGGCAAAAGCAACCCCACGGTAGGACGAGCGGAGGCGACCACACAAGACAACGCCGCTACCACTGCAGACCTACCGGAACAATACGCCGACTTCTCCGAGGTCTTCGGAGAAGCAGAGGCAGACCAACTACCCCCCCACCGCAAGACGGATTGCCGAATCGACCTACTGCCCGACGTCCCCCTACCTAGACCAAAGATCTATTCGATGACCCCGAAGGAGATGGCAACCCTCCGGGAGTTCATCGATAAAAACCTAGACAGGGGATTTATAGAGCCAGCATGCTCACCGGTCGGAGCCCCCGTCTTATTCCGGGAGAAGAAAGACGGGACCCTACGGCTCTGTACCGACTACCGGGGCCTAAACGCGGCTTCCCTGTCCAACAAATACCCCTTACCCCTGGTGAAGGACATGCTCGCCCACCTGTCCACGGGCAAAGTCTTTTCCAAATTGGACCTGCGCGAGGCGTACTATCGCATCCGAATCAGGGAGGGGGACGAATGGAAGACGGCGTTCAACTGCCCCCTAGGCGCTTTCCAGTACAAGGTACTGCCCTTCGGACTCGCGGGGGCCCCTGGGGTGTTCATGCAGCTCATCAATGAGGTACTGCATGAACATCTGTTTAAAGGGGTCCTGGTCTACATCGACGACGTCCTTATTTACACAAAAACATACGAGGAACACGTAACCTTAGTCAGGCAAGTCCTCGACAAGCTCAGAAGGGCGCAGCTCTATGCAAAGCCCACAAAGTGCGAGTTTCACAAAGAGCGCCTGGACTATTTGGGGTATCGAATCTCCGGGGACGGCATCGAAATGGACCCCGCAAAAGTCGAAGCGGTACTAAACTGGGAGCGGCCCCGCAACAGACGGCAACTACAGAGCTTCCTGGGATTCGCGAATTTCTACAGGTCCTTCGCCCGGGGGTTCGCTGAGATAGCCCTACCCTTAACGGACCTCCTCAAAACCAAAGGGGTGGGGGACACCAGACGCGCCAAAAACCCAGGCACAGTGCTGAATTGGACTCCCGCGTGCCAGACCGCATTCGACAAGCTGAAAGCGCTGTTCACGACGGAGCCAATCCTCGCGCACCCGGACCCAGAACGGCCGTTCGTGGTCCAAGCCGACGCCTCAGACTTCTCCCTGGGAGCCATCCTGCTACAAAAAGACTCCACGGGGCTCCTGAAACCATGCGCCTACCTGTCAAGGAAGTTCTCCGAGACAGAGAGGCGATGGCACGTCTGGGAGAAAGAAGCCTTTGCGGTGAAATCGGCACTAGAAACATGGCGTCACCTACTCGAGGGAGCCACCCAACCATTCGAGGTCTGGACGGACCACCGGAACCTCGAGGCCCTACGAACGCCTAGACGCCTTAGCCCAAAACAGGTCCGATGGGCACAATTCTTCAGCCGCTTTGATTTCCAGTTGAAGTTCATGCCGGGCAAGAAGAACTTCCTGGCCGACGCCCTCTCCCGGCTGCCCCAAGACGAAGAGCCCGCCCCAGACACCATTGGGACGGTCCTATCCGCCTCGCAACTGGGGATGGCCGTGACCACCCGAAGCGGCGCACGGAGGCAGCTCGACGCTACGGCGCAGCCGACGGCGGGACAACCGGCGACGGAAAGAAGGCAACCGCAACTACCAGGGGGAATGCGCACGGACCTCGCCGCCGCCCTCAAAACCGACCCCTGGTTCCTGGCAAACCCCGACAAGGTAACGATGGCGCAAGACCTAGCATGGGGGGAAGGCAGAATCTACGTCCCGGACTCGCAACGCCAGGCGATCTTGCATAGGTCACACGACGCCAAGCAAGCGGGACACTTTGGGTTCCTCAAGACCCTACACCTAACACGGCGGCAATTCTGGTGGCCCGCGCTCAGGCGCGACGTAAAAACCTACGTGGCGTCCTGCCCAACGTGCGCTAGGGCCAAACGGGCACCAGGCAAACCCGCGGGGCTATTGCAACGGGTGGCAGAACCCTCCCGCCCATGGGAGGAAATCTCTATGGATTTTATAGTGGACCTCCCACCCAGCCAGAAGAAAACGGCCATTTGGGTGGTGAAGGACTACTTCTCAAAGCAGGCCCACTTCATCCCCTGCACGTCAGTCCCATCCTCACAACAACTAGCCAAACTCTTCCTCATCCACGTGTACAGGCTACACGGATGTCCCGCACGTGTGGTGACCGACAGGGGCACACAGTTCACCTCCAAATTCTGGCGGGCCTTCTTGAAGCTGACGGGGACCCAACAGGCCCTGTCTACGGCTTGGCATCCGCAGACGGACGGAGCCACTGAGGTTCTTAATGCCACCTTAGAGCAATTTATACGATCCTATACGAACTACCACCAGGACGACTGGGCTGAACTGCTCCCGTTCGCCGAAGTCGCATACAACAACGCCGTCCACACGAGCACGGGAAAAACCCCGTTCGAAGTAGTCTCGGGGCGCGACTTCGTCCCCATACCGGAGCTACCTCAACCCCCGGAACCCCAGGTGGACGCCAGCGACTGGGGACGGAAGATCGCGGAAGCATGGCCGGTAATCACGGCGGCGCTGAAGGAGGCACAGGCTGCTTACAAAGAGCAGGCCGACAAGCACCGGCGCCAACAACCGACGTTCCAGGCGGGGGACATGGCCTATCTCTCCACCAAGTTCCTAAAGTCAACCCAACCCTCGAAAAAACTGGGGCCTAAGTACATCGGGCCGTTCCGAGTCACGCAAATAGTGAACCCGGTAGCAATACGCCTGGACCTGCCACACAACCTCCGGAGGCTCCACCCGGTGTTCCACACCAGCCTCCTAAAACCGGCAACCACCTCCCGATGGCACCCAAGCACGCCTCAGCCCGCACCGCTTATGATCGACGGGCAACACCACTTCGAGATAAGGGACATCCTCGACTCACGCAAGCAACGAGGAACCCTACACTATCTGGTCAGGTGGAAACACTTCCCCCACCCGGAATGGGTGGCGGCGCACAACGTTAAAGCGCCTGACCTGACCAGAGCATTCCACCGGGCATACCCCGACAAACCGCAATCAAGGTCAGCAAAACCAACCCCCCCCCCCGCAGGCCTCCCCCCGCCTCCCGTGCCCCAAGGGAAAGGGCCCCCCCCAAGCCCGCGACTTGGGTGGACCTTCCCCCCCCCGGGACTCACTCCCCCCGCCCCGGGCCCACGGGGTGGTGACAAACGATCGCCAGCACCCTCCCCCCGCCCCCTGGCCGCGGGGGAGTGGCAAGCAAGTCAACAGGGCAACCTGGGGGCAACGCCCAGGAGACACAACAAAGGCGACGCACTCCAAATAAGCAAAAAAGGGCCCTACCTGGAGCTGAGCAGCACCCGACCAGCCACGCCTCTCGCCTCGCCGAACTGAGCCAAACAAACAGGGTGTGGTTGGAGCATGCGCACGCCAGGTCAGAACCCGAGCATGCGCACCATGGACACACCCTGGGAAGGCACGTGGTAGAGGGAAGAGCAAAGGGAGGGGCGACAACTACTCCGGCGGGAACTTTTGAAAAAAAAAAAAAAAAAAAAAAAAAAAAAATGTGACGTTTTGACAGCTCTAAGGGGAAAACCCAGAAACCCGGGGGAGAACACTATTCGGAAAGGGGGCAGTATGTCATGAGTGCCGTTGAGCTAAAGTCATCAGCGCAATGGCACTCATGACAATGACAAGGAAATAGGTGAAGGGGGACAAGTTAAGTAGCCATCAACCCACAACGACTAACGGCTAATAGACAATAGATAAACGGATCACGGAGCCACCCAAGCCATCAGCGGCAGTTGCAACGGGGATCGCCCAGCTGAAAGCAATCAGCAGAAGATTGAAAACCGGAGGATGGGCGATCCTGGAAACCCTCAACCAATGGCAGGGCAACACATGGGACAAAGGGGGGTGACGTGATCAAGAGCGAGGGGGCGCTGACCGGCGCGGGGTATTTAAACCCCGCACCGGCGCGCTCCTGTCACTCTCAGCTTTTTTCTAACAACGTTGTACCTATCCTGAAATAAACCAGAGCCTGCTTTGCAACCCAGTGTCTGAACGTTATTCAGAGGTAGGCAGCGCATGACAACAGCAAAATAAGCTATCCCTATTTTTAAAACAAAGGGATTTGCTCCTTTGCAAGGGACACTTCTTTGAGTTTGCTTTGAAGTTTGCAGTTTTTTGGTGGAATCCGATCTGAAAAAGGAGGACTTGTACTGACCCTCCAAAGCAAATTCAGAGCAAATCTGAGCCACAGTCAAGACAGCAATAAACTAAAGTGAGCACAAACAGCAAGATGCAAGGGCAGCCACAGGCGAGCGGAAGAAGATAAGGTTATGATTGCTTCTGGTCAATTTAGCAAGTGATGCATTTCCTGACATTTGTGTAAAGTAGCAGAAGAAAGGGATGGCTTTTATTTTAATCAGGAAAGTTACATTTAGGTCTCTAGCTTTGAAAACAGGCCCTCGTTGTGGGTTCCCATTGATATCCCCCAGTAGTTGGTCAACATGGCAACAAAACACCCTTGGCCTGATCCAATACAGTTGTTATTTAATTCTGAGTTATTTATTTATTTGATTCATGGGTGCCTGACTCTAGAATCAGTCTGGGTGGCTTAGTAAACAGGAAGAATATACGTGTCTGGACACAAGTTGCAAACACTTCACAAAATATAACCAACAGGGGCTCCACAACCACTTTATTCCAGAGCCTGTAAGAAAACCCAGGTTTTTAAGGACTTCCAGAACACCATTAGGGTGGAAATCACATGGATTTCTGGGGGAATGCTATTCCAGAGAGCAGGCACTGTGATAGAGGGTTAGAAAACACTTCATCTTTTTAATGTCTGCCCACCAGGAAAAGCGTAGAGTGCAGCCAGTAAAAAAAACAACAACACAACACTAGTAAACAAAAATAAATGAATAAATAAAGCTTCAGGCCACCATTTTCTTCTCTAAAGATTTATTCAGAACTTTATCCAAAACATGTGGCTTTGTTCACAGGGCCTAAAGGATCATGGGCAAACAATGTGCTCCTGGCAACAGGTGAAGTGTTCATATGTATCTATGATCATCCAATAAACAATATTCTAATGTTGTCGAGTTATGTCAACGTCAATTAAAACACCAGCTCTGGTTGACTTCCAGTGGGGACATGGCCTACTGAACAGCTATATCCGCGGGTTCCACGGATAGAACTGACAGTGCAGCGTTTTTTGGGGCTCAGGCAGGCTTTTTCCTGAAGCTCCGAAGTTTTTTCATGAATAAAGAAAATGCTTGGAATCATCCCATCTGTCCTCCAGAACGGTGACTTGTAGCCAGAGAATTGCAAACAGCGTTTGCACCAATCTGGTAAGACTGCCGGGAAGCCAGGATGTCACCATTTCCAAGCCGTGCTGTAGTCTTAAAGAGACACTAAGTTGAGCCACCCCATTTCTAAACCACCCAATTTATATATTTGTTTAAATTTATGTACCCTAAAGGAAGCTTTTTACAGCAAGGAGAAGCAATCTCTCTTGGTGCTTATCGTTATTTTTGGGATTAATTTAAAAAAAAATCTTTTAAAGTTTTGGCTTGTTTCCCATTCAAATATTAAGTAGGATTGAGAATAAATAATTGCCTCCCTGTTATTATTTTTGCACTGAATTTCAAGAATTTAATATTTTCCTACACGTTGAATCTGTTGTTTTGAATCTTCAGCTTTCTGTTGCCACTTTCTCTGGGAGCTGCCTGTTAGCATACTTTCACTTGTGTCAACATCTTTTGGAAATTTTCCATTAACTCACTAACTCCTGCTTTCACCAATCAAGTATCTAGTGGGTGCCATAATCTACTGCCTGAAACATGGAGGATTTCAAGCAGACTTTCTCAGAGTTCCGTTGTGAGCTTAAACAGTCTTTTAAACAGAACTTTTTCAATTCCTGTCAAGCTACTTTGCAAGATGTTCGGGACATTGTAGAAAATACCAGCTTTAAAATGTGTCATCTGGCTGGGGATGTCATGGAAGAAGTTGAGGAACTCAACAACAATAGAAATGTTTCTACTGATACTAAAGATCTTCTACTAAAGATTGAGGCTTTTGCTGACAATGACCAGATTGTGGAACTGAAGGAATTAAATGGACGGATCGAATTGCAAATTGTAAATGGATTTGTTTTTGTGATGGAAAGTTATGGGATAGAAGAGGTTTGTTTCCATGGGAGGTTTTTCACTGAGAAGTTGGAGTTTTTAAGGGGGGCAGTTGGGCTCTTTGATCTCTCTGTGAAAAATGCCTTGTGTTTATTGTGGAGATATGTGAATGCTTTGGTCTATTTTGAAGTGGGGTGAGGATTTGAGAATGTTTATCTGGATGGCTTTTAAGGCTTGTTTGACTTCATACTCTTTTTAATAATTTGGATTAAAATTAATAAGGTATAAACAATAAATGCTGGTTTTAGGTTTAATAGAATTAAGATTGTTATAATTGCAGTATTATTAATTATAAGAGCAGACAATTTATATGTTTTTTAGTTTGATTTTTATTACAGTGGACAGAAATGTATAGAATAGCAGTAGGAAGGAAATGATTAAATAAAAGTTTTGGGGGGAGTTGATTAGGAGGTTTATATATTTCTCTTTCTTCTAATATAAGGGGAAGGAGCGATTGTATTTAGTGATTTTTATAATGTGCTAATGGAATGATTTATAGAAATAATGTGATTTTGGTTTGATATAGAGTAAGGGATTGATTATGGAAATTGCTGTATATTCTTGTTGTTAAAAGTCAGAAGTCACCTCTTCATGTAATCTTTAAAATTCTTCTTTTCTTGTGTTTTCACACCTTTTTAGTTTTTTTTCTTTTTGTAGTTCTTCTGCTTTTTTGTACTTCTTATCTTTGCTTTAAATCTAATAAAATTCTTACACACAAAAAAAAACCCAGCTCAGGTTAACACAGTTGACGAATGAAGCTTCAGAAGGTTGAGAACATGAGAGAGAACTTAAGCAACTTATTTCCTTTAGAAACCTTTTTGTTCCACTTAAAATATAGTACAGTGGTCACCAGATGGTGCTGTTATACACATCCATATGGTCTGTTTTCTTCTGTTGCAACTATTTACTACGAACAACTCCTACAGAAATATTGTTATTCAGCGTTATTGGCTGAAAAAATTGTTAGCAATTGAGACCTGATTTCTTTTCTCTATGGAGACCTGAGAAATCCATAAATTCCTGCAAAGCAGAAAGCTGTAAACTACCACCACCTTTCTTCTTTCTGAAGTTGTACACAGGGTTGAATGAGTTGCAGTACTGTATTTTAAAATAACTGTTACAGTATTTTAAATACCCTATTTCTGTTGCTGTTTTTATTATTCCTCTTTAGGGTGAGAGATAAAGCGTACATGCCATACCACAGTTCTCCCCCTTCCGGGGGGTCCACAAAGTAAAATGAATAATTTCTCCGTTTTATTTTTAATACAGTAAATATCGATAGATATACCCCACATAAACCAAAGCTCTTTGGGTCATCAATCATTTTTAAGAACTTGAAGGGGTCCTGAGACCAAAATGTTTGAGAACTGCTGTTTTAAATGAAATACAACTGTTGCAGACTTCCAGCTTGTTCAGAGCCCCAACTCTTCTCCTGTTCAAATTTGCCTCCTCTTCAAGCTGCTATGTGCCCTATGGAGCAGCTGCTTAGGACAGCTTGGGAATGATTTGGCTCTGGAAAGTAGCAAGGCTTTTAAAATTCCTTCTGTCTGTTCTGTTCAACACATTGGCTGCATTTCAGTCAAACAAATGAACTTTTGGAGATCAAGCACAGGCCTAGTGGGTCACAGAGTAGTTTGGCTATGAGCAGTATTTAAGTTACAATATTGTAATCAACGATTAGTTTCCGTTTCTAGGAAGCAGGGTGGGGTGGGAAATTTTAATTACAGTTTTGTTACTTCCCTTCTTTGGTATTTAGTTACGGGATAAGTAATGAATTGCCTCTTGAACAGTCTTCCTAAAAGGGCTGTGTAGGGTCCAAAAAATGATTCAGAAAGGTTTACAAAAGTACAGCACCAATCTGGTATCCATTAAAGCAGATCTTCTTTTTTTCAGGAAACAGCTGCTTTAAGGAGCACTTCTACCAAATCATGTTCAAAGTGCACACAAACCTAATATTGACAGTTAATTTCTGTTTCCCTACAGGACAACAAGAAGGTTGCTTTCCTTACATAAATTTACATGAACCCACAAAGTTGGTCATGTACTTCATATACTGGCCTTGAATTCAAATGAAAATGACATGTCATAAATGCAAACTGGTCATTTCAGAATGAAGTACAATACAGGTTGATTTTAATTATGATTGAAATAGCTAGGATTCTACCGTTACGATTTGTTTAGTTGTATTGATTTTTTTTACAGACAGGCTTTAGTTTAATTATACCGATTGAAATGATATAAAATTAATTCCAGTTTCCTTGCCTTTACTGCATGGATGTGTCCATGACATTCCCAGGAGTTGAGTTTGAATGTATAATTATCTGAAAACATGTCATTTGCTTAACTGGAATGCAGGATTTACCGTCTTGTTTGAAATGGCCCACAGCTGCATTGCTGATATTTCATTTTTAAAAAAAAGTTTCCTGGGACACATTTTAAGAAGTCCATAATGAAAATGTCAAGCATAGCCCTGACATTCTAAAGTATATATTCAAATAGATGGAAGCAGACACATACGTTCCTTTGCATAAATGCAGAGCACATTTTGTTTTCTGTTGTAGCAAGCAAGATTGGTTTAGTTCATAGATTTTCAAGCAAATTGGTGCCCATTAATCTCCCACTTAAGCTGAGTCATTGCTGTGATCCCAGGGGGCATGAGAAATGTGTAGAATGCAATCTCTTTTGGCACTGAAGTTTTTTGGAAATAAAAGCTTTCAGGCTTTGTAAAAAGCAAAATTCTAACTTTCATAATCGTGAAAACAAACCTGAAAATGTGTGGGCAGGCAGTGCTTCATGGAATCTTAGAAGCAAGAGAGGCAGACAGATTAAATGGGAGTTAATGTCGTGGGTGTCAATATCCAGCACTGTATATTCTTTATACCTCCTTCCAATTAGCACATCAGAAAGAAAAAAGAAAAATCATACAGAATAAGAGAAGTGAGACCTGCAACAAAACATTGCAATGCAAATGAACTGTCCAATTTCCCTTCTATTTCCCAATTTTCTTTTTTTCCCCCCAACCCATTTAGAGGGAAGATTTCTATACTTTTATCAGTCCCGTAGCATCAACCATTACTTTAGCAATGCTATTTTAAACCCTTACCTTTAAATGGGCAGTTTACTTCTTTTTAAAATTCTCTCTTGGCCCAACTACACTGCAAATATAAACCAGCCCATCATAGCTTGCACAGCAAAAAAATAATAATTAGAGGTGAGGGTAGAGATGGGTGACTGTCCCTGTTCATTTTGGAAATAAAGTGAGGTTTTGTTCTCAGTCTTCCAGTCTGAAAGGTATACTCACAAATATTGGATCTGCTTCTGCTAGTTGTCCAAAAGGATCGGAAAGAAAAAGATTTGAATTGCTGTTAACATAACAGTATTAGAAAAGAACAGATGCATTGCCATAACTCTCTAACATAAGTGTAGATGCAATTACTCTCTTACAAATACTCTAGCATGAAATAATAAAATGCACCTGCAGCCCTCAGAAATGTTGAATTCACAAACTACCATATTTTTCTCAAACAAGACAATACTAAAAGGGAACTTTGCTTTGAAAATATACATACAGTCAGTCTCCCTCCGCCCCGAAGTGTAGTTCATTTCCTAGAAAAAAATGCTCTTGGGATTAATTCTATGAACTCAGAAATGTGGTGGATATTATTCTTTGGCTGAAGTGATTCGAGGAACTGATGGGCGAGTTTTAAATTATTGTTGGTATAAAGTTCTGCTGATTTATTCATTTATTTTCTACCCCGCCTTTATTATTTTTATAAATAACTCAAGGCAGCAAACATACCTAATACTCCTTCATCCTCCTATTTTCCCCACAACAACAACCCTGTGAGGTGAGTTGGGCTGAGAGGGAGTAACTGGCCCCAGGTCACCCAGCAGGCTTTCATGCTTCAGGCGGGACTAGATCTCTCAGTCTCCTGGTTTCTAGCTCAGCACCTTAACCACTAGACCAAACTGGCTCTCTGTTGCTGCTACCTAATCCTATACCCTGGTAAAGAAGCTAAGCTGTAAACCAAGCCATTTCCTGTTGAAATCTCACTAGCACTATTTCTCAGCAGTCTGGTCTGCATTCTAATAATGTGTTCTGCCTATGGTTTTTGTAACAAGTTTCTTCAGGGACAGTGGGATAAATAAACAGATAAATGAAATGAAATGGCAATGAGTCTCATATGAAGGGCCTATCCAAATGGATAAGAGGGGTAATTTATTGTTGGGTGCCAAATTAGCATATAAAAAGACAAACTTCCAGTTGTAAAGCCAGCCAAATAGCAAGCAACCAATAGACATGTGTTGCTTTTAATCTCAAAGGTATTAGAGGATGTGGATCATGTTCTGCCTTGTTGCTTCTCAGGCAAACTTTAGTGATGTTGTGCTCAAAACACATTATTTTGGCCTTGGAGATCTGTCATATAAAGGTTATGATAATTAGGACCAGTAGTCTCTCCTTAATGATGGACTCTTATTCTCAAAAAGACAAGACTGCAGAGTGTTCTTTCCTTGAACCAAAAAACTGTACTGACATGACACTCTGTAACAACACAAAAAAGTAACTGAAAATCAAACAGATTATTTAACATTATCCTTATAATTGTTGCTATTTAGGAATTAAAAGATGGTTGCATACTTTTCCATTGCAACCTAATAATGATAACCATCTGCAATGCTGCTTTGCCACTTTTGTAGCTTTTATTTTAACCCCCAGTTGCCTTTCAACTAAAAAAAAGAATTTGTACGTTATAGCCAGTTTGTTCAGAGCATGGTTGTAGCACGGCAGAGAGAAGAATGAAGATGACAAAAATATGAAAAAGATTATGGTACATTGAAAGCCCAGTTAGCTGACAGCACCTAGCCCATCTTGGCTGATCTCCAGAACCTAAACAGGTCAGACCTGTTAAGTACTTGGATGGGAGATCACCAGCAGGGCTGTAGACTAGACGGGGAAATTGAAAAACTTCCTGAAAGAAGGCAATATGAAAGCATTTCTGTACTTTTGCCATGACGATTACATGGACATCTCCCTGAAAACAACGGAGTTGAGTTCAACCTGAAAGAGACTTGACTTTACTAGGGAATGCTAGAAGAATGTCCATGAAGTCACCAGGAGTGAGCTTGACTTGAGGGACTTTATCATACTGAAAAGGATTAGAAGCTGCTCTCTGCTGTGACAGGAAGGTACATTTTAGTTGCATGTTGGAGCAGCATCTTCCCATAGAGTTCTGTGTTGAGTACTGGAATCATATGTTGTTGTTTATTCGTTTAGTCGCTTCTGACTCTTCGTGACTTCATGGACCAGCCCACGCCAGTCGTCAACACCCCCAGCTCCCCCAGGGACGGGTCCGTCACCTCCAGAATATCATCCATCCACCTTGCCCTTGGTCGGCCCCTCTTCCTTTTGCCCTCCACTCTCCCTAGCATCAGCATCTTCTCCAGGCTGTCCTGACTTCTCATTATGTGGCCAAAGTATTTCAGTTTTGCCTTTAATATCATTCCCACAAGTGAGCAGTCTGGCTGTATTTCCTGGAGGATGGACTGGTTTGATCTTCTTGCAGTCCAAGGCACTCTCAGAATTTTCCTCCAACACCACAGTTCCAAAGCATCTATCTTCCTTCTCTCAGCCTTCCTTATGGTCCAGCTCTCGCAGCCATATGTTACGACGGGGAACAGTTGGTAAAAACAAGACCTGGAGCTGACTGTAGTTCAGATCACGAACTTCTTCTTGCACAATTTAGGATCAGACTAAAGAGATTAGGGAAGACCCACAGATCAGCTAGATATGAGCTCACTAATATTCCTAAGGAATATGCAGAGGAGGTGAAGAATAGATTTAAGGGACTGCACTTAGTAGATAGGGTCCCAGAACAACTCTGGACAGAAGTTCGCAACATTGTTCAGGAGGCGGCAACAAAATACATGCCAAAGAAAGAGAAAACCAAGAAGGCAAAATGGCTGTCTGCTGAGACACTAGAAGTAGCCCAAGAAAGAAGGAAAGCAAAAGGCAACAGTGATAGGGGGAGATATGCCCAATTAAATGCAAATTTCCAGAGGTTAGCCAGAAGAGATAAGGAATTATTTTTAAACCAGCAATGCGTGCAAGTGGAAGAAGACAATAGAATCGGAAGGACAAGAGACCTCTTCCAGAAAATTAGAAACATCGGAGGTAAATTCCAGGCAAAAATGGGTATGATCAAAAACAAAGATGGCAAGGACCTAACAGAAGATGAAGAGATCAAGCAACGGTGGCAAGAATATACAGAAGACCTGTATAGGAAGGATAACAATATCGGGGATAGCTTTCATGGTGTGGTCAGTGAGCTAGAGCCAGACATCCTGAAGAGTGAGGTTGAATGGGCCTTAAGAAGCATTGCTAATAACAAGGCATCCCAGCTGAACTGTTCAAAATCTTGCGAGATGATGCTGTCAAGGTAATGCATGCTATATGCCAGCAAATTTGGAAAACACAAGAATGGCCATCAGACTGGAAAAAATCAACTTATATCCCCATACCAAAAAAGGGAAACACTAAAGAATGTTCAAACTATCCAACAGTGGCACTCATTTCACATGCCAATAAGGTAATGCTCAAGATCCTGCAAGGTAGACTTCAGCAATTCATGGAGTGAGAATTGCCAGATGTACAAGCTGGGTTTAAAAAAGGCAGAGGAACTAGGGACCAAATTGCCAATATCCGCTGGATCTTGGAAAAAGCCAGGGAGTTTCAGAAAAACATCTATTTCTGTTTTATTGACTATTCTAAAGCCTTTGACTGTGTGGACCATAACAAATTGTGGCAAGTTCTTAGTGGTATGGGGATACCAAGTCAACTTGTCTGCCTCCTGAAGAATCTGTATAATGACCAAGTAGCAACGGTAAGAACAGACCACGGAACAACGGACTGGTTTAAGATTGGGAAAGGAGTACGGCAGGGCTGTATACTCTCACCCTACCTATTCAACTTGTACGCAGAACACATCATGCGACATGCTGGGCTTGAGGAATCCAAGGCTGGAGTTAAAATCGCTGGAAGAAACATTAACAATCTCAGGTATGCAGATGATGCCACTTTGATGGCTGAAAGCAAAGTGGAACTGAGGAGCCTTATGATGAAGGTGAAAGAAGAAAGTGCAAAAGCTGGCTTGCAGCTAAACCTCAAAAGAACCAAGATTATGGCAACCAGCTTGATTGATAACTGGCAAATAGAGGGAGAAAATGTAGAAGCAGTGAAAGACTTTGTATTTCTAGGTGCGAAGATTACTGCAGATGCTGACTGCAGTCAGGAAATCAGAAGACGCTTAATCCTTGGGAGAAGAGCAATGACAAATCTCAATAAAATAGTTAAGAGCAGAGACATCACACTGACAACAAAGGTCCGCATAGTTAAAGCAATGGTGTTCCCCGTAGTAACATATGGCTGTGAGAGCTGGACCATAAGGAAGGCTGAGAGAAGGAAGATAGATGCTTTTGAACTATGGTGTTGGAGGAATATTCTGAGAGTGCCTTGGACTGCCAGAAGATCCAACCAGTCCATCCTCCAGGAAATAAAGCCAGACTGCTCACTTGCGGGAATGATATTAAAGGCAAAACTGAAATACTTTGGCCACATAATGAGAAGACAGGACACCCTGGAGAAGATGCTGATGCTGGGGAGAGTAGAAGGCAAAAGGAAGAGCGGCCAACCAAGGGCAAGGTGGATGGATGATATTCTAGAGGTGACGGACTCATCCCTTGGAGAGCTGGGGGTTTTGATGACCAACAGGAAGCTCTGGTACCGGTCCATGAAGTCACGAAGAGTCGGAAGCGACTGAATGAATAAACAAGAAAAATAATTAGCAGTTATACTGCACTTTGGCCCTGTAGTTGTGGGAAATTATAGTTCTCAGGACCCTGGAAGCTAAATATAAGTTGCTAACTAAGAGGTTGAAAATCAGGACTTCCAAGTAAGCCTTTCAGAAATACTATCCATTCCGATCAGACTGGTGAAGCTGAGATCTCATTAACACGTTAGACAGGAATGTTGGGAGGAAAAGTTTAGATTTGTTAGGAACTGAAGACAAATTGAGTGCATTCGGAAATAATGGCTTTCCAACTGAACCACCATATTAGCTTGGAAGAAAAAAAAATCAACGCTGGAAAGTTCCTAGTTTGGGTAAATGTTTAATACAAACTGCCTAGGAAGGATAAAGAAAGGTATACTGATGGCAGTAACCATTCATAAAACAAAAATTCTGCAGTTTAATTTGTGGCATCATTAAGGCTATGACAGCTCTACACATGGTTCACAGACAGAGTAGGCAGTACTAGAGTAGATGGTCAGTTTAAGGTCCCTCCTTGTCAGACTTAATTTAGAACAACTCTGTGACCATCATGGTGGAGATGTGAATCCAGTGGCAGTGACTCTTCAGCATCCTGACCACAAGGGGCCACTTGGGTGCAGATAGTTAATGACTGGCTTTTTGTCCCCTCTCTGTCCACCTGCTCTTTGCTCTGAAAGGTCACTTTCTTCTGTCTTTCTCCCCAGGCATACATTCTCCTTCTGGTAAGATTAGCTTTGCCTGTCCCTATACTATTACTGTTACATTTAAAAACATGCCTCCCTAATCATTGCCTGTCAGCTTCCTACTCTCAAGAATGTTCACATGTGCACCAAGAAAGCTTCAACCTCCGACACCTCACAGTCAAGCTGTGCCATGCATTCAAATTATCAAGGAAACTTCCAGCTGAATTTAGGAAGGTTTACCTCTGCACATGTTGGCAGATTGCTAGGAAAGCCTTTGGCCCAGGAGAGATCAGAAAAGTCACACACCAGGCATTTCTATAAAAATAATTTTATTTACAGAAAGCAAAACATATTTAAAAGCTTCTGCATTCTTACAGGCTCTCAGTGAGAGC